>NW_028288820.1:510475-820950 GCF_059628265.1 Tinamus guttatus
CACAACACTACAAAACTGGCACCAGTAGGAGGGAGATGAATTGGACTCTCATCCGTCTCATGTATCACCAAGACATTTGCAATAAAGTTTCTATTGGTACTATATATTACTATTATATATATGGTTATGTTTCTGTAATGTCATTTAGCCAATAGCTTTAATGGGCTTATATTACTGTAACCAAAACTGGAAACCAACCCATAGGTGTAGAGGAAGAACAATTTGACAGACAGAATTTTTTTTGTCATTAACAGTAAAAAATCAGAGAGATCACAGTCTGAGTTTGTAATCCAGTCTGAATTCACATGGTTGATAACCAAACAACACCTTACAACTGGATTTTGCCTAGGTTTAGGCCTATATATGAGAAGGGTAAGCAGTAACTCTCACGTCTGCACGGAGTCAGTCATGACTGACAGTCCACTGAAGAGCTGGTGCGTTTTCTAAATGTGTCTGTTTTCCTTCAAAGTCCACCCAGGGATCCCAGTGAGAGCCTGTTCCTCACCGGCTGCCTCAGGAGATGTTAGCACAGGCTGTCCTGGTCAAGGTCTTACTGCTCCTGCAGAAGGGCTCGGACGTGGGAGGAGAAGAAAGGGCAATTCCCTAAAATCCTTTCCCACAGGAAACTTCCCCAGCAATTCTGATAAACAACAATAAAAAGCTATTACTCTTCAAAAGTGTGGCTTTTTAAGCAACGAAGCTGGTTACAGCAGCAGTCCCATTTTAATGATAGCAAATATTGTTCAGGAGAACAGAACCTGTGGAGCCAGAAGAGGTACATGCCAATGTAATCGGGCTGAAAACAATGTTGCTCTTAGGGTTTTGGTTCCTGCCCATCTTTGCCTAAAGGGAAGTAATCAAACACTCTCTGCAGCTAAAACATCCTTACGTTGTCTACCTGGCCTGTTCCTCTGCGGCTTGGAGTAAAGCAGCCATTCAGGAGTGCTGTAGAAGACATCTCTGCTCCTTCTTCCCCAAAGCCAAATAAGATTTTGGATGGGGAAAGTATGAAAATAATAAATAAATACTCAGCATCTTCCATTGTCTGCTCCTAATATCAATATTTGGACATAGTAGCATGCAATTCTACGGCAGGTGATGACAGAAGACTGCCGGTCTTCTATTCAGCCCTTAAAACACGGCTTGAATAACAGTGAAGTCAGGGATTGCCCCCCCCCTGCACTTTGAGTTCATTTTATGGAGAGAAAAATTGTTGCTAAGGCATCAATATATTTGAAGCAGCTTTGGGTGTTAAGCCAAATGCCAATACCTAAAGCTAAGCACCTAAATAAACAAGATATTTTCAGGTGCTTGATGATCACATGGCTTTGGACATTTGCAAAATGGTCTTTCAAAAACAAATTAGTATAGAAGCAAACTATGATTTTCTTAATGCCACGTTAGGCTAAACGATAACAGGAAAACACAGGAATACAGTGGGGGAGTAGTTGACATGGGTTGTGAGGATGTTACAAGCATGACTGAGATTGTTCCGAAGGGTATCTTCTCTCAAAACTGCAGACACTAATTTGGGCTCAAGAGGCAAAAGCAAAGAAAACAGGTGTTAGCGGCCTTCTCCTTGCTGTGCCAGAAAGGGGCCCATCTTGACTGTTGTAGCTCAAAGGGCTCCAAGGCTGAGAAAGGCCATGAATGATTATTACTAGAAAATTTATAAAATAAGATTAGGTAGAAAAAAAGGCCATTTATTTCACTGTAAACTGAATAATTAGATGTGGACATCTGTAGCTATGGGTGACATAATATCATCAATTGGAGAACAACTTTGTTGATCTAAAGGAGCTGATATAAAATGAAAAACACAAGGAAGAAATAAATGGAATGTAACATATTTTGCAAAGGAATAAAGTGATATTGAAATGACCACATTCCAACGAAATGAAACTCTGCTCCTAGACCCCGAAGATATTTGTTCAGTCTCATAAGTTAATTCCCTGAAGGGCAGTTTTTCTTGGACAGCTCAGAGAGGTCCCCTTCCATGAAAACTCTTCTCGTATCACTGCTGCACAGAGCAGAACTGCTTCGCTCCAAGCATGGACAGACTTGCCAGGAACATACGGTTCTTTCCAAAAGAAGCAAACTGACTAGCTGCTTGGCCCTCTTCTTGCTCCTTCTGCAGACCCTAGGAGCTCCAGGCAGCTGCTCCTGCGTCAGCGCTCCCTCCCTTCCCGCTTTCTGACCCTTGTGTCTGCACAAACTGCCTCCGCCCTCAGCGTGGAGGAGGGTTTGCGCAGCCTCTGGAAACCTCACTTGCCCAAGAGCACGAGAACACGCGGCCTTGGAGCAGGGGGGAAACATCCTGGCCCAGTAAGGAAGATGAGGTTATTACAGCACTCACTAAGGCACTTCTCGGACTCCAGGCTCCACAGTCCCAAAGCAGAGGAGTGGTCACAGCCGCCCTAGTCAGAGCCCAGAACCCACCAGGTATTTAGGAAAGAGACCCCATCTCTCCTCAGTGCGTGCATGCACCAGGTTCTGCCTGAGCCAAGAGTCCAAGGGCTATCTCCATTCTCAGTGCCAGTGACGCTAATTCGAGCGGTTACTCTGGCTTACGCAGAGCTTCTGAGTTACTCTGCTTTAATGTAAAGCAGAAAAATCCACTAGAGATGTGCCAAGTAAAAATCACAACAAAAGAAGTAAAAATTCAGATGATTAGGTTCCTTCTTCCTCATCTTATTCACACAAAGAACATTTTAAAGGGTGAATTGCTGGCTGAGACACCACTCCTTGTGGGATGGGGATTGTTTGGGGTTGATAACTGAATAGCTCCTAAGTGAAACTCATTTGGTGCCAAGAGTGCAGCTCTACCTGATTTTCCTCTGCACTTTTAAAAACACAATTGCAAAACATCATAGTCCCCAAACTGCAAAAGTGTCCGCAGTTGAGAGAGAAGCTAATAATATAGTAGAAAGATATCTAGGAGGTGGCTGGACTTAGAAGTGCTAACCGGTTGTCTCACCAATAGCTGGATCTGCCTGCCTGGCGGTGGGGACAGTAGCTCTGTCAATTTACTCTTAATAAATCTTTCCAGGGATATCATTGACTTAACTTTAAATAAAATTAATAGCTTTTTGTTTGTTTGTTTGTTTTTGAATAAACTTCCACTATTTCAAAGAACGTACATCCACTTACTGACAAATCCTGAGCAAGACCTTTCATTTTGCTGTACTACAGGTTACATATTCGTACATCCTATGATGTTTGCAACTAAATAATTGCATTTGCAGAGTAACCTGGGTGCTAGTGAGTCAGAAATTAAGAGCACTTAGTATTAGCTATCTGCTGTGATCCTCTTTCCACATGCATATTTTAGTCTTTCAATATGCATGTACAATATACATGTATAATAAAAGTTATCATATTATTATCATAGCTTTCCTTGAGAGAAGTCTTCCTGACTGGGACTCTCAATCTGTATCTGTAGGTTCATCTGTCTCCTAGTCGAGTTAGTACATCATGTTAGTTAGGGATCATGTAGACTGAGTAACTCTTGAATTGCATTACTAAATTCAGATTGCCTCCAAAACATTAAAATACAATGAGACTTTACAGGTTTTGTGCAGTTTTCTTCTTCAAATTAGACACGTGTGTTTTGGCATTTTTACTTCTTTAGTAAAAACAAACTATCATTCACAGTTAGTCATTCAAAAATATTAATTCTAAATAGTTTACAGATGCTTTTTTCTAACACAGTGTATATTCAGCAACTGTGAATGCCTGGGTATCTCAAGCCCAGGAGACACTGGGCTGACTGGAACACTAGTTTGTTTTCTCTGCTACTAGCCAAAGGAGAAACACGATGAAACCGCAAAACTGTAAATAATATAATCCAAAACACAATAGCTGTGGCAGCATTATTGCTTCACAGCATATGTCCTGAAATACTCAGTAGGAGAGTGGTTTTCAGATCTAACAAAAATCAAAGATGTTTGGCTTATTTTCTCTCTCATTCTCTCACTAAAAGGGCGAGAATTTTGGAAAAGTGGAGAACTCCATAGAAGCAGGTTTACAAGTTGCTCCAGAGGAGGTTCAAGTAAGACATTAGGAAAAATTTCTACACAGAAAGAGTGGGGAAGCAGTGGAACAGGCTGTCCGGGGAAGTGGTGGAGTCACTGCCCCTGGCAGTGCTCAAGAAACGTGTAGATGAGGCACTTGGGGATATGGCTTAACAGTTATGGTGTTGAGGGGCTTACAGTTGGACTTGGTGATCTCGAAGGTCTTTTCCAATCATAACAATTCTATGATTTTATGATTCTATGATTCATCATCCTCTTTCACTGATTTGGCACTTCATCTTTGAATTGACTTTCTGACAACTTGGTGGTATTATTGTGCATCAGAGGGAAGAACTATGTAAGCAGTGCAAAATAAAGGAGGTTGGCAATTAAGGGCTGATACCAGGCAGACACACAGGAACTCACGTGTGGGTGACAGTCAGGCCCAGGGACAAGCCAGCATGAGTTGTGCTGACCAGCAAGCAACATGAGAGACTAAAGCTTGGAAGACATGATCCATGTGCACGTGTGAAGTGGAAAGCTTACAGAAAGTCACACCAGCTTCATGACACACTGAGGAGAAGACAAAATACTAGAGCATTTTTGAGTCTCCAGGACAGAAAGCTGCTCATTTGCTTTTAAGGGATATTTAGACAGACCTGTCTAACAGAGGATAAACTCATGGATGTTTTAGAGTTATTCATAATGTGC
The DNA here is from genome assembly GCF_059628265.1 of Tinamus guttatus. Classification (NCBI taxonomy): domain Eukaryota; kingdom Metazoa; phylum Chordata; class Aves; order Tinamiformes; family Tinamidae; genus Tinamus; species Tinamus guttatus. The sequence goes on from NW_028288820.1 coordinate 515,200, forward strand.
ACATATTGTTACCAGATTGTTTGTCTAAAGAAACATCTCTGTTGCAGATTTTCAGAAGCTGAAAAAAGATAAAACTAGCATGTTTGAGAAACAACAAACAGAATCAGTTAAGTGTGTAGCAGATCAAGATTTATAAGACTATATATAAAGCTAAGTTGTAAATATTTATGTCATAAACTGAACTCCATACAGAGATAAACAACTCCATGCAGTTCTCTTGGTGACAAGCATGTGATGTTGTCATGCTCTTGTCATGTTGAAGCTGCTAGTATTACATCTGCATCAGAAGCAGAAAGTTTAGCAAGAGCTGAAGACTATGGCTGCCTCCTCCAACTCCAGACGCCGCTTAGAGTTTCTACGTGGTGGCTGATTCCTTGCATGCTTTTTATTCTTATAACACATGGTTAACATTCACTTGGTAACTGTGGCAGCTAAGTTTGTTTTATTCTTTATAATGGCCTAGTTTATTCCAGAAATACATACTGTCACATCCCTTACATTTTTCTGTGAAGCACCTGATATTGGCCAGGGTTGGATCCTGGATTTGTTTGGGCCAGTATGGAAATTTTTACTTGCTTTATTAAACAAAGTCATAACAGTTTTCTTGCATATAGCACAGAATCGCTCTTCAAGCTTATGAAATAATACCTTAGCAGTATTTATCCCAGGAGAATCCAAGCAAGCTCTAACAGATATATTTATAAACACACACACACACACACATATATATATATACAGGAAGCACTCTGAAATATTGCCCTCTCTAAGGAAAAGGACAGCAGTCAGCTGGTGCTGAACTAACCCTGTAAGAGCAGAAGGAAGAGGAATTTTGGCCAAAGACTACTTGGACAAACTCTGACAAAAAAAAAAAAAGTGTTCACATTTTTAGAGCTTGTGCACAGCATCTCTGAAGCTTTGGTTTCAGCTGAGGGTGTGAGGCACAGGTGTTTGTTTATAGCCAGAAGCCTCAGAAAGCTTGTGATGAAACCCATGAAAGCCACACTGGAATGTGTAGCTAGAGGAGCAAGGAGTTAGTGAACACAAAATAACAAAACTAATCTCAGAGGTGTCTGAGAAGCTCATCTACCAGATCTGCTGGTGTTCATCAGTGTAGCATCTGAGCTTTCTGAGTAGTGTGATAGCCTCAGTGAGGTGGTAGGCATGATGGAAGAGAGGTGAAATAGATCACTCAGAATAAATTATTTGGTTTGTCCATGGTCAGAAGCCTCAAGCATGATACCTGAAAACACCCAGAATTTCTTTAATAATCACAGTCATTGGCTTCTTTCTCTTTAATTCTAGTAATTCTTTAATTCTATAATTCATTAGTCTCCTTCCTTTCAAGAAGAAGAGGTAGGGCATTCAGCTGGAAACTAACAAGGACTTGAACCTCGCTTTGAACATTCACATTTTAATGGAAAGCGTTAACTTCAGTTTGAATCTGAGTTTTAGTTCTGACTCCCCCACTCTAGCATTAAATTTTCAGCTTCAATTTCACCAGCAGAATCCCCTAACTGGCTGGCGTCATTCGTGGTGATATCCTATCATGCCATTTCCTCACAGGACGAATGATTAACTAAACCTTTACTGCCAAAGCAAAACTAATCACTCTAATTAATATTGCAAGCTGAGTGATAGCTGAAGCATGGCAATTTTTTGTTCTTTCAGCATGGCTCTTTCGGTATCATAAATATCCTTAGAGTATGGATTGAGACTGTACCACCTGAAATCACTATCAAAATGATCTACTAGTCAGTAGGGTTCAGGGGGCCTTTGAGGTACTTCAAGAAAATGTATGACATCTCTCCTTTATGTAATGGCAGGGGGCAAAAGAGTCCCAAGTAAAACTTAAAAGACCTTATTCCTGAGGTGGGAAGGATTCCTGCTGAGCAGGAACTGAGGAATGGAGAGACAATAGCTTCATGTTATCTCAGAGACAACCTCCCAGAGACTCAGCAGAAGTAGGCACAGTAGAAGGTATAGCACAGTATTGGAGCCAGGTCCTTTAGGCTGCATAAGCTGGGCAAAGCAGCCCAGTAGCCCAAACTGAAGATGTCATAAAGTCATAATTGTGGAAAGCTAGGTGGAAACCAGGCAAAAATTCCTCTTTGGTACAGCTACCCACTAAGCACAGTTGCAATTAACTAAAAGGAGAGCAAGGGACTAAAAAGGAATATTATAAATATGAGCTGATTTTCTCAAAATATTGAACCCAACTTTCCAGTATGTCCAAGCTGTGAAGTAACATTCTCCCTATAGATCTTTTTTTGTATCATTGGTTCTAGGCAGCAGCTCAGCATGTGAGCTGTTGTTTCTCTCTGCACTGCCATTCGCTGTCCTTTCCTGAACACTAATCAAAACACCTGCCCTAACAGTTTGAATTACTTGACTTTGGAAGAAACTCTTGTGTATATAGCACCAAGTAGGCACATGCTTCTTACAGAGCAGGTCGAGAATGAACAACTCACTATCTCGCTTACACAGAGGTGCACAGGCCAGGTATTGTCCGTGAAGAGAACTTAAAATTATTCTTTTCAATGGCAAAGGGTTTTAAGGGATGATTGAAAGAGATGAATGGTGCTTATAATCTGCAAAGTAGTGGCCTATTCTAGGGAGATGTGTGATATGAAGAGAAGTGCAAGTCACAAGTGGGAGAAGATGACAAAAAAAGTAGGCAGCACAAAATGCATGAACTGGATCAGGTTGACTCATACGTGTTTCAAGTCAATTTATTTCTTTAGAGGACCACAAAGAAATCTCTCTGCCTTGTGGCCAATTGACTCCTGTATTCAGCCTTCCTTTTTGCAGTTCTCTAGGTATAGATCTTCCATACACACCCGCTATAAACAAGTTGGGAATGTGGGAGGAAGTGGAAGTGAACTAAGCATAAGATTTCTTTCAGTTCCCAATCTGCTGGAAATTGTAATTAACTACACAATTCTTCAACTTCTTTAGTATTTAACCACAAATACCACGGTTCCCCTCACCTTTATGATCTCTCCTTGCTACTGAGAGTGAAACCCTTCAAGGAGGCAGTACTGACAGGATCCATGTGGCAGGAGCAAGGAAATGATATTACTCTGCATTCCAGGGCTTTCCAGGGGCAACTCCTCATCAGCCACATGCTGGGAACCCAGACAACCCAGATGCCTTTAAGATATCACATGGAGTATGGGTAGACTTGGGGGCTTAGGTAACTAAAAACAAAAAGAGCTTTCAGGAGAGCTCTTAGACTAAACTTTTTACAGCCTGGAAACTTTGACATCTGCAGAATGCAATGCTTAGTTATTCAGCCTCTGTTTACATCTCCTTCAGCTCTAGCCATCTGCTACGCTTCAGCTGTTGTGTTTTGATGCCAGCCTTTCTGTAAGCAGCTTGCATTGACTGGATTCCATGTCGCGCTGGAGCCGCGTCGCTGTGAAAGGCGGGCTGAGGTTCCTTTCTTACTTCTGCTCGCACGTGCGAATATTGCTTTCCCATCGGAATCAAGCTGGCATGCCACACATCTATTAGATGCCCACATCCATTCTCGTGAGCCCATTCATTCCTGGAAATTCCTTCTATATTACTTCATGTTCCGTTGCTGGAGACTATGGAAGTAGAGACATGTTATACATGCACGGATAGGAGAGATTTAGCAATTAGAAGTGCATGTTCTTGCATCTTTTACTGGCATCTATTATATTCTAAGCAAAGGGGACTGAAGAACTGCTTGGTGACTCAGAAGTGGGTCATTTTTAGAGGCTGGACCACTTGCAGAGCTAAAATAGACTGAGATACAAAGATTTACTTAGACTTGATTCTTTTCCTGTTTTTTCAACTTCTTGATCATTTGATATGTTCAGATCTTGAACATTTACTAAACAAGTGGATAGTAGAGAAATCAATCAGTAAATCTGTAAAATCATACTCATAAAATGAATTTTGAGGACTGGGAAGAGGACAGATAGAAAACCTAAAAAAGCAGGCCGGTATAACAAGAGACCAGCCGTAGTGAAAATTTTGTTATTCCTCCCAGGATAGGAATGATGCTTCAAAAAGTCACTTTTTTGGTGAGGTACTAAGTCTCTTTTTGCATACTTTGATATAATTATTCATTCATACAGTTCTGAATCTCTTCTGCATACCTTGATATGATTATTCATACATACAGTCAGAAACATCCTGCACTAATTTTCCTATTTTGCCTGAGCAAAAAAAGCACAGCAGGTATTATAAACCTGGAAATGTGTTTGCCTTTCTTTACATATTTAATGTGCCTTCCTGTCTTATGCTTCAGCTCCTGTTTCATATTTTTTTAGGCTATTAAAACAAGGTTGGAGAGGCTGTGCCTTCTCAGACCAGTATTTAGGATACTGTGAGCACTCAATAATAATGGGACATATTCTCCACTCTTACTTGTAGCAATAATCAGGTAATTAGCAGTGCATCCATAGTAGGTTTAGAGTCTTAATCCTGAAAAAATTCCACAGCCCTGTGCTATATAAACCAGTTAGAAAGTCCATCATTGTGAAGCACGGCATGCATGTGTGCTTTCAGGACTAGGGCCTAGTAATCAACAGAGTACTGTTTATTTTAAGCCTGCTCTCTACATTCAATGAGTAGCAAGACACCATGATTTTGCTTTGCTTTGTTTTTGTCATCACAACAGCTTCCAAGAGTCTGAGACTGAACCACTGGCCCTGTTGAATAAACTGCAAGTTTTTATTGGCTTCAGCTAGACCTTTAAGCCACAGTGGTTCTTACCACCATCATGTTGATTTTTTCCACACAAGGAAGAAAACAAAAGTATTTCTTCAAATAGCATCTTTTACCTAAAGACTAGAGATTACAATGTGTATTTTTAACATTGTGATGGTAGTTTGGGCTTTTGTTATAAAACAGATGTGGCTCAATATGCTCTCCTCCTCCAAAAACTGTCTTGGATAACCCAATCAATATTTATTTTCAACATGTAGTGGACAGTACCTACCTGTTCCCAAGTACTAAATCAGGTCTTGGAAAACACAAGTTTTTCTTAAAAGAGAGAGAAGAACGCAATACTAATTTGAAGAACAGAAGATAAAACCAGTAATTCTTATTGAGTACAGTACCTAACACATCAGCATCCTGGGTAGCATGGGGATTTCCTTGGGTATGGTTGTTCAAGAGACAAATCCCACATACCATCCTCATATTACCTCATCCAACTGCTATTTCAGAGCTTATGCTTCAGTGCTCTCTTTTTCCTTTTCTCTCTCTTTCTTTCTTTCTTTCTTTCTTTCTTTCTTTCTTTCTTTCTTTCTTTCTTTCTTTCTTTCTTTCTTTCTTTCTTTCTTTCTTTCTTTCTTTTTCTTTCTTTCTCTCTCTCTCTCTCTCTTTCTCTCTCTCTCTCTTTCTTTCTCTCTTTCTCTCTTTCTCTTTCTCTCTTTCTTTCTCTCTTCCTCTCTCTCTTTCTCTCTTTCTTTCTCTCTTTCTCTCTCTCTCTCTCTTTCTTTCTCTCTCTCTTTCTCTCTTTCTCTCTTTCTTTCTCTCTTTCTCTCTTTTTCTCTCTCTCTTTCTCTCTTTCTCTCTTTTTCTCTCTCTCTTTCTCTCTTTCTCTCTTTTTCTCTCTCTCTTTCTCTCTTTCTCTCTTTTTCTCTCTCTCTTTCTCTCTTTCTCTCTTTCTCTCTCTCTCTCTCTCTTTCTCTCTTTCTCCCTTTCGCTCTCTCTTTCTCTCTCTCTTTCTCTCTCTCTCTCTCTTTTTCTTTCTTTCTCTCTCTCTTTCTCTCTCTCTCTTTTTCTCTTTTTCTTTTCAGCATGACACCATCTGCACGTTTATTCATGGTTGTCTAAGGAACCATTTCAGCCCAGGGTGTGCAAGGCAAGAGTGACTGCTCTTTTCCTGCAGGGAACAACTATGACTTGTTGCAATATCAGGTACTGTCATGAAGCTTCTTTCATGGTAATTTTAGATCTGTATAATCGTAAGTCTACTGTGAAAAGCACGTTTTTGAAGCGAGAGGTCTTATCAAATTGGCTAATAAATAGAACTGCAAGGAAAAACAAGGCCGGATTTTGGTCCTACATGGCCTAGAAGTCTAATACAAAAGGGAAAAACTTCATGCTAAGCTGAGAAGCAGAGACTGAGCTGTGTCACTGACACTTAGTGGGGAGGCCCCTCAATAGTTTGTTCATTTCTTGCAGACAGCTCCAGCTTCAGAAAAAAAAATCTAATCAGCTTTCATAAATGTAAAAATCTTGGATCTTACCTTCCCTTAAAACATGGAGGAGATATTTAAGAGCAATTTCTATGATGGTGATCATTTCATTAAATCTCATGTAACATTTGCCTGAAGTATAACCAGATTCTTTCCAGTGCCGGGCCAGGGCAGCATGTGGGAAGTCTGGGGTATCATTCCTGCAGAGCTAGGGATAAGAGAAATAAAAATGAATGCCACTCAAAACCTGGCAACTCTAGGTACTAGGTGACCTATGACTTCTACACAGCATCATGCAAAGCCCTGGCAGGATGGCATGGTGACAAGAGTTTTCTTGCTTAGGAATGGAGATAGTTGCATGGAGGGGCTCTCTGACAGATATTGGAAAAATAAATTCTTCCCATTCTCCCTCTTTCTTTGTATCATCATCCTTTTCAATTCACATTTTACAGCAAAAATCCTGAGTTTCAGCCAACATGAAAAGAGGCCTGTAAATCTGATGCACATAAATCTGTATAGCAGATTTAAGAGAGATCTGTAGCTTTTAAGGGAAGTCCAAAAGTATAATCCTGGATATATTTTAACAAGTGTTCCCTGACTGCAAGGCTCTATTGGCAGAGCCTGCACAAAAATGTTGCCTTTAAATGTCTGTGGCTAGACATAAAGAAGGCATTTTGCCAAAATGAAAATGAAAATCATTGGCCAAATTAGCATCGTGTGATCCTAGCTTTAAAATGACCCTGATGCTGTATAAACAAGATTACATAAGGGTTCAGAGGTATGTGAAGCAGTTCAGTAGTGCCATCTTCAGGGAAGCTCCTAAATTTATGTGCAATTTCAGCTTTGCGATCAGCATCGGCCGTGTTTTATTAGCTGGAATAAGTCGGTGAACTGCCCCTGAAGAACAAGGTACAGTAGATTCTGCAAGGCATCAAAACATGCCCTTATTTGGCAGAAAAGTCGAAGCCAGCACTAATGCATTTCTATTGCTGCAGAAAATTATAGTCTGGGAAATAGAGCTGTAATAATGTTTTGCACCTCTAGCTGTTTATCACATAGCCACTTAAGCAATATGAATTAAGCCTCATAAAATGTTAACACTGTTTTAGACCATAAATATCTTTGTGTCACAAGAGAGGCGATGGAAGTAAAGAGATGATTCCAGAGTTCCACAGAATACAGAATATGCATTTTCTGTACTCTTTATTTTCACCTGGGATGCAGAACACAATCCATTTGATTTTCAGTAGAAGTTTAACTGTAGATTGGAACTGAGATTGATTAATTTATGACATGGGCAAATGGTTAGAATTACAAAAGAAGTTGCTTAACAGTTTCTGCCTGCTTTGCTTTCTATTCATGTGTGTCTTCCCTATTGCATTGGTTTGGAAGGGCCATAAACCATCTGGCAGATAGAAATCAGCAAATGGCAAAAGTGGATTTTATTTTTCAGATCTGCCAGCTGATCACAGCTAGAATGGTTTAGAGGTCATGCGGATTTTTTACCAGGGGTGGGGGGGGCATTTTGTTTCATAAACATTTCTGCATTTACTCACCAGAGCAACAGAGGGCAGCAAATAATGGTTGTTAATACTGCTAAAAAATAAACAAACAAACAAACAAAAGCTAATTTAAAACCAAGAAGCATGAAGGGAGAAGGAGGGAAGACACCTTTCCTTCTAAATAAATATTAAAGGCCCAGGAAAAAACTGGACAGCTCCTTGAATGTAGCTGCAGATAGTTGCAGAGCGATTGCAAACAGAGATCCCACCACAGTACTGTAACATTAATTTCACAAAACAGAAACCGAAACTTAAGTGAAGGAGTTAAACACCTCAGTGCTTGTTGGAAGTGGATATGTTGTTCAGTGAGAGACATTTTCCCCATTTTCTGAATTTACCAATAACCATTTTTTTCATTTTTTAATCTTTACTCTGGGAAACTGTCATCGAATCACAAAATCACAGAATCGCAGGATAGGTGGGATTGGAAAACACCTCTGGAGGTCTGGTCCAACCTCCCCGCTCCAGCAGGGTCAGCTGGAGCATGTTGTCCAGGACCACGTCCAGTCAGATTTTGAATATCTTCAAGGAGAGAAACATTACAGCCTCTCTGAGCAACCTGTTGCAGTGTTCAGCCACCCCTGCTTTCAAGTGGAACTTTGTGTGTTTCAGCTTGTGCCCATTGACTCTTGTCCTGTCACTTGGCACCGATGAAAACAACCAGGTCCCAATCTCTTGACATACTCCCATCAGATATTTAAACACATTGGTGAGATCCCCCAAATCTTTATCTTCTCCAGACTAAACAGTCCTACTCTCTCAACATCTCCTTACATGAGAGATGCTCTAATCCTTTAATCATCTTTGTGGCCTTTTGTTGGACTCACTCTACCAAATCTGTCTTTCTCGTAGTGGAGAACCCAAAACAGGAAGACTCCGGTTGTGAGCAGAGGAGAAGGACCTCCCTCGACATGCTCAGCTCATGCCATTGGCCCTCTTTGCTGCTCACACTGGACACACTGCTGGCTCGTGTACAAGTTGGTGTCCACAAGGAGACCTAGGGCGTTCTGTAACTGTTGGATACAGTGAGTGTCTTCACATTTAGCTCAACCAACCCCCTAAACTCTTTGCCACAGGAACATGCTGGCTAGATATCAATTATAATTTTCCAAAGGGGAAAATATAAACCTTCTTTCAATTTCTGTTATGACTTTCATCACTTATTTTCCCTCCAAAAGGAAAAGAAAATCAGGTCTCATTTTCATCTTGTTCATATATTCATGTTGTGGTCAGACATTCAAGTTTGGTAAGCAGGAAATTCATGCATGTGGTGGTTGTCTCTGTGTTGTTCGCATGTTGACTATGACTCTTCCTTGCAGCCAAGAGGCTATTCCCCTTAGAAAGGATGCCATCCCAGTAGATTTACTGTGTCAGTGATGTACTTTGCAGGCATTCAAGAAAGGTGCTGAACACTGGGAGAAGGAAGAGAGAAAGGGCAAGGACAAGAAAATACCTGGAACAAGCATTACATACCATATTTTGTCAGTACACTATGGTATCTCTCCATTTATTTTTTTTTCTTAATTAAGACATTTTCTCAGCTTTTGAAAAGCCAGGAGAATTTCTTAGGCCCTTGTTTATGTCCCACTGTATGTGCAAAACATAAAATTCAAGATTTCATCTGCCAAATAGCAACACACAAATAGGCACCATGATTCACTGTAAAGAGGAGCCTAGAAAGCTACACACAAATCTGAGCAGCAAAATTACACACATGTTTAAATGAAGACTTAATTAGGCATAATGTTTTAACTGTCTCCATGAAATACTGTATTTGATTTGTGATTGCATTTTAACATCAGTTATTTTTGTCTCTACATACATTAAAGCCTTATTCATTCATGACTGGTTGCAAACAATAATCTGATAAATATCAGCTTTAACCCTTGCATGACAACCTAAGAAAATAAGGCCCTGATCTTATCTAAGGTCGTAGTAGGCTATAATAAGATAAAATGATACAAATTTCTCCTATAATTTTTGTCAGAGGTCATCAATCAGTACTCAACAAAGCCATTATTGATATTTGATACCAATGAGTTCCTAGTTCACTAGCCAAGAAAAATCATATGACACTTTAGGCCTATTCTTTCTCTTTCATGAGACCCATAATTAATAGGGCCAAATCATTCTTGACAGATAATTAATTCTCAAGTAATTCCACAGAGTGACTGACATTTCGTGTAAATAGTTCTTTGGATTGGAGGATGAAAAGAGAAAGGGCTTAACTGCCAAATACAGTGTATTTTGCATCCAACTACAGCTCTTCATCACTGTTCTGTTGCAGACCTTTTGCAGAACTGCATCAGCACATGCTTCCCTAACTTTTTTTCTCTTCTGGTTCAAAGCACTGGAGAAATATTCTCCAGTCTGAGACAGGGGAAGAAATTTAAAATGCTTAAAGAATCATAATGAAGTCTAACATTATTGCAGACTTTCTGAGAACATATCACAATGTATAACACCAGTGTGACCCTCCTGCAGTGATATCACCTCAGCACAGTATGTTGGTGCTTTTAATCAAGATGGATAGGCAGTCACTATGACAGTGTTAGCAAAAAGTATAATCCCATTCCCTCTTCCAGTGCAAGTTCCGGTATGCATTGGTTTCCTCCCTGAGCTTACTTAGCTCCCCAAAGCTGGAAAAAGTAACACAACTTGCCCAAAACACCATGTTAATGAGCTGAACCAGCTCACTGAAGGAGCAGAGGAGAACCAGAGCTTGCCACAGAAACGACTGGAGTGAGGAGAAGAGAACAAGAGCCTCTCCTCTAGCCAGCACTGGGCCTATCACACTCAAAACTCCCCACTACCCAGGAAACACTCTGACAGTTTCCTTTGCTAGGCAAGAAGGAAAGCCAGCACATAGGACACAACATGCTTTTTTGTCCCTTTGATCTGCAAAAGCAGCACTTTGTCCACAAGCCCTTGTGAAGCAGACAGCTGTGTAGAGACTGCTTTCTACCCATGACCACCTGAAGTTTACGCTCCCAGTTCTTAGACCCTGCTGGATTGCAGTGACATTCTCCGCAAGACGGCTCATGTCGGTTACCTCATGGTAGCAGGAGAGAGGAAGAGAGGCTCTGCTCTATCTTATAGTCATCTGGGGACAGATGCCTGGTAGGTTTAAACTACCAGGCGATCACAGGCTCTTGTGAAAGCCGAGGATCTGAGCCCTCGGCCTGTAGGCCAGGCTTCCTGAAGAAACTGTGCCAATGTGATCATGCAGTATATGTGCCTGCACATCTATCTGTAGTTCCCACTAAACTTTTCAATGACATTTAGTCAGGGACAGAAATTTCTCAGCGATGTTAAATTCCCACAGCTGGCTAGCAATTGAAGATAGCGTGTCTATTTACCAAAGACGGGGTGGAGAGTGAACTGCCCATTCTTAGAAATCATTAAGTCCGCATGAAAGCTCAACCTCAAAATAGAAATCCGAGAAGCAAGGCCTCATTGGGTTCCATTGACCCCATAGAACCAGCCTCCCTTCAGTGTAAGTCAGCCTTTCAGCACTACAGACAACAGAGATTTAGTTCATTGTTTACGAAAAGACAGGCAAACAAAGTAATAAATTGTAGTATTGTTCACCTTTTCAGACAGATTCCTTCTTTTCCCAGAAGATACATGAATAAAACGCATCATCGATGAAATGCAAAAGCCTTATCTCAACCGGGTTTTTATAAAGCTCCCAGGATTCAGTCAAAATGATGCATAATTCACAATTTTTGTGATAAGACTGTCTGGTACTTAACATATGTATAGATTTTTTTTTTTTTTATCAACAAATGCTGGATTTGTCACCATCCTGGTCAATACACAGCTTTAATCTTTGCCTTTTGGAAATTATTTTTTAAAATCATTGTGAAGGCATAGGAGTTAAAAATAGAACTTATCTATTAGATCACCAGATGTATCTACATGTCAGTCCAGGACAATTCTCTATGACAAATCCACCCAGTAGAGTTTAGCAGTCTCAGGCAATTGGACAACTAGCACTTTCCCCTGCATTATAATTTTTTCAGACCGTATGTTGTGTGCTTTGTTTCATTAATTCAACCATATTTTTTCCTCTTCCTTTTAAATAAAGATTGTAGCACTCACATGTCAAGCTGAAGAAGACATTATTCTAACAGTAACATCTAACATCTGTTTTTGGCAGGCACTATGGGCAGTTGGCAGCAGCTCTGCAGTTCTCTCCTTATGTAAATGATCATGTGCTGGTGGCTGTCTAAGCTGACACTGCCAGAAGACAAAGAAAGAAAAGGTCCTTCTGCTTTTACTTCATTTTTACTGCTGGTAAGAACGTGAGGAGTTTTGCATCTTGAGCAAACACCCTCATTTTCACTGTATGTAGGCCAGATCTGGCTTCAGGGGAAGTGGAGAGAGCCCTGTGCTAGCAGGAATATTCACTAAAAAATTTATCAAAGTGAAAAATTTTTCAGTGCCTTACTATGCACAGATTTACTTACTGGAAAGAAGAAATGCTACAGAACACTGCCTGCCACACAGGCAGAGAGGAAACTATGTTGTGCCACCTCCAGTCCACATAACAGATGTATCAAACTTTTCCAGACTTGGAATACATTTCTTTAGGGTGGTTTCTTTGATGCACTGTGCTTGTTGAGGCCTTTTTAAATATGCCTATAAATGTCAGATGATAAATACAGATCTCCCATTACTGTGAAAATGTGGCTCTTGTTGGGAGTCATATAGAAAGAAAACTATTTGAAATTGTCCCTATCTTTTTATGTGTCGATCACTTGAAAAGTGGAATAAAACAGGGATAACTGTAGAAATTCTGTCCCGTGTTACACAAGAAGGCAAACTAGACGTTCTCTTTTAACTTAGCTGTATGGATCTCCCAAATCCAACCTATGAGATCTTAGCTCTTACTGGAATACATTTTCTGAAAACATTTCTTCTCTAGCGTGTTTTTGAGATTCTTGAACTGCCTCTGCTCCCAAGCACATGAGTCTTAATGAACCTTATTAATACATCAGAAATTTTATTGCCATCCGCAGTCAGAGCACGAGCAGGCAGGAGAACTGATCAGCATTGCCCGTGGCAGGTGTAAAGGAGCATTCAGCTACAAGGGGCAGGCCTGGCCTGAGAGCGCAGTTTCATACTAGCCCAGCGTGTTCTCCGGCAATGGTTCAATGGTTCTGCCTTCTCCTACACCTGCACCTTACCACCTTATCCTTTGTACCTGTGCTGGCACTTCTTTGGATGCATTTTAAGCCGGGTCAGGTAGCTTAACTGGCCAAAAATTAGTTCTACAAGAAATATGGGCTTTAGAAGCCTGGGCAGAGCTCGATGCTACCACAGCAGTACTCTTGCTGGTCCTTATGTCACTGGGCATCTCACATTTTTTGCCTCAGGACTGCATTGTGCTATGCTGATATACCTCGCCTAGTTTGAGGAATAATCGAGAAGGCTGCTCTGGATCACCCTGATCATTTTGCACCCTGATCATTTTGCACCCTGATCATCTGGACAAATATCACCGATCAAGGCTGGCACTACAAATGCCTTCCCTCCATCAGCATATGGCCTCACCATCACAGAAAGGCCTCTTAGTTGTTATATCCATGGCTCTGGGTAGTGATGTGATGCAGTTCAGCTAATTGTATTTTAAGAACAATCAGCTGTAATGTTTGATGTCTGTGTGACAGAAAAATCATAACAGGATAGACGCTGGTGACTGCTGCTTAGTAGTAGGAGTCCCGAAGGATAGAGAAGACAGTATTGCTTGAAACAGTAGATGAAGAACTGCTAAATTTGAATTTGCCTATAATACTGCTCTCCATCAAGAGGGAATCAAGGCACTTTAAAGTGTAGAAAAGGTCATGGTTCCCTATATTCACACATAGATTTTAAATCTAGGGATTAAGAAGATAAAATTGATCTACATTCGGAGCTCAGGTCTGGGTTTCATTTTGGCCCAGTTCTAATCTTCAAGTTAATTTTCTGTTCCAAGTATTCTATATAGGGAACAAGATTTGGTCAAATGGTCAAAACTAAGAGATAGTTGCTGCATATGCACAATTTCCTTAGATTTAAATGGTAAACTCAGAACGCCTAGCTAGTTGTAGGACTGGCCTTTAGCCTGTTTTCAGCAATTAATTCATCTCTTCAGTTTATTCTTCTGTTTTATTCTCTATCAGAGCACCAGATATCAGAATGCTGTAGCTGTGTGTGCGTTGGAGAATGCTGGCCATTTCCCCGGGAACTATTTCCACATGTTTACACCAATCTTCCTATCTTAATGTCATTTTAAGCTATGCTGAACAATGGTGGGAACATGCTGTGCATGCTGTTGCGAGGAAAGAGAAAAGCATGAGCAGAAGGACAGTAGGAAGCTGAATGATGTGTGAAAACGAGAATATGACTAAGTGACTTACCATTCAAATTGCCTTTCACCAAATGTGTGTAATCAATTCCAGCGCAGTAGGGATGGTTAACATTACAAAGGGTCTAATCATGGATTTGTTCAATATCATCTTTTCCAAGAAGTAGCCTCAGATGTCTGTAAAGCATATTCATGAATTTAGTAACAAAGACTTGAGGTTGGACCACTTTGCCTTTATAAAATGATCTGTATTCCAGATTTAAGGTATCCCTGTCACAGTGATTTCATTCTCAGGCAGCTTCTCAGCTCATTCTCAGCAGTGATTTTTTTCTCAGAGACTTCTCAGTACTTGCAAAGCTCTGCTTACAAATTTGATTGAAGACAGTACCTTGCAAGAACTGAGATAAGAATACTAAATGAACTTCATATTTTATTGCAATTGAGTTTTACACAGAATGTATGACAATAACGCTCACAGTATGCCTCACAAGGAACTAAATGACATTTGGAAAAGTCACCATGAAAATGATATATTGTTTTCCAAATTAATTCCTGTCCTCTGAAAGCATAGAACACAACCACTTTAGATTTCTTAGTAAAGAGGAAAAAGCCCTGCATTTCAGGTTGCACTAGAAATGATAAACCCAACAGCTGTGACCTTCACATTCAATTTAACAGTGACAGAAGATCTGTGACATCCTCAGTGGAACTGATCTAAAATATATTTAAACAGTAAGAACTTGGATTAATTTGTAATTTTCTAACTACATATTCTCCCTTTTATGGAACTCTGTGATCCCTCAGAAATCTAATTTTCCATTAGTCTTTTCAACAACAACAAAAATTTCCCACCAGCTGCAGTTCACATCCAGAAATCACAATCCTGCTTTGAACCTCCAAAATAGGAAGATTCTTCCATGTAATTTCTTCTTATATTGCCTTGCTGTCTTAATTTGAACGCTAGAGGGAAAAGCCTCAGGGATTTCTGATCTGCCCCAGCTCAGTTACAACCTTGTTCTGAGCAAACAGGAGCTGCATAGAAGCCTTCAGGTTGCATACAAAGTAGTCCACAAAATAAAAGATATTCAGAAAACAGGGTAGTTTTCTGAAAAGCCAAAAAAAAAAGGAGCATTTAAACTCTAATAACCTGGTATTGATCTAGAAAAATTGCACTGAAATGGAGTTTAACCCTATTTGTAACATTACAAAGTAACATCAGAATTCAACACAATTTCTGAAGTTACTAACAAGTTTTATTGTACTCATTGCAGAGAGAAAAACCTGTCATTACAGGCTTCTTAAATCAGTTCAGTATAATTACATCACAAACCTTAATAGCATGTGTCTCAATAACTTACACGATCAGTGGAAAACATGGACAAAAAAATCTGAATCTTTATATAACTCTTCTATTGCCATTTTTTCTATCGCTATAAGTAGCTGCATTCTGTTGGTATACTACAAAAGAAACCTCTTTAGTCAGCTTTCTGCTGACTACTTCTTTTATCTGTAGATGCTTTCAGTGACTTGTTCACATATCCTTTTTTTTTTTTTTCTCCAAGCAAAATAATCTTATATGGCTTCAATGAACCTGACAGTGAAAAGCAGTAAAGCCGGACTACACAAGGTCACATCACAGCTTAGAGAGAAACACAAGGCCACCAAAAGCAGATAACTATAACTGTAGCAAGATCCAGAATAGCTGCTGTCTCAGTCCTGCCTCAAGGTAGCATCTCACGAGTACCCGCTTTCCATTTCAGTAATCCATCTTTGTATGATATACTTTTTGTTTATGGCCATCAAGTAATGCATATAGCCCTCATCCTATTACTATTTTAGCTCCAGGGTAAGGCTTATTTTTCTTATCTACAAATAGGATATTAGGGAGTGGAATACATATAAATAGTTCTCCATAGGTTTATTGTGTGCAGTCCACTGCCCTGTCAATCATGCCCTTTTTGTTTTGTTATCACTTTTCTTAGTTCAGAACCATAACCTCAGGGCCTGATCTCATCAGATCGCACAAGCTAAATAGAGTCAGGGCAGGTCAATATTTAGACAGAAAACTTCCAAGAAAACTCAAATATTTGCAGGAAAGGGCTCTTTTTTCCCCCTCAACAGATGCCATCTTCTTCAGTCTCACTCGGTAACAGGCAGTAAAGCTATTGTAAGGATTTCAAGACCCTTTGAATGTTGACAGACTTCATGTCTTTAATGAAACCCAGTTTGAGTACATTAAGTCTAAAACAACTGTTATTTCAGACAGATATATCATTTTTCATCTACCTGACAAATCTGTGGTGGCCTTCAATATTTATCACCAAGTATTTCTGCCAATGCTACAATTTTTTATGTCACTGGTAATTCTCACTAGGAGCTCTTAGCTCTTACTCTGTATCATCCTTACTTCTTCTTGAGGTCTACCATAAATTCTAACAGCAATTAGAATTTAGATTAGGCTAATCTTCCAATTATTCATAGGAAAAACTGATTGCCTCTCACTGGTATTTCGCTACATTTACTACAATAGCACATGTTGGTTTTCATTTTATGTCATTTTATGTCACTAACTTATGTTCGGGTACTCTGACTGCTAAAAGCTCTCTGTCCCATTTCCGAGGTGGCTAGATTTATGTGGCAAATAAAATAATTTCCACAGAAGTAACTGATAAACTGAGGCCTTTCTGAATGGAACTAAATTACTTCAGCTATTAGTTTAATTGTAGATCTTTTTACTGTTAGGAGGTTTTTAATCAAATACATGTGGATTAAACATAGTGCCTTGGGTTAGGGCACTGTTCCACAGTGAATTATGATCAGTAAATTGTGTCTTTTGTGTCCATTGTGGATATCAAGTTCTAGTCCATTCAAGTTCATTTCCTGATCCTGACTATGACCTTTCCACTTCATCAGCAATAATGCTTGACTTATCATAAGTCAAGTAAGATTTTTTTTTTTTAGCTAGAATTATATGTCAAGTACCTCCTGGCTTTTCTGAGGAAACTTGTGCAACTAAGTGTGCTTCTGTCAATGTAGTAGATGAGACAGTTGACCCATTATTTAAAAGCTAAAACCAGTGTGGATAATTTGCAAAGAATATGCCACCTTAATTCACAAAGGGTTGTACTGTCTTCTACCTGGGAGTCATGGGAATATTCAATAAAATATCTCTAGCTCAATTAAAGCAATAGAACCTGTTCTTTTGATACCACGACCTGATGCCAGCTAAACCCATTGCTCTCAGCTTGTGAGTATTTTATTAGGCTAAATAGCTGCATGAGAACTTGATTTTTACTGCTGAAATATTGCTTTCTCTGTGATCAGTAGACATGAGGCAACATGATCTAGAACAGAAAATGGAGAATTGGGGTGTCTGGGTATTTCTATCTTGATTCATCACAGCTTTCATTGTTTCTTGGACAATGTGAACCTGCATCTTCCAGAGTTTCAGCTGCTCACAAGCAGCTAGTCATAGAGCTGTGGAAACAAATGGGCCCACAGGTACCTCAGCCTCAGACAACCTCTTCACAGCCTGTATTTGATTACATTTAGATCATTATGGGAGAAGAAGCCATGGAGTGTAAGCACGACATCATTTGCCCTCAGAGTACATACTAATCCATGATAATCAATTGCGACATTAACTTCTGGAGTCATAAAGAATGAATTGTGACTCCACCACTTTAAAGCAAAGGGAAAAATCGGACAAAGAAGTACAGAAAGATTTGTCTGCAAGATATTTGCATAGACATTATGCAACATATGTGTTAAAGAAGCTCCATGTGACATGTTTTCTAAATTGAAGTCGCTCAGTATATAAATCCTACTAGAGAGCATATTTGTGGCAAACTTGACCAAATAATGGAACTTTACAGAATATCGCAAGCAGAAATAATACTGAAAGACATGACAAGAATGCCTCTGTTGGGATTTTTTATTTATTCTAAATAGTAATGTATGTCAGCTTCAGTCTAAAGTTACCAGTTTTTATCCATTAATAACCACTGACTGTTAAAATATGTCACAGATTCTGATAGCTTCCATATTGCCAACATGCTGCCTTCTTTTGTCAAGAACCACTTTTAGATAAGGGCATGTGGCAGATTACTGTTCCTAGTGTTCCTGCCTTGCCATTATGAATCTCAGCATGGAGTCCTCATGCCTTGCAGAATTTCACAAGGTCCTCTAAACGATGCAAAATTTTCACCTTACATGGACTAAACTGCCCCATGACAATCCTAAAGGGACAAACTCTCATCAACTGACAACACTTAAGTGTGAGATACAGAAGGGAGAAACTAATACAGCTCCCATCTTATTTTCACAGCTGGGCTCTCAAGAATTTTTGACCCCAGTATGTTAGACATTAACAGGAATGATTTTTGATTCAGAGTTTAAGCCTCACTTTGACTTTTTATTCCCACTGCCAGATGATTACTATCTCTGATCATACTACGAAAGTTTACCAGTCAGAAATCCCTATAATATGTAACCTTTATACTGCTTTGATTTACGTTAATCTGATCTACCAACAAATGGACTCATCTGTTTCATTCTGACAAAGTTGATTTATCTTGGCATGTTGACTCTTGTACTTTCCAATGCTACATTTCCTTCATCAGGTTTCTGCTGTAGTGTCAAACAGACATGGTTGCCTTTCTGCTTTTTTTTTTTTTTTTAATCCAACTGGGAAACACTCAGTGTTTTTAAAAATTAGGATGTTGAACTATTAAATTCAGTAGATTTACTATTAAGGTGGACAGTACAATGAAGTCCCTTAAAGTTTAGTGGTTGGATTTCCTTCACAGTTTAGTTGACATAAATTATTAATAATGCCACTAAACTCATTTAAATTGTAGTGTCAGAAAGGCAGAAAATCAGAAAGAATTTGTGCCTAATTATTTTAAAACGTATTTAAAGTGAATGGTACTGGCACTGAATGGTACCAGAGTGTAAAAAACAGTTCCGCACTCTCCTGAAAACCTGCATTTGCCAACATGAGGATCACAGTCCATCACAGCAAGCTGTGCTTTGTGCCTTGAATTCACTCCCTCAGAAAGGAGAAAGAGCAGAGACAAAGTTCTCCCTTGGAAGATCACACTCTTACAATAGTCCCAGATGAGTAGAGAAGGTTTATAACGAAGCAACAAGGGCCGACACCATTAATACAGCATAAACATTGTGAGGCCAGGCCTACTGAAGCACCTACTGAATACCACAGAGGTATATACCCTCCTCATTTTCACATAAAACTGAGGTGAAGAACAGCTAAAATTACTTCAGTGAGACAAATACTTCATAAAAGATTCTACATTTAGTAGCTACATGAAATGTTCTTTTCTGAGGGGTGGAGTGAAGCACAGTGAAGCACAGAGAAACCCAACTATTTGTGCATTGGGAGGACAAAAAAAAAAAAAAGGTGGGATCATTCTCCTTTCTAAGTTTTAAGTAGTTCACATGTGAAAGGCAGTACACGTTTTTCAGACATGACCTATCCAGATTTTGAACAGTTTCAATCATTGTCACATAACACCATGGCCTGGAAAGCCTCTCAAAAGATCATCAAGGCCAGTGAAACTAGAACAGAAGCTGAGCTCCAAGACCTCCCCAAACATGCACTAAAGGCTGGCGCGCATTCAGCCCACAGGCCCGATTAGTCGGCAGTAACCTCCCTGAAACTCCTTGAGCACAGAAACGGGCTCCTTTGCACCATCCATTTTGCTCTTTAAACACAATCCTGTTATGTCACACTCAGTCATAAAGTAGACACAGCCCAAATGTATCAACATTTTGCCTTAGGGATGTTCAAATTACATCTTTCTGGTTCAATGATCAAAACAAGAAGTGTCTTAAAATAAAGTAAAATCTTTATTTGGATCAAATGGACATGAAGCAATTGAAGTTTAGCTTATGTAAGCATTTTTTTAATCCTTCAATAGAAAAATAACAGATGATGAAGATGCAATAGAAAACAGGAGCAACCCTTATGGAAAACGATTTGGCATTCTTTTTCTCCTCTTTTGATGAATTACTGCTTTCTTTAAAATGTTGTTATTTTTAATACTCTACTATTAGAATTTCTACTTCTCTCATCATTTTACTACTTTGGGGCTATTTTCTTTGCACATTGAAGGATTTTGCAAACATTTTCAAAATTTGTAGACTTTGTATTTTTAGGCTTTCAGAAGATCGCAGAACAGAGGTTTCAAAACTACTCTGTTATGTTGCCTCAACTGTGCTCTGCGACAGCACATTTCTTTCTTAGTGTTTTTTTAAACTGTCGAAAAGAACAAACAGATACAAAACCGACGGCTTGGGCACCTCAAGGTCATGTAGAAATGGCTGTGATCCTGAGGCTAAGTGTGCCATCTAGTGTTGGATTTTTTTTTGTCAAAGAGGTGGTGTTAATTGTTCTCCACAAAGTCGTCGATATACATAAAATATCACTTACCAGGCAGGCTACTGGTACTACACATACATATTAAATGTAAGGCTGAAAAATAAGAATAATTTGTCACACTCACCCTGTTAAGCTAGCACACGTGAAGTTTGTGAACGACGCTATCCACACTTGCCTCTTGTCGAAACCCAGTAACCAGCACACTCAAAAATGAGTCATTTTCAGAAACTGTGAAATGGTGTGTTTCTGGTGGCAACTTTACAATCCAAGAGCCTAAATATAGGTGGACCTTATATTTTTTGCTTATTTTAATAGACTGATTGAATGGATAGTCTGACTTCTGATGCAACAAACTACGGCAACATACTTTTCCTGAAACTCCGGTATAGAGAACTATATAACCAAACACCAGCTTCCTACAGGTACTTCATACTTTAGCAGAAAAGCTAATGAAAATCAAAGAGATGCAGACTGTCATTTTTCATTCTTTAGGTTCCCGATAGCAATGGGATATGATCATCACTAGAGACATTGACTGCCAAATGCAGGGCCTCATTCTTGTTCTCTTAGTACAAATATTCTATTATGACTGAAGACCACACAGTCCCGATGTGTGTTACCACTCCTACACAGTCCCTTGAATCTCTCACAGCACAGTATGAATGACAAATATGAAGAAAACTTATTGTAAAATTTATCATACCAGAAGTTTGGTTCATTCTCTCAAAAATTAAAGAGTTCTTTGGGGTAAAGCCAGTGTCATTGTTTCATTAGTTGTTATGTCTTGTACCTAGCATATTTTAGGTCCCTCAAATAAAAATGCCAGAAAATGTTACGGTTGAGCACAGTTGGAGGCAAGGAATTTGCCCAGCAGTCAGAGAGATGCAAAAAAGGCTGCCTGTGAAAATGAAGGGGAAAAAATATTTTAAGCATCTCTTTTTGCCTCAGTGTACTATTAAAATCGAGGTTGACAAGAAGCCAGATCTTACACTGGTGGGTAGAGCAAGAGGAGGAGGAGGATAATTCAGAGATCTTTGGTCACATTTATTATTTGTTTAGTGGCACTGTCATTAACTATGAAGTGATTTCATGTTATATCTTATCCCAAGTAACTTAGCCTGCTGCCAAAAGAAGTCAGGCAGATTCCCCTACCACCACAGTCTGCTCTCACCACTTTCCTCATGTCAGATCTAGTGATCCTGCAGCATCAGACTGTGTTAGGTCAGTAAGTTAATCCAATGGGAAGCTAACCAACCCCCTCAGAAAAAAAAAAAAAAAAGATTTTCTATCAGGTCAGGTGCTAAAACCTGAGAACTAAAGAACAAAGTACTCAAGAATGGGTGTGAGATGCACCCCTTCAAGAAGCCTATTTAGGTGGGGGAGTAAAAGTTTGATATGTCCATATGAAAATTATATATATTTATAACATAAAGTAATATTTTTAGATGTTTAAGCTGCAGCCTTTGATGGAAAAACACACTTCTTTACATTCATATCAAATCAAAAGACAAAAATTTGTGTTCTTCTTCTTAACATACACACATACACACTTTTTTTTTCATTTTGTTATGTGATTGAAGATTTAATTGGCTGTAAAAATGTGTAACATACAGTAAAGAAGGTAAGGAGATTTTTGCAGTGTGGAAAGCCACCTTTGCACTAATCAGTTTAGTATTGTCCTGAAATAATCACTTGAACCAGGGTCCAAAGCTGACAACAACTGGAAACACGGGGAGGCACCAAATTTGCAGTGATAACCTTTGGAGTTTAAAAAAAAAGTACTCCTCGCAGCTAGAAGGGCACTCTCACTAATCATAACGCTCAGCCTTAATCTCCTTCAGGAACAGGCAGGCAGCCTAAATCAGTCCCCCAGTGGCCTGGAAAATCTTGTGTTTCCTTTTCTCAGCAGCGATCCAGTTCTGAGTTAGCACTTTCAATACGTCTGATTGCCAAGATGTAGCAGGTGATGTAGAGTGGTTTGCATCGTTCCTCCCAGAAAATATTTCTGAAGCACATCAGAACAGGACGCCTCTTAGAACAGCACATCTTCTACAGGAAGCTGCATTTCAGGCTTTGATGTACAGTGGAGACGCAGGAGAAATATCCTTTCTCAGTTTCATCACCAAAGATCACCATAGTAATTCAAAGACCCACGGAAGACTCATTTGCACTGAATATTAATGTAGGTGTAATAGATAAAAAATGGCAGGAGTAGTTTTGAGAACAATACATCTGCCAGCGACAATCTTTGAAACAAATCCAAGTCTACCTGAGCAGTTTCTTTCCTTTTTTTTGAAAAAGCGACTCAATATGATCAGCTACATCTTTACAAAAGAAGACATTTGGACTCTTTTCTTTTATCAATTTTGATCTAAAGTCACAAAGGTAGTGATTTCAGTGGAAGGCAAGCTCTTAAATGAGCCTTGGATATTTAATTGTCTTTGAAGATAGGTGTTAGCTTTTGTAAAGGTGCTTACTTGACAGTCTAAAGACTAAAGCCTCTTTTCACGCCAAAAATAGAATGAATGCACCATTTTGGATAACTGCTCATGCTGCACTGCCAAATTGCCTTAACACTGTTTTACAGGGATTGCCTCGAGTCTTACAAAGAATTGATCTCCCATGTCATTTGGCTCTTCATGTCCACTCAAGTGTCTAGCACAGGTGCTTAAATTACAGCGTTTGACTTTGCTTTAGATCTAACTGTCTGCCAGATAGAAAACAGACTAGTGAATAGCTCACTAAATACCAACAGTCACGATTAACTTATAATCAGATCCTGTAAAAATTAACTCAATTGAAAGAAACGGAGCTCTGCAAGCAGAACACTTGCCTTAAGCGCTCACTCATCAATGATTTAAACGTAGCTTAATATCAGTCCTCTGAGTCATTCAGTCTACCTGCAAAATTGCTTTTAACGCCAGAAACTTATGGGACTAAATTGGATCTAAATTTCAATTTTCATTTAAACATACATGTTCCAAATTTACATATTAAAATGTGTAATTTTGGTGGCCAAATACTGAGAACCAAATTGCCGTTTTTTTGCAGGATCCTTTAAGAACATCCTGTCAGAAACACGAGACACCTTTTCCTGTCAAAATCCTGACGTACCCTTTCTCTCACATGCTATACTTTGATGAAAGAATACTTCATGTCCTCTCCATTACTTTCATGCTTAATGGCATCGCAATGAAAGAAATGACACCCTACTGAATTAGGACCCAGACTAGCATCCCTTAGAGGCTGAGTTTTAGATCATTATTTCTCCTGACACTGTGCAGCTGTTGCAGATTTTTTTTCTAGGAGCATCTTCAATTTTTTTTTTTTTGGTCTTATTTTTTTTACCACAGAAGCCTTTAGAGGGAAGAGGAAGGCATGGCTTGCTGGGTCAGTGATGTAACGCCAGCTGACAGGTGGGTTTCAGGGAACTCTCTAGGGCCATGGCCTCTTTAGTGGTTTTACCACTCTAAACTCAATTACAGCAGAGTTTCACGCTCCACAGCAAACTCCAGTCCTTTTTTGATAAAAACTCTACAAAGTAAATAAGTCATGATGATGATATGGGTCTGCCATTTAATATTCATTGAAGTACATATGTTTGAAAATTGGAAGCAGAGTTTAATCCATTTTCATATTTATATCAACATGAAGCTTTAAAAAGGATATCTTTCCTTTTCTCAGAGAATCTTGACAATTTCTGGTCTGACAAGATAAATAAAGATGTACAAAACTGGTTTTGAAAATAAGAAGAACCAAGGAGATTTGAAATGCAGACCTTAAAGTACACATCTGGAATCTATTTACTTTCAAGACATACATATTTCTTCTTCCTGTTTGGTTTTCAATTTGATTGAAATGACATTAAATACTTTAAAGGATCCTTATTCTTCACACTGTGTGTATAATTTGATCACTTGATACTTACATCTTACTACACCATGCATTGATGGTATAAAATAACAGGTTAATATGTTTTATGAAGGAACTTTTAAAATTAGGACCCACTTCTGCTCTCTTTTAGACACACTACCTTGAAGTAAATTTCTCTCTTTGATAGACTTAAAATTAAAGTAATGATCAGAATTAGGTTGTTTGTAGGTGAGACAGTTAAATCAAAATGACTATATAAGAACAGATAATAAAAATGAAATATATATATATACATCAGTCTCAAGTAATTTAAAAATTTCCAATTTGGATAAAAACCACAATCTGATATTGCAGTAAGTATAATCAATATATTGTAATATCCTTCAGGTTTTCCAGCCCATGTTTATTTCACAAGAGATCAGAAGGCGGATGTGGGAAAGTTTTCTTTGTCTTACCGTTTCATGTCAGAGCACTGAAAGATAAATGAACCTGGTAAGAAAAGAGTTAACATAATGATGTCGTCTTTTATTTGACTGAATGTTTAAGCATGGTGCTACGGCTGATGGCACCTTGTTTAATAATGCAGTACACAGCATCCTAAGGGGACAGGGCTTGATTTGAAAACTGAATATGGTGCACTCTAAATTCTCTTCCCCGAGGAAGGCTGACTAACTGATAAGTGCCATGAGCTAGCGCAGGGACTGATTCTGTCAAATCAAGCTCAAATGGAAGGCACAATGTAGAATCTTCTCAAGTCTTAGTGAAGTAATTTGAGCAGACATTTGTGACATTAGACAGTGCATCAACTATGGAATGCTGTAAAAGTTCACTGTCTTACTACAAGGTGGTCTTTAGATGACAGGATAAAGAAATCAGTGCAAATTTGTTAATGTAACAACTTGGAAAAGCATGCTAAAAATGTCACTCTATTGGGATATGTGATAAAATGTATAGGGAAGTGACTGCCAGTTGGGTTTCCTTGTGAATCCTTTAATAGAACTCGTGTAAAAGGCATAAACACAGGAGAACACAACAAATACAAAATTTGTATTAGTTGCTATCAGCTAAACTTGATGTTTTTCCTGAGCTAAAAAACTCCAGTGGAGAGCTGGCAGAAGCAAGCAAGAAAGTCCATTGATTAGTGACTTGTCATTCTCCCTGGGAATCGATAGTCACTCTTTCAGTTAAGCCCATTTTTAACGCAACCCAAACTTTCTTTACTGAAGTCCTTGAACATCTTGCCTTTATGAGGACTGAAGGATCAAGATATGTATGGAAGTATCAGGAAGATAATCATACAGATTGAGAAAGGGATAGAACCAGTTAAACAGATACTAATAATGTGCATCTTTGAACAAGTCAGAAATGCTAGAAATAAATGGAAGTGACTAAATAAAAAGGAAAAAAAAAAAAAGAGAGAGAGACAACAGGTATTTGCCAGTGTTGGCTAACCTAGTATTTTTCTTCAAGTAAAGAATTGATTTTTGGGAAAAAGAAACATGGAGGATCTCTACCTGGTTTCCAATGAAAAAATTGGAAGTGAAATGGCTAGTCCCCAGTATGATTAATTTTGAAAAATTCAGGGACAGAGTATGATGTGGTACATAAAATAGTGTTGATCTAGGAGGTCCTTTCAGTCCCATATTCTGAACTCTCCATTTCAGTAGTTTTAGGTATGTTTAATTAAATAACAGTCTTTAATTCCTGTGGTGTAAAGCTACAGATTCCTTGTAGATAGCTAAGATTGATACTTTGCATTTGAAGGAGTTCAAACACGCTGCAAGATCAGACTTCTAAAACTTCTTCTCTTGATTTAAAATGATGTCCTGTTACTTTCTTCAGTGCCATTTATGTCACGGCAACCGGGGTTGCTTCATAAATGGAAATGCTATCAATGAGCTTTATTTTAGCTCTCCCGTAAAGCAGTATTTTAGGAAGTAATAAAATGTATACGCATACATTCATTTTCTTTCCTTTTTCTTCTTTCTTTGTCTATATGGAGCTCTTTATCTCCATATTTATGAGTGCTGGTGTGCTCAGAGGTACAATTAGGCCAGTATCTGAGAAGTCCTCAGCCCTAAAGTGATGGTACTATACAAGAAAACACATTAATGATCTTGTATCAACATACCATGGGGAAAATTTGCAAATGCATTCAGCATCTGCAGAACTGTACTCCCACAGATACTAATAGCATCATATAAAAAAACCTAAAGAGAGATCCTTTAGTGTAGAGACAGTAAAGATACATTCCATTGCAGGGGGACAGTTTTGTAACAAAGCTTTAATTCTTGGAAATTACCACGTGTGTTGCACAAAAAGTGTCTTCTGTGACACAAGAAGTGTCTGGTGACCACTATTAACCCAGGGAAAGGTCAGCTCATACAGTCTTTTACATACGAGGCTGATATACAACAAAGTCTAGCCCTTCCCTTAAACGTACCCATTACCTTGATGCAGAGCCATGTGTGTACATTGCTGAGAGGTGAGGAGAGATTCAGCTCGTCATAAATCAGTCTAACCATAAATGATCTAATTTGAAGCACCTACAGTACGGATGCTCAGAAATTGCAAACTGCAATGCAATTGTTCAATATAGATAGGGTGACTCTCATGAGATACGAAGTCTTTATTAAAATATGGATTATATGGCAGAATATTGTTGTGTAGTTCAAAAATTAATGGAATATATGTATATTTATTCATCCCACTAATTTTAATTTGTCAAAATAGTTCAGTTGCCAAAGCACCTTCAAGATTACCCCAGATCCACCACATACTCTATCAGATTATTTTACTCGTAGAAAAGCTTCAATAAAAAGCACATTAATCACCCCAGATATATCAAAACAAGAAAAGTTCAAGAAATCTTACGAATAATTAGCCTGGTTAATGTTTTGAAGAGGATTACCCTACCAAAACCTTAAAGCATATTAAAATTGAATGAGTTCTCATTGCTCTGAAAGCCTTCTCACTCAAAGTCGTAAGAGAAAAATATTGAAATCCTACCCAAAAAAAAAAAATCAAGTTAACCTGCGAAGACCCAAAAAACAATTTGATTAAATAATCTTACTATTACTCTGCTGATCAGCTTTTACTTTAATGTCTTCTCTTTCTCAAACCTGATGGAACTTAGTCCTTGAGAAATGGCTTACCTGGGAAGGGGAAAAAAAAAAAAAAGAGGTTTTCTAGCTAAATATGGACCATGAGAAAATTGCAGTGTCTCCCATCAGAGGAATAATAAGGGAGAAGAAAGACATTCTGATTTTTCAGAAATTTATCTGGTCTCTCTCAGGCGATATGAATCAGTTTTTATTCTGTATCTTGAGTTTCTGGAGCAAGACAAGAGAGTCTCAGTGATTCAGGGGTAACATCTGCCTTACATGCCCTACTGGCATTTGCAGCATAGGCTCCATTTGAAAAGCAGTCCCAGAACAAAATACTTCTCAAAAGTGTGATATTTAACTTAAAGAGATTTAATATTCCTGAACTGCTGATGGACCACCTAATTACACTGTGCCACTATGTTGTTTTTAAGATTACTGATAGAAAATTCTAATAAATCAGAATTGTTTGTAAACAGACTGCTGTTTTCTGTTTTAACTCAATTAGTTCATTAATTTCCTTCCTTCATTCCTTGAGATTCAGTATATCAGTGCTATTACTCCAATTCAAAAGTTAATACTCAGTTTGAGGTGGAGCATTTTGAATTATATTGTAGCAAGGTACTCTAAAGCACTGCAAAATGAACACAAGTCATTCTGTTACCTGAAGGAAGGACTACCAAGATAATTATATTTTGGAAATACCAGCATGGCAAATGATATTATCTAGTGTCCCATCTTCAAATTTTATATGTTCTCAACCAATTTACCTAACTTATTTAGCAATAAATCACTACATAGCTGAAACAAGGAGCATATTACAAATCATGAAACAATACCGACTACTAAGTTACACAATAACTATACGATTTACAGAAATGCTGCAGATGTAAAGAACAATTTCTCATGTACTTGAAGTAAAATCTGAAAAACTTATTTTGAAGTAAATTCTGAAAAACCTGTACATGACTATTTCCTTCCTTGCTATTCTGCAGAGTCCCCTGATGAATTCTGAAGTTGCAAGTCTATAAATGCTAAGCGATGGTACATATAATAGGCTTCATTCGAAGTTTTCCACAATAAGCACATAAGACTGCATCACGTTTATCACTGAAGAGTGAATTTTACATTGATATGAGACTATGCTCTTGATGTCACTAAGAGCTGTCTTCAGCCTCAACCTATTTTAATTTCCATTCTCAACATCTCCAGTGGCTCATTGCTCATCTTCTGCCGAAAGAATTACAGCAGCTTTGCACTACTGTCAACAAACTCCATCAAGACTTTCTTCCATGGACAGTTGAAACAGACTCCAACAAATTTAAGGCAGCCAACATAACCAAGTTATGTACCTGCAGGCCCCCTTTGACGTCAGTGGAACTTCACATGGTTGTAGAGATTCATCAGCTTAGATTAGCTCTCACACATCCACAGAGCACAGTTTAGATCTAACTTTGGCTGTACCTATGGGGTATAGTTCTAATAGTCTCTGCTGCGTGTTTCTTTTCTCTTTTCCTTCCTCTCCTCTCCTCTCCTCTCCTCTCGTCTTCTCTCCTCTCCCCTTTTCTTTTTTATTCAGACTATAAAATATTCTAACATTACATGCAGGGTCACTTCTTTAACTTTCTATTTACTAATTCAAAATTTCATTTAAGACTAGCAAAACTGCACATTTATAGTGATGGGGAGAACTCTTCTATAACTTTCTGTTTGTAACATTGTGCTGGAAGTATGAGGGTATTTACATTTTAAAATATTTCTCTGTACATTTAGACTGAGAAAAAGGATTTTTTAATGCATATACAGAAAATTTGTGATAGATTCAACACTAAAACATAAAACTTCCCTATTTTTCAGAAAATCATCTAAAAGTTATGTCCCCACATAACTGTATGTAATTACAGATAAGAGTCATGCTATTTAATGCAGCACATTATGCGAGAAGTCTGATGGAGTTTACAACAGCCCCTTTCCACCAAATTGAAGTAATTTTCTTTGAAAACCTCAGCATTCTGCTGAGACTACTGAACTATAGTGACCATCACTCATCTTACAAACAAGAGCAGGAGGCAGACATGACAACAGCCTCCTAATAACTTTTTTGTTACACTTTCACCAATCAGTTTGATAATCTAGTGGAGCTGGGCACTAGAAGAAAATGGAAGCATCCCACAATAATGCCAATATCTACTCTTGAACCATTTTGCTTGAATAGCTCTACGCTTCAGACTTCATATTTTTAAAAATGTTGATATTATTCATTCACATCAGCAGGGTGTTGTAAAGCTAAATTTATTATTGTTTGTAAAATGCTTTTAGAGCATCCAACTCAAAGAATGATAGATATGCAAAACAGAACCTCTCGTAGCTATTATTCTCAGACAATTTCTGTTGAATTTATATAAAAAGAAATACTGATTATTCTCAGAAAATTATTCTCAAACAATTTCTGTGAATTTATACAAAATGGAACACCGATTCTTTTTAACAATACAAAGAAAACTGCTTTGTCCATTAATCATTAAAATGGTATGATGCCTTCACATTTATTTTTGCAAATAATAATGAACTAAAATTGAGAATACATCACATCGCTCAGCCTCTCTTAAGATGTACATGCACTGGATATCTTTATCATGCTGACATATGCTACGCAAACACAAGCCCAGAGTCACCATTGCTTCTTCCTGCCAGCAAAATACGTATAAATCTTTCAAAATGTGTGCTTGATTTTAATGTGCAACTTCCAGCAAAGGGGAAACGCACAGCACAAGACTCTGCCTGCTAGTTTTTAGTTTCTGGTACTTGCCTGTGAATCCTGTTGAATTCACCCATTGGAAAGAGCACTTTAGCACAGTCTTAAGAGTATGAGGAGACTTTGCTTGCTAATACCAGTCATGCTGAGATGAGATAGAAGGTGGCAAGGTGTGCTCTGGTTAAATATATGAGAATGGAAGTCAAAACAGCTCTGTGTTTAGTTCTCCGTTCACTTACTTTGCAACTTTTAAGTTATGGAACTCTGAATTTTCATACTAATGACAGAACAGCATTTTTTGCTGCCCTTCTCATTACACAGTCTGACCTGTTGCTCCAATACCAAGTTAGCATCAATTCCCTCCTTCAGATCTTGGCATTTTGGGTACTGTGAAGTAGTTAGCACCTGAGTTCTGCTTTTGATCACTCACACGGTTCATCCTCATCACTGCTAGATTCCTCTGGGCTTGGCTATTCGCCGAGTCTGCTGACCCCTCTGCTTTCCCAGCTCAGTTGAGCCACGCTCGCCGGTCCATGCTCCAAACTACCCAGCCCTCCAGAACTTTCCTCAGGTGACTGGCCTACCTATCTACATATACCTACCTATACTGGCCCACCACTCTGAATTTGGGAATGGCACCTCACATCTGCACTTCACAAAGAGCCAATGAAGAAAGGGCCTCCAAGTTTTACTTGGGTTGAGGCTTCTCAGCTCTCCTACAACATGAGCGAACAACAGGAAGTTGCCTGGATGAAGACAAGCACTCCAAGGGCTGTAAGTAAAAGGCAGGGATCCAAAGAAAAGTGAAGGTACTTAAAGAGGAAATTAGGACCTTTGACATTTCCAAGAGTTACCAAGAGTTCAGAAACATCTGAATTGCCTACATTTATCCATTAATGTAATCATTAATAAAGAAAATCCATGAATCAAGAGAATATTTTTACTGAAATACTGTAATAACACTACCTGCAGGTTCAGTAATGTTTAACAAAACTTCAGATAGCAAAAGATTCTGTGAATCCATAGCTCAAAAATAACGGAAGATGTGGATCAGATTTGATCAAACCACAACCCTTCTGGAACTCTTGATACACATTTGAGCAAGAGTTTCAGCTCTATAAAAGTACTAGTATTATAACATGATCCAGGGCTACCTATTTGGTGCAACCTCTCATACTAAGCCATAACCAGGGTGAGTATATGTACGTATGGCTGTGGGGAGCTGAGCACGTGTATGTGAACACACGTGTGGATTATCCCTTCCACTGTCTTCTAGAAGACTTGTTTCTGAAGCTGGCAGCAGAAGACATGCACTCCTTACTGAAGAGTAGAGAGGGAAGCTCCCTAGGGACAAGCATCGCTGGAGACAGACGAGATTTCGTACCGCTAATCGCTCTTCTTGGAGCTTCTTCTCGAGCCCTCATGCCCTCTTAGTGGGATAACCAGAGGTGCCTGGGAGACATAGGGAGCTATCCACAGCACACTGTTTAGTTTTCCTTAAGAAGCAAAATGTCTAGAGATAGCAGCACTTGGCAAAATGTTTATGATTTTAGCTTTGCTTGGTTGCCCTAAAATTCCTATCTCTTTTTCCTCCTCTGTTCTATGCCTCAATTAGATGACATTTCTTTCAGTTGTGGACAGCAGGATTATGGCTGAGCTGGGAACTGGGGGGAATACAGTAAAGTACTCTAAAAGGGAAGGGGGAATATTTATGACATTCCTGCCAGTCAAAGCAAAGCAATTGACCAAACATGCTGTTACGCATTGGGTGAAAAGGTTGGCCCTTGATCTCTCTCTGCTGCCTTATTGCATTTCCCATAAGGCATTACCTTTGTTGACAGATTTTATCCTTCTCATCAATTACGACCGACCACCGTCTGGTCCCCTAGGCTATTCGCTGGACTGCTTCAATTGATCCGTTATTTTGCTTGTGTTTCTGCCTGCCATGCTGTCACTGTTGTCAAGATTTTATGTGTGCTATCAAATGTTTTTATAAGCCTAAGCCATAGCTCCTCAGCTTCAGAAAATAGATACAGTTAGACAGTGTAAGCAAAATAAGATTTTCACAAATTCTCTAGCTTTGTTTTTGATCATATTTAATATTTCTAAACACTTCACCCTCTACTCTCTAAATTTTTCCTTCCCTGGTAGCTTTGAATGACTTTCAACCTTACTGCCAACTGCTGTAAAAAGAATAAATCAGGTAGCAACTGGTTTCAGCTGAAGTCTACAGTGATTCTTACTGGCATTGCAAAGCTTACTTTAATTCACATGGGGCTTAAAAAGCACTGAGATGGCAGAGATTGTTGTGGCAGAAGCAACTGGAAAATGTCCTGAGATTGAAACACAGACATATTAACATCACCCTTGTGGGCGCTAATGACTTGCACTTTAAAATGCCAGAGGCTCATACTGCCAGCTAAAACAAAGAAAAAACACATTTTTAGTCTCCAAAGACTTTAGATCTTTCCAAACTCTGAGGGCAAATTCAGCCATAATGTATTTCTGCAGCAGAGCAGGGCAGCTCATGCATGCCACTGGGGGAATCATTGCCTGGAGTTGCTGTAGGCACTGTAGTCGGTGTAGCTAAATAAAACAGCAGCTGAAAACCTTCGAGAGGTTAAACCAGTAACGAAGCGTTCCATAATGCAATGCAATCAAACCTAAACAGTTGGAAGGCATATCTTCCTGACGCTCACCAAGCCTTGTCTTCCTCCCCGAAACAGGTTTGAGGAAACAGCCACCACGCAAAAGCGTTTCTGTGTGAACTTCTCAATCTAAATTGACACGTAATGAGAAAAAGCATGTAATCTTTTCATGAAGTAGCAATGCTCCGCATAGACATTCCTAGCTGAGGAATTCTTTTAAGAGCTTAGTAGTAATGGCAGATTGGAGACTTCCTAAAACTAAATGTTTAAAGAGCTCTCCTCAAAGAAGAAGCAGGAAAGGTAACAGGATAGGAAGAAGAAAGATGCAGAAATAACAGGAAAACTAGGAAAAGACTTAGAAGAAAATAAGCCAATGTTGGGAAAAAAAGGGGAAAAAAGAGATTGGTTTCAGTGGGAAAAGAAATGTAAGCTTGGAAAAATGCAGAGACCAGACTCATCTTCTGGGTAAATCTAATGACAAACCAAGATTAAGAAACTTTAAGTATACTGGTGAAAAAAAAGCATATTTCTTTCTTTTTTTGCATCTTTTAAATATGTAAAGAAAGTCTCCAGAAGGTTTTTAAAATAAAACTAAAACATAAAAATAAAATGCAAAGTTCTTTAGAACAAAACTACCTACTAATGGTTTAGAGTTTTCTTAGGGATCTAGTCCTACCTCAAAATATAAAAACAAACTTAAAGAAAAAATCAAGCTAAAATAAAAAATAAAAGAGCTTTCTTTTATTTCCAGATTAAGCTAATAGTAAATCTGGTAATAAGATGTGTCTGAAAAGAGAATGTATTGTCAACATCAAGTGAGGAAGAATTATAAAAGAAGCACAGAAAGACCTAGAAGAAAAACTTTGTATGGCCTTCCCTGTATTAAATATTCATAACGGTATTCAGTGTTGGTAAGAAAAAAAATGTTAATGGACATCTGGGTCTGTGTCCCACATATTTACAAATGTCTCCATTTTCACATACCTCTTAACAAAGAGAAGCCTTGGGTACTGGTAAAGCAGTGGCTGGTGTTGTCACGAGTGGGCAAAAGGGGGAAACAAAGTGTGAAAACATAAAGTTTTTAGGCAGAAATTAAAAACTAAACTCAGATAAAACCAATTCTTCACAAAATGAGCAACTAACACATATCTGAAGGAGAAGAACAGTAGCACAAGCACAAGACTAAGAACGGACAGAAGGAAGTGGTACAGTTTTGGGAAAGAACACTGGGGGAACGGGAGAGGAAAGCAACAGAGATGCATTTACCAAGATCCTCAAAATAACAGACTAGTTGAATCCTTCCGTTGATCTGTCTAGCCAGTAAGCACAAAAATCTTCCTACCGAAATCCTGAGGTATTCCAACTAATTTGTTGAGCATCTTCTAAATTCAGATCTAGACTTAAGAGTTGGGAATGGCCTTCTAGGTAAAAAGCCGAGATTCCATCCATCTTGTGTCTAATTGCTTTTTTTTTTTTTTTCCCCCCTAATCTTGAAATTTGCCATGTACAGACACCTTTGCTAAAAATTCTGAGAAGACGGAGAGTCTTGATCAAATAATGACAGTTAACTGTAAAGGTATGCACACAAAGACAGCCACTCTTAATATGGTAATATGGTAATAATTCTGATTCATCTTAAACAAGGAATGAACACATTATTCAAGACTGGTATAAACCTGCCAGGAAAACTTGAAGGTAGTACTGATTTGGAGCTTGTGCAGTAATTTAAACAAATATAAATGTTATGGAGCTAATCCTTAAGTCCTTGCACACCCTAAAATCCTGTTGGCAAAGTCTTTACATGAAGGAGTTCTACAAGAACCAGGAGTACAAATTGGCTCTGTGATTATACAAATATCTCTGTGTGTATAACTTTTTCAGAACAGAAAATAAAGCCCCATAGTTATCACAGAATGAAACTTTGTGGAGTTCCCCATAACCTCTTAGAAATGTGTCATAGAATAATAGAATCATAGAATGCTTAGGGTTGGAAGGGACCTCTAGAGATCATCTAGTCCAACCGCCCTGCACACGCAGGGTCACCTAGAGCACGTGGCACAGGACTGCGTCCAAGCGGGTTTGGAAGATCTCCAGAGAAGGAGACTCCACAACCTCTCTGGGCAGCCTGTTCCAGTGCTCTGTCACCCTCACTGTCAAGAAATTTTTCCTTAAGTTCCTGTGGAACTTTTGGTGCTTCAGTTTGTGGCCATTACCTCTAGTTCTGTCAGTGGCCACCACTGAAAAGAGGCCAGCACCATCCTCCTCACTGGCTCTTTACTCTCAGTTTAAGCTTTAAGGAATTATTACCCCAAAATAAGCATTCACACATGTTGATCAATCACACCAAAATGATCTCCAGAACAGCATTCCGTGCTGCAAGAAGCAGAGCAAGAACTGTTAACAAAGATCAGGCCATGCCACTGTGGAATAGCCCCGTGTCTCTGGGAATGGTGACTTTACTTCCCAGCTTAACTGAATTTTCATCTGCTGAAATAACAAGCATATTGTTAATCAGTGCCAGCTGACACTGTGATCCAAATCAGTTCTCAAAAGTAACCCATTTCGATCACTTAGGGCTCCATGATTTTTCTCACTCTCTAATTTTAAACTTTTCCCTTAGGTCTTAACAAAATCGAGAATGATCCCCATAGGACCGCACTATATTAGCACTTAATTTACTAGGTATGCCCAGCAAATACCCTTTGAGTATTGCTACTTAGCCTAGTCTAAATTTACTGCTATTGAATAGCAGTCATTTCGGTGTTGCCAACTTACACAGGATGTTAACAGCTGTCACCTTTATGAATCACACTTGCAATCCTGTCAGTGTAATATAAAACTAATTTGACAAGATCTAATTTCTGTGAAATCATGGTGGTTAACACTAATGCATTAACAGTGTTAATCCTTTGTTGAAGAAGTCCACCAACAGTTGACCTGTTGTTCTGTTGCAAGGCTTGGAGCTTGTTAGGCTCCATGCCTAAATGGCTGCCCCATCCTTCCATCTCATTTAAAAGCAACATCATTAGCCCAGACAGGCTCTTTATAACAAGTCATAGTCAAGAAATAAGTCATCCAGACATCCTCTTGGATGACTTATTTTCATCTGCTTACATTAAAATGTTCAATGCAAAAAGCAGTCTTTAATATCCTCTCACTGTGGGAAAAAAAAAATATTCATAAATAGGGATACATCAATCTTTATTGCAAATTGCAACCATGAAATTATGAAGCACTTACAACTTTTTTATATTATAGAAAAAAAGAAAAACCTTTTTTTTACCTCAGAGAAAGTCATTTTTTACTATAAGAATTCCACTTTTTTTCATGTCTCCATGAAAACAAAACTAAACTTTTCACAACTTTTGGCTACTTTTGTGCTTAACAACAGTTGCTGGGGTGAAAGCTTTCATTAAAACTGCACCCTACCCATGAGTCTGTATGGAACTTTTTTGCTAGGCAAGGGAGGAACCTCTTCATTCTGAACAGATAGTTAATGCGTTTAAAACCTCTTAAGTACCTTGCCAGTATCAGATAGGAAACATTTTGCTTTGCTTTGTTTGCTGCATATGGCAACCCTCAAACAAGTTGCCTAACGATAAGGTGTTCCTTGTTCCTCTTCACCTCAAACAGCAGGTATGGAGCCTCTGAGTGCTTTAGCAAAACTGAAGATTACACCATGTCTGGACTTCAAGCAGGATTCTAGGCGACACAGCACGACTATTTTTGCAAAGCTGCAAAGCTAGCACACTGGGTTTTGCAAAGACGTACAGCTTCTTGAGTGGAAGAGAAATTAGATACAGCCAGAAGCCCCTTTGTATGAAGCAGAAGAGTGGGAAGCATTCTTCACTCTCAGAAATCCTTTTCTTTTTTCTTTTTTTTTCCTTGCTAATTTTTATTCATCTCAAAATTTACAACTATGTGGGAAGAAATCCTCACTGCAGAAGACTGCAATAACAGGAGCAATGAAGGAACAAAATAGGCCAGTACAGAGGCCAGTCAGTATTTAACAGTTGTATTCAGTGTACAAATCAGAGTGAGTGCTGCATGAAACTCCTGTTTGAGTCATCTATTTAGTAACATAATTAGTGCTTAATGTTTCATGTTTGTCAAACTCTAACAATAGGCAAAGGATTTTGCAAAATGAAATCATGTTTGTAACTCTCCTTTCTGCGCTGCTAGAAGTACCATCTCTTTTGTGCATTTTTGATGAATGTCTTAAAATCTGTAATGTGAATCAACAAAAATACTTCAAATACATAAATATTTCTATGCTAGAAAAAGTCATGCATTTAAGACAATTTATTTGGCAAGTCAAAAAAAGAAAGTAAAAGGGAATTTTTCTTAGAAGATAATTTTAAAATGTTAATCTTTTTTGTCCTGCTTTTCAGACATCACTTGTACTGCACACTGGATATCCTATTATATTTGACTGCTATTTAAACCTGATTTATCCAGACACTATCTGCCCTATGGGATATACTTAAACTTTCCAGCCATCACACACTGCAGCAATAGGAAAATACCAGCAACACTATCCATGCTGCTGAAAGAGGTTATCCTCTCCAGTTAAATGATACTGCCCCAGTTAGGATAACTGAAGCTTATGAAAAAAAATATTTTAAAGACTCTACAATATTTCATGATAAACATTTGCTTTGGGTAATGCAAAAGCTAAGTTAAAATTTCATGTAGTTAAGCTGGAACTTTGCCCCCCAAATCATTTTGTGCACAGGTCTACGTAGGAAGATGTCTTACATTAAAGGTATGCTTGTTGAGAATATATTTTTTAATAACACACTAAAAATGTACGCAAAACCCATGCAAGGAGCTCCAGCAACATGGAAAAGGCTATCACTGACCTACTTAGGGTAAATATATCTATTTGCTTTTCAAATTCAACTGTTCAGGAAAGAAGAGCCTCAGACAGCTATTAAAATCAGAGTGGCAGTTCAAACTTCCGCCAGTTAAATCTATTAAAAACACTGCTCCTTTAAGAGAATGTCTATAAAGTTGTTCAATTTCTAGAAATATTCCACATGGCTAAATGATACTTGAATTGTAAATTTCTGCCTTGTAACATAATCAGTACTTCTTAGAAAATAGTGAAAAAAAAAAGAAAAAGAAAAAGAAAAAAAGACTTGTCTGCCCAGTCTTCACAACTGGAAACTTCTACCCATCAGTAGGAGCACAGCCATGTCGACATTTCATTTGGCGCTTCACTTAACCTGTGGGGCAGAAATGTCCAGCAGGGATGATGGAAAAGATTAGCAAGAGAAGGAAAATCTCTCAAAGCAAAACAGCTACCAATAGAATTAAACACTTTTCCTATCAGTGGCTGATCTGCTTTATGAGATTTTTGCTTCCTGCTTTCCTTCCAAATGCTTGTTTTCACCTCTCCTGATATTTTTGTCTCCTCAGTCAATTGGGTTTGTGGCCTCACTAACCAGGGAAAGAGAAGCAAACAGAAAGATGGGAGCTTGTCACACAATAAAAGTTAATATGTTTATTTTTCATAAAGTAACAACTCGGTTACCATTTCAGACAGCTGAACCATGTACTGATGACTTGACTGAATACACGTTTACAGCAGTGTGCACCATTTGCCCCAACAACATCCCAGTAAGGTATGGATGCTCTAAGTACACACATATTGTACATGTGGACCAAGGGATTTAATGTTTGTGTATTAGGTTTTGCAGACTTTAAGTAGTTCCTTACTTCTAACCATTTAGATTAATCCTTCTAATCGCATGTGACTGCAGAATAGCCCAAACCCTAAAAAAGTCAATAAACGTTAAGATAAGTTGCCATGTCTGTAAGGAATCCTCAGACACTTTGAACCAAAGCAGAAGCCTGGACTTCAGACACTCCCTCTGGATTTGTCTTGTGTCCAGACTTCTAAAAACCTTTCACTGTTCTGCACAAGAGGATATCTGGCAGAGAGGATCCGCCACCATGCCAACTGATCCAAAAACAAATCTATGCACAACGATTCTTATCTGAAGTAAACTCTCATGAATCATGTTTTACTATAATTTCCCACTCCACCCACAATCTACTTTATTGTTCAACCTGAAACTTTCCATTCTTGTTTCCAATGAAAAGTTGAAGCACGTATCCAAACCTGTGGACAATTTATTACTTATTGGAGCTATAGGCAGCTGAAATACAATTTTACCACTCCCCAGACCAATCGGACTACCCTCTCCCTTCCCACAATGCTGAACTCTTGGATGTGATATTAAAACTCATACAAAAAACGATAAAGGAAACACATTATGCAATGCACCCGGACCTATATGCTCATTTCCTAATACAAAATTACTTAATCCCTATTTTATCCTTAATGAAATATAGTAGGTTAAAGAGACTGAAGGACTACTAATCAGTTACAGGTTTATGACTGTTTTGCAGTTTTCTGCAACTGTGCAATATGCCAATCCCTCAGCTATGATTCACTACAGATCTAAGAATATACTCTCCTACAAAAGCAGCTGCCTCAACTTCTCATTTTATGTAGCTTATAGAAAAATTTTAGATGTGACCCAGTTATGTCACAACCATTTTCAAATTGCAATTCTCTGAAAAGTAACTATATCAAAAAAAAAAAAAAAGAAGTACCTTCTTACTCATCAAATCTACTCCCCATAGATAGCTAGGATAAGATCTGCTGACTTGGTTACAAAAATAAAGACTTTACTATGAAAATTTCTACTAACACTGCAAAACTAACAGAGAACAGGGAGGCAGGAGGGAGCTGAATTATTTTGCACCTTCAGTGGAGTTGCTCTACAGCGCAGCAGAGCTCTAAAGTCCTGGGGACATCATTTAAGACTTTGGGAATGTCAAAGTAAGAGTAAAGACATATTTTTGCCTGCAGAAATATTTTAACTAACAGATACATACAGTAAAGAATGAATTTAGCTTCTTTGTTAGTGATAAAGCCAATCTTGTCATTGGAAACAAACTGCTTTTTTCTGTGAAGAACAAGTATGGTTTGTATCGAAGTCACCAGGACTCTCAAGAAGCAATTTTCCACTCAAGACAGGCTATTATCCATCTTTCTCCAATTCCTGGGCTTGTTTACTTGTTTGTCTTTTCAGTAGGAAAGTTGGGTATTAGCCTAGACCCTTCTCCTACCACTTGGCGCTCTGATTTTTATCTTGCTGCTGCCAGCTCCCTTCCAGCACCTCAGATTGATTTTATCACTCTGCCAAACCCAGAACAAAGCAAAATAATACACTCTACTGCCAAAGCTAAGACTCTGGAATCAGGCTTCCATAAATCCTGGAATTGGCTTAAACTTAGCAAAACTTAAAACACAAATGTGTTTCTTTTCTTTCTGTGTTTGCTTTTCTTTCTTTTTTTGGGATGCAAACCACCCCAAAGGCGTCCTTAGCGTCTTAAATGTCCGTGAACAAAACATGGACATTAGGTACTGTCTTCTTGAAAGGGACTGTACTTGCCGCTAACTTGTTACAGAGTGAAAGGTTTAACAGAAAATTCTTCGTAACAGAATCCTGAAGTGCTACATTGCCTGAAATCTAAGGTTATCCTCACTCAAACATCGTAAATAAAACCAACATTAACATTAGCAATACAGATACATATCCAGCTCAGCGCACTCTCAGTTCCGTGTCCTACCTTCTCCCAAAGGCTTGGGGAGCTCCCCCAGATTCCTCTCTCCATGGCAAACCTTCTTTGTAGCCCATTTCCAAGATGAATGTAGCCATTAAGTGATACAGGGAAGTGCGTTGTCACCCTCCAGCACGTATCATTGACCACGCAGTTCTTTGGACGTGACCTTGGCAGGAGGTTGGAAGACCTTGTCTTACTGCACCGCTTTCATGCATGGGCTGCTACCGCACCGTGTTTTGTGCCCAGCTTAAAACCTTCTGCCCTGGTAGCACTAGCAGCAGGTAGACCCAACTACCCCACCAGGCAGCTCCAGCAGGTAGAGGGCACCCCTAGACCCTCAAGGCAACCGTGGAATAGCTCAGCTCTATTGAGCAGCCTTCAAGCAAAGGCCAAGTCCTCAAGAGCCACCATCTCAAAAACCTCTCATTTAAGGTAAAGACATAGCCACAATTCTTGTCCTCTTACTCCCTGTCACACTCAAACTGCCTAGAGGCAAAAGCCCCAGGTCATTTTTAATTCTCTTCAGTTGCACAAATATTGCAGTAGAGCTGCTGCAGGTCCATCTACACTTGTTTTGAAGGTATCTTGAACCATTCTCTCCAAAATCATTCAGTTGCTCATACTGAAAAGATACTGCTAGAGTGGAATTTTAACTTTGTGATTTTGTGATTTTTTTTTTTACTTCTTTTGAACATTTGAGAGTTCATTTGTTGTGGGTTTTGTTTTTGGAACAAAGGAGAGTAACAGGAGAGTAAACTCCTGCTTTATAAATGTCCATGTCACTTTTTAATTAAGGTTTAGAATAATCAAGATTTGTTTATGATAAATTCTCTACAAAATTAGCAAAAACCATTTCAGGTCTTAGCAATGTGCTAGTAGATATGGAATGGATGCAAAACATGTATTGATTTCAGATTCTGACATTTACTTACCAGATTTTCAAATAGACAGCTTTGGGTTTTCTTTGCCCTTTGGAAGGGCTGCTCACCAATCTGTCTTCATCAAAACACTTATTTAAATTGTGCTTTACTAATTCAATAATAATGAAGTCTCAGCAACAGATGCCTACTACTTTGTAGCTCATTATTATCAGCATTACTAATAATCATGTTATCACATTATTTCCTTTTGCTTCTCCATCCTTTTGCCTTTTCTTATCATTCTCATAAGCATTGTAGACATAGAATCATAGAATCATAGAATGCTTAAGGTTGGAAGGGACCTCTAGAGATCATCTAGTCCAACCCCCCTGCACACGCAGGGTCACCTAGAGCACGTGGCACAGGACTGCGTCCAAGCGGGTTTTGAAGATCTCCAGAGAAGGAGACTCCACAACCTCTCTGGACAGCCTGTTCCAGTGCTACATCTTTGTATTGTGTTTTTATAGCTCCTACCATAGCGGAGCTCTAGCCTATAACCAAGCTGGTAAGTTCCTGCACTTAAGTAATTCATCTTGGATCCCCTTATTCTGAGACTAAAATGTGTGTTGTGTGAAATATCGTAGCGTTGTGGTAAAGCTGAACACATGATAAGCAGTAACCTTAT
Organism: Tinamus guttatus; assembly: GCF_059628265.1. NCBI lineage: Eukaryota > Metazoa > Chordata > Aves > Tinamiformes > Tinamidae > Tinamus > Tinamus guttatus. Next base: position 557,259 of record NW_028288820.1, read on the forward strand.
AAAAATCATCCTATCACTTTTATTTTATGCCTTAACGCTCAACTATGAGAGGTGAAGAGCACCCAGGACCCTCAGTAACAGCAAAAGCAACAGTCAGAACATTTTGATATTCGAAAGACTTTACATGTCGTACAAAGTAAACCATAATAGAAAATGACTGATTGAATTTATCAAGTCATTTACAATCTCATCTGTTTTGATGAACAATCTGCCCTCTGGAGTAGTTATGTGTAATCTATAGCAAAAATAATTAGATGTTTTTGGATGAAAACACTCACTTAACTTAGAAGTACCGATTGAATTTGATGTTGTAACTATATCTTGGAACCCAGCTTTAACTTGCACACTAACATGAAATTACAATGCAGGGAGCATCGTAGCAAACACATTCAGAGTTTTGTAGTTACAAAGTTTTTGTAAATTTAAGTTCCGCCTCCCAGGCCCCATAACCTCAGTTGTTCCCATGAGGAGTCAAAGCAGGGGAGGACATTTTATAGGGCCATCACTTCTGCTATTGAAAACCTAGTCAGTGCCTGTTGCCACAGTACTGTGCGGACTGAGTGTCCCCGGTGACCTTCACAGCCAAACTTGGCAAGTACAACTTTTTTAAAAGCACCATGGGCAAACCAACTAACAGCAGAATTTAGATAGATGTCTTTATTAACGACAAGAATAAGGTTTTTATTATTATTTGTACATCATCGGTTATAAGTTATAAACGTATATATAAAATATATACACATACACACAGCAAATAGCGAGAGTCAGAGATTAGCGTGTCTGAAATGACACTCTATAGCGTAGCAGCTCCACAATCCTAACCTTGCGGGGACCCCAGAGACCCAGCCTCTCCCACGGCACGAGCCCAAAGGCACGAACGCAGCCGCTGCCCCGCGGCGCCCGGCCCCTCGCAGCGCCGCGCGGGCAGGGGGCGGCGCGCGCCCAACGGCCCCAACGGCCGCGCCGCCCCGCGCGCCCCTCCCCGCAACCGCAGCGCCCCGCGGCGCAGGGCACCGCACGCGTCACCCCCCCCCACCCCACGTGACTTCCGCCTCCGGGCCGGGCCGGCCGGCGCTCCCCCGTACAAACACCCCCCGCAGAGTCCCCCGCTCCCGCGCTCCGGGCCCGCCCTGCCTGCCCCGCGCTGGGAGCCCCCGGGGCCGCTTCCCGCCGCGGGCGCCATGGCAGGGCACAGCTTCCCGCCGCCTTCCCGTCGGCCCGCGCTCGGTGTGACGGGCTGCAGCGCCCGCCCCGCCCGGGACGCGCCACAGGGCGGGGGGGGGTTTGCGCCGCGCTCCGGGGCCGCCAGCGCGCCGCTCCCCGCGCGCCGCCCCCGCGCGAATGGTTCCCTCCGGCCACGTGGGCCGGGGGCGGGCGCGCATGCGCGGAGGCGGCGGCGCGCGGCTCACGTGCTGCTGCGCGCGCGGCGGTCATGGCCGCGCTGCTGAGGTGCGCGGGGCGGCTGCGGGCGCTCTGCCCGCGGCCCGCGGTGCCCGCCAGGTGAGACCCGCGGCGGGGCCCGCGCGCCAGGCCGCGGCGCCCGTTGGGACCGTTGGGACCGTTGGGCCGTCCTCTCCCTGCGGCCGCCTTGGAGTGGGGCCCTGTGCGGCCTCTGGCCACACGTGCGCAGGGTGGTGTCGGCGGGAAGGAGCGGGGAGCGCGGCGGCTCCTGCGGCGCCGCGGCAGGCGGAGCGGCCTTCCCGCCCCTTTGACCCGGGTGAAAGCTGCCCGCGTGTTTCCCCTTCGCTGTGAAGGTCAAGGGATAGGTGCGCTCCGAGGGGGTGTAGTTTAGAGGTGGGACAAGCTCTGCGAGCAGGGAGGAAGGGAGAGAGCGCGTTGGGCAATGCAGTGATTTACTACAGGTAACGGAGCAGTTGGAATCGGAGTTTTCCTATGCTCCTAGATCTCCTAGACTTTGCTGGGCCCCTTATCATTTTTCTCGTAGCGTTTCCTCTCTTCCCTCACAGCATGGAGTGCTCCATGCTGTGAGTGCTCTAGTGCTTTGTGGGTGCTCTGCAGGAAGCTTGAAGCCACATTGCCTAAGAAGAGTACATTCAATTTATCAAACTAGTCATTAAAGTAGAAAGCAGCGAGAAAGTGTGGAGTGAGCATATTGCATATTGTTCTCCGTGGTTCTGTGAGACCTGAGGAGTTCTGCAGGACCTAGTGTGATTGCATCAAAGCATTGCAACATTTTCTTTTTAGTTTTGGGAGAGCTAAGCTTTCTTTCCAGTAGTGAGTAAATGCAACTTTAGGATATGGAGAGTACTTTTATTTTTGTCTTGAGTGTTCACTTCTTGGACACGGAAGTACATAAAGGCTAAACCCTGAATGTGTGTCACAACCTGGGCTTTTGGTACAATTTTTAGTTCTTTTGTCTACAGATCTTTCTAAAACATGGTGATGCTTTTAGGTAATTCTTGCAATTACTTTTGTCAAAGATCTTTTTCTCTGAGAAGTCAATATGCATATCAAAGGCTTCGAGTCATATTTACTTTTCCCTTTTTTATATAGCTAGGATGGTGTTAGAGCTACATGAGGACTTGCGCAAACTTCTTTTTAATGTTTTCAAGATTTTAATTTCCATCATGTCCCGTTTGTCTGTAAAGTTGGGAATGGCTTGAGATGCCTTAGCTTACATTTATGGAAAATGACTTACTGGAGTTATATTTACAATTGTTAATTAAGATGATGTAAATTTAAAGTAAATAATTGTATTTTGTAAAGGTAGGGTATGCAAAATGGTTGGACTGCTTGTTACACCTATATGATTCACATATGATACACCTATATAGATATGCTCAGGATATGTTGCTTATCTGGTCAGAGCCAATACAATGTTTAGTGGGTGGAAAGGCAGCTGTGAATGTAAATAAAGTTTTAAGTTACGCTCAAGTCTTAGCCTGAAGTCAGTACTTTGAAGTGCATTTGAAGCTATAATAGTGAAGAAGAGATTAGGTTTTAGATTTTCTTCTCTCTTGCTCTCTCTCTTGGACAGCAGTTCCTTGCCTCATTGAATAACAAAAGGAAACTTAAGCATGGCATCTCATGGTCATCCAAAGTGGATTTCAAACAGCTCAGACTGTTTGAATATATTGTTAAGAGACTACCATAGCCTAAGTATAAACTCTGCTTCTATTTTACTGCTACTTTACGGTCTTAAAATAATGTATGTGTTAACAACAGTATAAGTCTTAATGTTGCTAGGTCTTTACAGTGGTGCAGGAACAGACCAGTTCAAATCCTGAGCGGATGCGTTTTGCCAAACCTGAACAATAAGAGTGTGAGGTGGGCAAATGCTTAGGTTCTTGAAACTTGAAGTGTAGCTACTTGTTTGTCCATGATTTTAAAATGCTGGGCAAGATCCATGCATGCGCTATCATTAGAATGAATAATTACAAATAAGTTCCTGTTTGCTGCTAGTTTTGTTTATGTGTTTTTAGAGCTGCAGCAAAAAAACATTTTGTTCTAATGGTCATTTGTGAATAATTCAGAGTAATGATAACCAATTGAAGTTTCATAGAGGCACATCAGAGTCTTTGGTGTGGTTAAGCAGTTATGCAAAACATCAAAAGACTAATTGCATCATTGTCAAGGTCTGTTGAAATAGTGAGACCTTATAGCCTGCAGCCAGATTGTTTATGTAGATCATAGAATCACCTTATGTTGGTTGACTTTCTTCCTCTCTTAGATCAGCATTTGTTTCCTGGATGTTTCTCTGCGACCTTTTCTGTAGCGTTTTTCCTGATGCTGCAGAGCAAGAGAGCATCAGGAGAATGAGAAGTGAGAGTGCACGCCTTGACTGCAGGATCACCTAGGGACCTGTGGATAAGAATTTGAATTAAGGGATAAATTGATACCAGGAGTGGAGGTGGGGGAGTTGAAGTGATTTTGGATGTACAGTCAGAATGCAACACTTAACTGTTCTTGTGGAAGTTTTTTTTTTTTTTCCCCCAGCAATTGCCAATCTCATCAGTTAACTTTCCTTCTGTGACTGAGTCAAGCTTGAGCCTAACAGGACAGAAAGAATGGACTGGTTTAAGGTAGTTTCCCTGCAAAGAGTGTTGCAGCTCTGGGCCGATGGAATAGCATAAGGGATTGTTCCTCTCATTTTGTGCAGATTTAACCTAAGTTGCTTCTGCAAACCGTTGAAAACAATACATGGGTATCTGTTTTCACTGGGTGCTTGAAGACCATTTTATAGCAAAAAATGCAGACCAAATCTAAGGCTTGTTTTCAGTTTCACATGTCTATTTCTAGTATTAAATGCCATGAAATATACACTAAGCTGAGCTGTACTAAGACCTTTTCATACCTTGCACTTGGAATAGAACAGATGTGTCATGACAAACCAATGCAACAAACTCCAGATCTGCAACAACAGACTTTAGCTCTGCAATGATTTCTACTTTACAAAATCTTTTTTGGAACTTTCTTTATAGAAACTTCACAAAATAAAACAATACTTAAATTTGCTATAGTAGCTGGCAGTTGAGAATGCTATAAGAAGCCAGACATGTCCGTAGAGGATTTGGAGTTAAGGTGTGAATATCTTTTGGGGACTTTGTTTTACGTACTCTAGGTCTCAGGTTTTGATGTTACGACTGAGATACAGACCCATAAAACACACTGAGTGGGAAGATCAAGTAAACTCCTTGTAGGCAAACCTCTCCAAGTATTTCTGGCCTTGCTGCCACTTCTTAATTCTGACATTCTTACCTGAAAGTTTAGGTATTGATTCTCATGGTTATAGAGAAAAGAGCATCTCCTCCAAAGTGGCAAAATGCTCTGGAGTGAAAACTGCTCCTTCAACAAGATTTGCATTATTTGTTCCCTCTAATTCAGAGGGTATCTACCTGCAGATGAAATTGAGTGCCATATGCCACACTTTCTGAATGCTCCTTGTAAAGACTTTGTTTAATTTTGATAAGTTTTAGCATGTTTCTACAGGATGGGGAGCGTGTTGGTGAGATAGGGAGAATACTTTGTTAAGGAATCTAGTTTTATATCTGGGGATTTGATTTGAGCTATGGGAAGCCCTTTGTTAAAAACCCCAATGATTCGTGGTTGTCTGTGGGATCCAAGTTATATAAATTAGCAGCAAATAAGTTGCTTCATGTTGTTCATTGTCATACTTGGAAGCGTGTCAGAAGTGGACAGAAGTCCAAAGTTACATGCTTAATTGCTTTATATTAGCACAGTGCTAAAAGTGATCTGCATTAACCTCAGAAGAGACATTTAGTAGAACTAATATTGGTAATGCTGAGGAAACTTATTGTCATAATGAAATTCCATGAGCTGTATATGACTTTCTGACCAAAGTATAAGGTCTCTAAATATAGACTTCCTTTTCTTAAAAAGTAGCACCAGGCAAGGGTTTTTTTGCTTTGCTTTTTGTGAATCACTTAAAACTTCAGTTAAGATACTCTCCAGGAAGCCTGAGGTTCCTGTCTAATCATTGCAGGTTGTTGTTTTTTTTGTTACAGAAACTTAAAGTTCCTGCCTTGGCAGATCAATGAAACCACCACCAACTTTTTTTGAGTTTTGGGAAAGACAGGAGACCCTTTTTATTTGTGCTGTTGTGCAAATAACAGTCATCTTTGCCTTTAGAAAATCAAATGTCTTAAATTTACTCTAGAAATACAGAAAATGCGTAAATGCTTAAATTGCTTCACAAACATTCCAAGCTAAATGGGAGGGAGGAACAAGGTCACCTTTATTGCCAAGTAAAGTACTGTATGTTGGGGTTACAAAAATCTAATGGGATAACCTTTCCTATGTGGGTGGGACCTACATTTTTAATCCTCATGAATGTAGGGAGAAAGCTGAAAATTGGAAGGCTACTTTTCATCTTGTGAGTGTAGGAGAGATTTCACTTTATCATGGAAGACCACTGCAGTTGGCGTTAGTCTTAATCTATCTTCTTGAGCTTCTTTCCGCGTGGCTACGAAGGAACACAATTTTGAAACACAGTGAAGAGAAATTACACAGTTCAGGGAAGAATCAGGTGATAAGTAAATAGATCTAAAGTTTGTTGTGTGCCTTATGCTTGCTAGTGGCATTTCACATGGATGAGATCTTAAAATATAGTTTAAGGATAATGACCAAAGTAAATGTCTATTGCAGCATTTGGAGTAGTGCTGCAACACTTTGTGTTATGTAGCATTGCATCTGATTCTGAACCAAGTTAGTTAAAATAATTGAGGAAAAAAATGTATTTACGTTGTGAAGCTATCTAATTTAACCTGTAGTGCTGCGTAAGATCAGCCGTTTTAAGGTCATGTTTGTTAGAATTTTTTCTAAGCTTAATTTATAATCTTCCAAACAAGAAAGTTCCAATTTAAAGAAGTATGTTGTTCTAATATTTCATTACAATTAATATTTTAATATTATTACAAGTATGATACTTGATGAATTAGATACTCTTGATTCCTTTTTACTTGTAGGGCATTCTGTATTTTAGCGATGACATTGCTTCTGTTTTTGCCAGTTGTGGCAATGAATTTTTGAAGCAAGTCCAAAGTGTTTGGGAATTGAATGAAGTCCACAAAATATTTATTGAATACAGCTGATGTTTCTAAAAATGATTTGCTCCATTCGCCCCTGCATTACTAGTCTGAGTTTACTTAGTTAATATATGTTCATGATTAACAGTTTTTGTAAAAGCTAAACAAAAAACCGATTTGTATGTTTTTCTCTGTTTTAAGGTTTATCTGTTCTTGTAAATTGTTACTTTTGTTACTTGTAGTAACAAATGGAAGTTTATAGCCATCAGGTCTTTCAATGTGGAAGGCTTTACAATGTTGGTGACTTTTGGCCTTAGAGAACCTTAGAGGAAGACTTTGTTAATGCACTGGATGTGCTTTAGTGAAGATGTGATTGCAGACCAGTTTTATGGTTAAAAGCTTGCTGTGTGGCATAAGACTTAACATAACTAAAAAACTACAGCAGTTTTTTTTTTTAATTTCCATTTTAATCTGAAACCCAGGAGTTTTGTGGCGCTTGTGCTGTAATTAGCTCAATGTTTTCTTGCTTTAGTTTTCTTTGTGGCAGTAGTCTGTCTTTGTCTATGATGCAATAGGAAACAAACCTACATAAACAGGAAGAAAAAGCAGGGAAAATGGGGAATGTAGATTTCTAGTGAGAAATGGTATTATCAGTAATAAAAGTATTTGTTAGAGTTGGTCTGACAAGTTGCCACCAACTGTAATGTTTTACTTCTTAATTCTTCCACGTTCCTCTGCTTTTAGCCACATATTCCCAAGCCCTTTGGTTTGTTCTGGTGTTTGCTGGCCACTGGGAGACGACTGCATTCTCTAACCTGCTGGAACAGGAACCCTCTTACTGCCTTTTCTCTGCAGTGCGCCGTGCCCCACGGGCACTGATATTTTATGTCTGCCAGGAAGCAGCCTATGGTGCGTGCTGCCCAGCTCTGAAGTGTCCCCAGGCTCTCCCTCTGCCCGACTCTCTGCGCTGGGTCTTTGCGCGGGTGCTGGTAGGGGAGAAGTGACCCAGCAGAGGAGGTAGCAGTGAGAAGCTCCCGTCACGTGGGAAGTGATGCCTGCCCTCCTCACCTCCACCTGTGCTTGCAACAAAATGTACAGCTGGTACCATGGGGGCCTTCGGGACCTTCCGTGGTGGGAGGGGGCATAAAATCTGCTCAGACTTCAATGAGTGTAGAGCCCTTAGGAAATGCAGGTGTAGAGTTCTGGGCTAGAAGGACAGTGAGGAGGGAAGGGAAATTTAAAGTCCAGTATTTGCTACTTTCTTTGTATGGAGATGGATTATCTTAGTTTATGCACATACACTTTAGACTTCAAAAAGTGCATATGCTCATTGATACTTTGTCCTGCACAGCCTGTCACATTTCTAGTACACACAAGTACTTTTTTTTTTTTTTTTTTTTTTTTTTTTTTTTTAAGGCAAACTCCTGTTTTGCTAGAAAAGGAAAAAAGAACACCTCATTACATATGTTGTTATCATACTTTATTTTTAACCTCAAATAGTTCTCACTGAACAAATATATACGACTGGTTCCATCTTTTTAGGTAGACAGACTAACAGTGAGATGAATCGCCTACATGTGTTTAGATCAATGCAGAATGCTTTTGAGAAACTGGTTGTTTAGGAAAAAGAAATAGAAGAAGATTTTTTTTTTTTTTAGAATTTTTAAGTGTGTCTGGGGTAGTTGCAAAGTGACTTGAAGTGTAAGCTCAGTGTCTTTGCTTGTTTTTATTTAAGCAGAAATCCGATGTACCCAACAAGATTCCTTACAGTTGCACCTCAACAGGAGGGAAGAGTTAAAGAAGAACCAACTTCAGAAATTCAAAGCAGACGGACGTGGCAGTTTGACTGGGCATTAAATAAACTGGATACCTCTGTCAGAAAAACTGGCCGCATCCCTAAAACACTTCTGCTAAAAATCTTCCATGAAATATGCCGGGAAGGTAAGCTTTTAGTTGCAAGAAATGTTAATTTTGTCTTTTGGATGTTCTTTAACTTAATGCATGCATTGGTGAACAGACTTTAAATGTTTTAGAGATGTTATTCACTTGCTTTGTATGGATTTTTATGCAGTAATGTTACATTTTCATCCTTGCTGAATATTAACTTTCATATGTTGCATATAACCTGTACTGTGAACTCAATAGGGATTGTATTTTATACAGCTTATTTTAAAAATGCTAAGGTCCTTGTAGCTTATGTACCTGCTAGAGATGTCAATGATGTTCTTAAAATGGAGTTCCCCCCAAGCACCCACAGGGGACCCCGAGCTGATACCAAGTTCCCCCATGCTCAGGTATTTGTAGATATTTGGAATCATTCGTTTTTTGATAGATAATAAATAGCAGAAGCATTGTTCGTTCTGGAAGATTCAGCACTCCTTTGGCTAAAAATATCCAGAATAATCTTTTATAAACTGTACCATGACTGATGATGATATTTGGTACCGATTAGGTCAAAAATGAGGCAGCGGAGATATCCAATTGGGGTTTGGCATTCGTAATCTATGAGAGCATATTGAGAAATGACAATATCTATTACTTGTTTTAAAAGCTTTGAAAAGACAAGTCATTACTTAATTAAAGCTTTGAGTTGCTTTTCTGGACTGTTTTGTATAGTTAGGCTTATGAAGCTGAGTTGCTCCTTCAGTTTTGCAGTTTACTGTTTAAAAGCTGAGTCTTTAATTCTTGCTCTCTTTCTGTTGAGCTGCTTTAGTTTTGACTTTTTGCTTGTGATATCTTTTCTGATTCTGATCCCTTTTTAGATTTTATAATTTGTGAGTGTAGGTAGGCAAAGGTTTTATGTCTCTGTGCTTACCTTCAAAACACAATTGTTCATGATTTTGATTAGTTACACAGCTTTTAGGGAGTCATCCTAGCAAGCAGATAATTGCTCTTAATGACTTCAGTTGGCCAAATAAGTGTATTTCAAGCAGAGGTGTTTTTTTAGGCTTAAAAAAGGTGTAAAATTTCTCGAAGGATTTACGTAGGGTGCCATTTGAATAAAGGACTAATATTTCCATTTTAAAATCTCAATCCTCATTTATATTTCTAGCAGCAACATTACAAATTAATTTAGCAAAAGTGTGGGAGGTTACAGTTTGTTTCTAAAAATGATTTGTATGTGTTTATAACCTTCTTCTCCTTTTAATTACAGAAAAAAGTGGTAATTGATGTGGCTGTCTTGTGTTCTACCTTCCCGTACTCACATTCCTGACATTTTTTTCTTGTTTCTTTTATATTTCAACAAAGTCATTAGTAAAAATATTATCAAATATTTGTCCAGTTTTAGACCTTATGTAACTTTCTGCTGCTGAGTAGAATTTTTTTTGAGGTGTTCTTTCTGCTTTTGAACATTTCTATTTTATTTTGCATTTATTTTGCAATCATGTAGGTGCTTCCATAATGTTGTATAATTAATTGCAAATTATGCTACTGTGGCACACTCTGGAATAGGTGAATTTTCTGTTAGAGTTACCAGCAACTAGAGAAGCCTTTCTTGGCTGCAGCTTCTGCCTCTCTCTTGGGCTGTATGCAGCTTTGGTGTGTTGGTGTGGCAATTTGGAAATCACTTGCAAAGCTTTTATAGTGGCGCGGACTGGAAGTCTTTCTGGAAGACTGAGTCATTCAAGCCTGAGCATCTCTGGCAGCCCTGCCTTGCTTTGCTTCTGGAGCAGTAGTGCAGCCCAAGACTGACAACTAGGTTTATAGTTCTTTTTGGGAGCCCCTGGTGTTGTGTACAGAAGTTGGAGAAAGTTGACTTGTCCTTAGATTCCTTCACTATTCTTTAGGCAAAAGTGGTCTCATTTGTTTGAACTTGCCTGTGGATAGAAGCTAGAATAGATGCTAATAGTGGAAATTTGTGCTGAAGGTCTCTTGAGTAGCAGTGCTGTAGCAGAATGATGCTAGTGTTAAGCACTGTATGGTGCAGGTTCAGAAATTGGCCCAAAGGTTATATTTCTTTTCCAATGAAATGATCTTTATAGATCTTAGATTGGGGAATTGTGAGTATTAGATCATCTGAGTTTAAGTTTTGTTGTGCTGCTTTTTGAATTTCTGCTCATCTGACCTCAGTGCTCTACTAAATGCTGTGTTTTATCCTTAAGCATTTTCAGCGTATAGCAGTGTCATTGCTTAGTCTTTACAGTAAAACTTACAAACTTCAAAGAAGATTCTTCTGTGTAGGAAAAGTATGTGTCAGTCTCGCATTTTATTTTTTTCTACTAATTTTAAGTGTGTACTATATGAACAAATTTAGACATGAAGCTTTTCTTTTCATTTTTTACTTCATTTTCTAATAATGGTTGAGTTTTCATTCTAAAAGAAGCATTCAGATATTGATACTGTTGTACAGTTCATACTGTTTGCTAGCTGACTTGCCTTTTTAGCTTTAGATTTGAATGATCTCACCTCGTGAACGAAAACTGGAGGTTAGCAGTAGTTTCTGCTATAGCAGAGCAATATAATAACAGGTCGAATAGACTGCAAACTCCTCAGGGCTATAGGACTGTGTCTTTTGGAGTGAATTTAAAGCTTATTTAGAAGTCTGCATTAACACAGTTAAACAAAAGCCGATATTGGAGAGTATCCTACCTGTTTTGGGTGTAATCCTGAATTGACATAAGCACTACTAGAAGTTGGTATGTACATGTGAGTTCAATATGGGATTATGCAAATTTGGCTACTTTGAAAAGGCTGTTATTGTGACCTTTCTGTTGTGTGGTGTCTTTTTGGCTGGAAGGAAAAACAGAAACCCATTTACTATCCAAGAGCTACAAAAAGAATTAAAAAAAAAAAAAAAGAGTTGAGACATTATTCAAAAGTGCTCATCGTGCCTAGCTCTTCAAAAGTATGTATGATTACTTGTAAAAATTATCATAGGAACCTAAAAGCCCTAAATTTAGGCAGTAATATTCTATGAAGATACTTTAAATAACTGATGTAAATATTACCTTAGATTAACCAAGCAGTAGAGGCAAAATGCATGTATTCATTTAGTAATATAGCTCCCCGTGGTTTTTATATGTCAGACTTGTTGCATCTATGTATGTGTATGTTTATTTATGTGACTCCTTCTGTTTAACCTTAGCTTTCTTAATAAAATTATTATTTTTCCTCTAGGATCTCCAGGCAGCAACCAGGCCTTGCTTCTGTTGCGAAGTTGTGGTGCTTTATTACCAGAGATGGTGTCATCTGAAAGAACAGAGCTAGCCCATATGATATGGGACAAAATGAAAGCGCTGGGTAGGTCTGTTTCTTACTCCCTCATGAAAGAACACCCAGGTGCTTTAGTATTGCCAGGTTGCTCTCTTTGTAACATGGGACTGAATGCATTTTAATGGTGTTTAAATGTTAGGTCATCATGGTAAATATTCATTAGCAAATGAAAACTAGGATTTGTCATTGCAGTGAGAGACCTCTTTCTTATTCTGGGAGTTATACTGACATCTAGGGGTGTTTAATAACAATTTCCCCCCCCTTCTTTTCTCCCTTCTCAGTGCTTAATCATACTCCTGCTTGCTTTTCATTACTGTAAGAATGCATTTTATTCCTCAGATAGGTGTTGGCCACTTACCTTGGTATCTGGTGGCCTGAGTATTCTTAATGTTGCCAACTATTTTTTAGATGATGTTTTTATTTCAAATTAGTCATTTATCTACAAATGTGTCACAGAAGCACTGCTTCTTGAGCACAGTGTTGCTAAATCTGCAAAATAAATGGCAGACTGCAGAATGGAATGTATGAGAGAAAAGATATTTTTGTACTCTTGATGTTTTAGCCTTTTAAAAGGAAATGTGCATCATTAAGTAGTTGTTTCATGTTGCGAAGGTGACTAAAAGGAAGCAACCTGATTGTATGTAAAGTTGTACAACAAAATAAAATCAGTATGAAATTAACTAGCTGGAATAGTTATCATATATATAGTTTGGAGAGTCTACACTTGTTTGATTGTCTCAAATATTTCTTTAGGTGCCGTGTATGACGCAAGCCATTATAATGCTTTGCTTAAGGTCTACCTTCAGAATGAGCATAAGTTCTCTCCAACTGAATTTTTGGCCAGAATGGAGGAAGCTAATGTGCAGCCCAATCGAGTAGGTAGCCTCTAATGATGTCTTCTATCCCAAAAGCAGTGTCATTTCTTGGATAAAAATCATGAACTTCTCCTTTATTTTCTGCAGGTTACCTATCAGAGATTGATTGCTGCTTATTGCAACGAGGGTGACATTGAAGGAGCCAGGTATTCCTTGGCATTTATGTTCTGACAAACAGATTTCTAGATGTATTTAGTCAGATTTCCTGCCATTAATGTTCAAACCGTTGTTCAGATGATCCTAAAGTATTTGATGAGCAAAGCAGAGGGCATTAAGTATATTTTAAACCAGCATTGAATAGTAGTTTCTTAGATGCAGCTGAAGCATACGTCAATGAAATAAAAATGTGATGGACCAACGTACTTAATAACATCAATAAGAAAAAAAATTACACAGATGGTCACGATGGCTGCATAATGTTAGCTGCATGAATTTTTAGAAAGGTTACCTTTTAAATTATAGCAGTGCGATTGCTGAGCATGACAAAGATAAAATCAAAAAAACTATCCTCATGTCTATGTATGTTATTAAATGATAAATATAATTCATCAGAAAAAATGAAATTGACTGTATTATGACCATGTTATGCAGCATCCTAAAATATAATTGTTTCATAAAATAATTACCTGCATCTGTTTGATGCAGTACTTGTCCAGCAGCACAGAAATTGCTCAAGACTTTATCTTTTCAAACAATAAAAGTTCTCATCATTTGTTATTTTTTTTTCAGTAAGATTCTTGGATTTATGAAGAATAAAGATCTCCCAATCACGGAGGCGGTATTCAGCAGCCTTGTGAAAGGTCATGCAAGATCAGGGTAATGTTAATACAGTTTTGTTTGTTTTTAATTTACTGCAATATATATTGATACTGTACAGAAAACTTAAAAGCTGCAAAACTTGGAGTAATGTAATGGTTTTGGAAAATACATTTTGTGGCTTTGAAAAATAATCTATAAAAGACCTATGCATGCAGTTTGAGGCAAAACAAGTATTCTTGTATTTGACAAGGTTGAATTTCAGGATAATTATTGTCTTTTTATACTATTTGGGAAAAAATTGCTGTGCTTTAGTATTGACACTTTTTCAGTTGCTGAAGTTGAAGTAAACATTCTGAGTAATAGGATAACAGTGCAAATATTTTGTTTATCTTTGGTTTTTATTTAGTTAAAATATAGGTTTGTTCATGCTTCTTATATTCTTAAGACTGTTTTTGTTCATTTTGTTCCATTTACTTCATTATTAACTAAATGAGAAAATATACAAGTTGCAATAAATATCATGATTAAATCGATTGAGGTTCTTTCTTTTGAATACTTTTAGAGATATGAAGAGTGCAGAAAATATCCTTTCAGTGATGAGGATGGCTGGTGTTGAGCCTGGTCCAGACACCTATTTATCATTGCTGAATGTGTATGCTGAAAAGGGTGATGCTGACAGCATCAAAAAGGTATCTTGAAGTTTGAGTTTAAATATGTTTTGGGTTGTATTATATTCAGTTTTAACTCTGAAATGCTTTTTATCTCTAGGGGATACTACAGATAAAATACAGTAAAAATACTGTATTTTAAAACTTGCTTACATTAGCAAATATTTTTTTGTTTGTGTCTGAGTAGTTGGTTAACTGAAACTACTTTTTTTTGTACTTCTTTAAAAAAAAAAAAAAGAAGTTTTTCTTCTGGTAGCTGCTTTTTACTTTGTGTGAAGGTATGGTGAATAATGTTCACTAGGGAGTTACTCAAGCGACAGTTTATGTTGTATGGATAAAGTTAAATATGCCTGCTCCCTTCAATGCTACTGATCTTTCCCATTCAAAAATTTCAAAAACTGATTTTTTGCAGGATTTACCAAACAGACATAGAAGTAAATTTAGTTGTTCACAGAGCTTAGGAAGGATAATGCTGCTTTAGAGGCTAACTTGCCGTGTACTCATCTGCAAAACAGACTTTTGTTTAGTTAAAGTTTCCACAAGGAAACAGTAGAGAAAATCGATTTGAGTTTAGTGAGTAATATCAAATGGAAGGGCCAACTCAGGGAGGAGGTTGTGGGAAACAATCTATTTCTGTGGCTTATAAATTAAGCAAATCTTCAACCAGCCTCCTTCCTGGCAATAACAAAAAATTTGACAAACTGCAATCTTTTTCAAAGCATTTTTTTTATATACCTCCTATATGTGATTAGAGAGATTTGTTATCACTTTATTAGTCCTTTTTCCTTTTAAAATCTAGAAGTGTTAAAGACACTTTAGATGATTGGTGTGCTCTTTACCGTCTTCTGTGTGTCTAATACCAGTGAAAAGAAAAAAAAAAAAAAAAAAACAACTTTGCCTTTTTGTCAATGTGTTTTTTCTAATGTATCAGATTTTCAGTCAGTATAAAGCTTGGTAAAGTTAATACTTATTCTTGTTTCCAGACTCTAGAAGAGGTTGAGAAGACAGAAGGGTATCTTATGGATAGGGTTTTGATGCAGGTGATTTTAAGCCTTGCCAAGGCTGGATATCCTCAGTACATTGAAGACATTAAAGAGCGCATCAAATTTGAAAAGGAGTTAATTCCAGGTATGTTCCCAATGTTTTCCATGGAAATAACGACTCAAGGTTTAGAGGACAAATGTTTTCAGGTCATAGCAACAGTAAGTAATGTCTCCAAAAATAGTTGCTTTTTATTTAATATTTAAAGTAATCTATCATTTTTTCCATCTTGTCTATGGATTCATTTGTTCTGCTTTAAATCATTTTTATAGATTTTTCTTAAATATAAAAAAAAATCCTTAATTTGCTTACAAAATTAATATATCAAGATATTATTCTATAAAATTTATTAAGTATTTACAGGAAAGTTGTGAAGTTGAAGTCCTTTCTGCAGGTAACAGTAGCAGAACTTCTGTTACAACAGCTGTTCATGAATTTAACACAAGAGAGATTGTAAAAACTGAATATAACTTTCTTTAAAAGTCACTTTTGGATCCCAGGGTGTTTAATCTGCTTGATAACTGTTGAAAATCTTCATCTCCTTTTTCTTTATTTTTTTTTTATTTTTTTCCTCTTTTTAAAATGTCTGGGAATGTTTCTTTTATACCCTTCTGTCATGCTACAGTGTGACGGTTCTACAACTTTTGACATGGTATTTCTAGTAGGAAAAGTGGATCCCATTGAAAGCATAAATAATGCTGAAAAAGGTAGTCTCAAATTCGATTATGATTATTGATTATTTGATTGATGCTGAAGAGGATGTCAGTGATACTTTTAAAACATATTTGCTTTCCTTAGTGGCTTAATGCTAGCATAGTTCATTATACATTTGATTTTGTTTTTCTTTTCCTATTTCTAGATGCAATGAACCTGTGTTTGACTTTGATTACTCAAGGCTTTGAAGACATAAGTTTCCGTATTTTGAAGTCTCTTCATTTATCACGTGATAATATGGACCAGGGTAGCTTTTTCTTACAGCATTGTGTAAATACAGATATGGTATGCAGCATAGTAATTCTTTTGTCTTAAGTATGCCTATATATTATTTATATGATACTACTATATATTTATTAGTTTTAGTATTATTATTTATATTTACTTATAATGTAATATGACTCTCAAGATTGAAAGTGGTAGACTTTTTGTGTAGTTAATAAAAGCAGAATGGTTTTAATATTTCGTATTAACTTTACGTAATAAGATTAAATTCACAAAGTATATCTTTGATATCCATTAATGTTTGCCATGCATAATATCCATTTTATAAACACTAGAAGAATCAGACATTCCTAAAAAAATATTTAAATGGAAAAATATATTAAAATATTTTTTAAAATTCTTTACAGCCTATGAGCAAGCTGAAACAGTATTGTGATGAGTTAAAAGAAGCAAAAATGCACTCAGCACCTTTACCATTTATTTTGCGTTGTGCTTTGGAGACCAAGAGATCAGGTACTTTGCTTATTTAGTTATTTAACACATGCTTGTTTGATGTACTTGATCACTGTTTAATTATTTTATGAATGCTTTTAGATATGGCCATTGAGGTGATGAAGATCATGAAAGAGGAAGGCTTGCCCCTCAGACCTCACTATTCCTGGCCACTGCTTGTTGCATACCAGAAAGAGAAGAATCTTCAAGGTTAGTTATCTGATATGTGTTTAGGTTGCTTATTTTAAACTTAATGCACAGATTTTTGCTACAACATTGTATACAAATTTAGCAAACTCTTGAAAGTAAGTGAAGAATTGCTGCCTGAGGTATTTTGTTGCAAGTATTTTTTTTCCTTCAGAAAGGCTTTTTGAAAACCACCCATCCTGCTTAATCATGGTACAATCCTACAAATTTAAAAGGAAAAATGTGTGAAAGTTTAAACATCTTTTTAACTCTTTGAACTCTTACTGCCTTTCAGTTGCTCTTTATCCTGTTCATAGTTTACTCTTGACAAAACAGAAATTTGAGAGAACCATTTGAAATTAAGGCTATGTTACAACTCCTTTGCGCTGCAAAATTATATATATATACATATATTTTTAAACCAACTTCTTATATATACCTTTATAAGTCAAATGTGAATTTACTTACAAGAATAAAAACTGCATGAGAACTTACGTTGCTCCATCTGTGAGCCTGACCTGACAGCCTACTGATTGAAGGACAGAAATGCTCAATCTTTAGGATTCTTAAGTAGGCTTAAGCATTTAGCATACTTTTCCCTGTTACACAGGGGGCTGTCTACGGGATATGAATAAGAATTGAACAAATATTAAATTTTAGAGTACAGTATCTAGTTCTTTGGTTTGCGTTATTGGTAATTCAGAAAGAATGGTATCGTAAAAAGATGCTTTTAACAGAAGTACTTCCCCCTTGGGGAAACAAAAAACTGTCTTTTTCATCTTATCTCACAGTATAATGTGCTTTAGAATGAGATGCAGAGTTGTTAGTGTGACATTGGGTGACAAACAAAATGCACAAACAAAAAAAAAGTGCTTTTAGCAGACTCTTCATATTGCAATTTTATCTTAAATATACAGTCATATTCCAGTTTGGAAGAAATGCTGAAACAAGTATTCCCTAATTGTTTCTGGCTATAAAAATGTCTCAAGCCTTTTCAAAAAGCCTTTGTGAAAACAATATTCAGGTTTTTATTAACTCCTTAGGCTCTGTTTCTGTTAGAGCACTTCCCAAGTTTATCTTCGCGGAGGTTTTCAGAATAATCTTAAAAGTGCAATGATCTTTTCTAAAACTGTAGAAACATTGTTTCAGTTGGGTCACATTTGTAAATAATGTTTATCTTTACTTGAAAAACATTGTAGCCAAAAATAAGTAGTTTGAAACACTTTTCAAACCACATCTACCATATGTAGATGCTGCCTACTAAAATGCTTCCTGTTACTACAAGTAGCACTTCACCTTCTTAACACTAGTATTAGAAATGTTGAAAGCATTAATAGCTTTAGGCTTAGGTCCCAAGACTAAAGCCGTACCTGCTTGTTGAGAAAAAACTAAGTTTCAGATCTCATATGATTTCTGGTGAAGAAAGAGGTTAACTCTTAGGTAAGTGTGGACTTCTACTATAGAAATCATCTGTACTTTGACTAGCAGCTTCTGCTGGCAGTCAGGTAAGAAACTTGGGAAGAAAACCAGCGAAGGAACCCTTAAGAGATCAACTTTAGCTTTCTTTACCATATTCTAGGGAGGCCTTACTTTTCCTATCTACAAAGGCATCAGATGCAGAATTTTCTGTATGGCTGTATGTAAGTATTGTGGATTTGCAAGTATGTTTCTGTGACCTAGCACTTGGTCTTTCAGTCTGCATTTTCAAGTGTGCAGATTAGTTGTGCCTATACCTGCAAAGGTCAGTAAATATACAATTCTTAAAACAGAGGAGAGAAGCCTTCTGTGTGCTTTCTTCTGTAGTGAAAAATCAGTATAATTGCTTTACTGTGTTCTTAACCATGTGTAAGCTCACTTAGGTTCATTTCTAAAATTAAACAAATAATAAAGTTAATAAAATGAGATCCACCATCTAAGAATAGAAGCAATACATCTGAAGAAAGTAAATGGGGAAAAAAACCCTGGAATGATTTAATAGAAATAATGAAGAGTAATGCTGTAAAGAGAATGTAGGAGTGCCGATAGAAAATGTATTAGAAAATGGTGCTTTAGAACAGTTAAAAATTGTAGTATAGATAGACAGTGTATCATGTCTCCTAACAAAAAGGAGGTGATAATTGCTTTTTCCCCCAAGTATTCCCTCAGTATGGGGAAGTCTGAACATGCAGGGGGGAAGCTTGGGGCAAAACCAAAACTATCAAACAGCTCGTATAACATAGATAATAAGCTAAATCATTAAAGGACAATAAAAATATATAAGCAACAACCTATCCAGAGCCAAAAGGAAAAAATGCCTGAATCAATAAGCGTAACATGACCCAAGCCATTATATAAGTAGTAGCAATCCTAATTACATTAGGGAAGCTGACACTGGATATCAAAGAAAATTATTCAACTTCTGTGTCTTGGAGTTGAGTCGGAGAGAAAAGCAAGAAAGTGGAAGCTAGTACACATAAAACAAAGCAAGGAATTGTTTAAGTATGCCATGGAGAGATCGGCCTCTGAGAGACAATGACAGCTATTTTCAGTCTTTTAGTGCAAGGAAATAATTTTAGGTGGGGCATGCTTTTATGTGCATCCGTGTTACATAAGTTGATAGCGGTTTATTTCCATAGGTTTATCCAAATAAATGCTGTTAAGCCCTTCAAGGACTCTCTAAAAATATAGATCACTATGTGGTAGATCTGAAAAGGTTATTGGCACTGGAATTCACCCTGTTTCAGATGATACAATACAACCAGGGAGGGCTGCATAGTTAAGTAGAAGTTCTTGACTTACGTTGCGGTGAGACATAGCGTAGTCACCTTCCATATAATCCCTTTATTTGTCTTTAAAGGAAGTTTTACAAAATCTGATTGTTTTTTTCCATTTATGTAATGCAGTAAATTGTTTTTATCATATGAACAAGGCTCAATTAGTGACTGTTAATTCAGTTTTTATTTTGTCCCAGGTTGGACAAAAAGGTAAATAAAAGTGTGCAAGTCCCTCAGGGGGAGGGAGGATAGTGAATTTCCCAAATAAACACTTGAAGTATTGCTTTGTAGAAAGTCTTTCAGCAAATAAGCTTTCTGAGGACATCTGAATTTAAAAGTATTGCAAAGATGTTTGTGATACTCTGCTGTCATCTTTAATATAACCTCACATTTCGAACTGGATTTTTTTCAATACACAAAAGCACAAAAACAGCTTTAAGCCCCATTTTTTTTTGCCTTTGCACTTGTTGAACTGTATTTTACTGCATTAGAAATTCCACCCGTTCTCATGGCATCACTTCAGGAAGAAGATACTTGCTGTGGACAAACAGGAAATTCAAGTGGACTGAGCTACAAGCCTCACTTTTCACCTTTGCGAAGCAGCAAGTTTCTCAGACCAGCTTTTAGTTCATTGCTTCTGTATTTTTTCTTGGATATACTGATTTGAAGCAGGAAGGTTACTTTCTCTTGCTTCTGTTAGGATGTTCAGTGCTTTTTCCAGTGAGGACAAAAAGGAGGACAGAAATATTTGTCTTCTGTTCCCTCCTTCGGTCTTCTTTTTACTCAGTTACTTGATTTTGGGTACCCAGTTTGACCAAACCTTACATATCTCAACACAAAATAGCAAAAAATGATCTAGGTCAAGAAGAGAAACTAGTTTTATGGG
Source organism: Tinamus guttatus (assembly GCF_059628265.1). Classification (NCBI taxonomy): domain Eukaryota; kingdom Metazoa; phylum Chordata; class Aves; order Tinamiformes; family Tinamidae; genus Tinamus; species Tinamus guttatus. The sequence continues at coordinate 577,578 of NW_028288820.1, forward strand.
TGTATTGAAGATAAAAACTCAGTAGAGTTTCTGAGCATTCGCTGCAATGAGTCAATGTACTAAAACTTTGATGTGGATGCTGCATCTTATTACCCTCATTAATATTTTTGTTTTTTCACTCCAAAGACAGAAAAAATACTAGAATTGTCTATAACTCCAGGATATAGACAAATGTATTTTTTAAAAAAAGTTCAAATTGATGCAGACTTTTTGAATGAGCTATCAGATAGACTAGAGATAGCAGTTCTTAGTAAAAGAACAAAGAATTACATCTCTACAGAGGAGAGAAAAGCGGGAGAGAGAGAATTACTAATTCTTTATCAAAGGCCTTTCGGTGGTGAACGTTGTTTTTGTTATATTCTTGTTGCTGTTAGGTAGTGCAATTGCAATTCTGTCTGCCTTTTTTTTTTTTTTTTTTAGGATGTTCTTTGCTTCAGGGTGAGAGAGGTTAGTGTATTGTCAAATATTGTTATTAGGAGCAAAGATTTTCCAAAAGCAGGTACATGCTCTTTCATGCACACGGTCAACATTATTACAGTGTTTTGCTTGAATCGGGAATGTTTTATTGCTTTATAGTGGCAAAGACATTTATTTGATAATAAAGCAGTTCCTGCTCTCATTGAGGTGGAAAATGTTGTAAGATTTTTTTTTTTGATTTTCAATATAATTCTGCTATTCAAAAAAAAAAAAAAAAACCTGCATTGGCTACCTCAGAGATGAAGAAATATGTGCCAGAGTTTTTCTTTGTTTTGTTGCTGTTGGTGCTCTCTTTTCTTTTTTTTTTTTTTCCTCTCTCTCTAATTTGGCGTTAATTTGGCTGTGTTTGGTATTGTCATTGGCGTGCCTTCGTCTGCATCACAGTCTTCTGCTCGTGTCCACACGTGTCCTTTTCTGCTCAGAAGCTGTGCCAGGCAACGTGAAGCCTCTGTGAGCGTTTTCTAGTAGGCAGTGGGGAGGCATTTTCTGCACTCTTCTAAATACAGATTTGAGCCTAAATCTCTGGAGGCTCCTGCACTTCATTCACTTGTGCTATCCAGTTCTGTCTTTAAACAGCTACTCCTAGTGATACCATTTCAAACTCGGTTACTTCTGAAAAGGCTTTAACATAAGAGGGCTTAATATGTGTTCTGGGAAGCTGCAAACATGAAATAGAAATAGCTGTCAAAATTTGAAAGGTATCAAGAAGGACTCAGTGTTATTAATTCTTTATTCATAATTTTGCAGATTCTGGGCCAAAATTGGACAGAGTTTTGTTTAAGGCAAACTTGAACAGATGATGCGACTTTAATTTAGTGTGACTTGCCTGCATGTATTTTTAAGTGCTCAAAGGGAATTCACATTTGATTATTTGCACCGTAGTGCACTGCATAAAATATTCATGGAAGTGTCACTTTTCCATAGGTGGCACTCCAGGGCAAAGATGGGGACTTTGGGAAACTTTACATTTTTAAAGTAATAACTATGAAATGTAAGTTGAAAAAAACATATGCTGTTTGGTACTGGTGTCCTGCAGCAACTGACAAATCATTTTTAGACCAGTAAAAAATGGTGATACCTGTATAGGTTTTGACAGGAGCTCAGAGTTTGCTAGCTGGGGCTATTGTAGGAAGTTTTTGCAAATCAGAAGAATGTAAGCAATTAAAAAGAAGCACAAAATATACTTAAAAAGTATTTACTGAAACTGCTTTAAGATTTGATATTCTTTGCGTTCAGATGTGTATCTACAATGCTAATATAAAGTCTGGTTGGCCAATTTGATTGGAATGTAGTGCAATTGTTGTCCAGTTTCATTTGGGGTTTGTGGGAACTTGGGGTGCTCCAGACTTGCTTTGAATTTCCAGATAGAAGCTGATTTACTGAAATTAAAACTTATCAACCCATTTGATTACAAAAATGTTATTTTATTTTGTAGACATCTATGGAGATCTTGCAAGCTGGTCTATTAATTAGCTTGGGTGCTAGGAAAAAAGTGAAGAAGATAGTGTTGAAGAATGAGTTTTTATCTTGAAAATGATTATGTAATTAAAATAAATTACCGATTTGTGGGTTTTTTCAGGCTTAGTAGCATTGCTAGTAGCTTTTAAAGCATATAGCTTTAGAAGATGTACTGTGAAATGGCTAACAATAATTAGCATATCTTTCCCGGTGTTAGAAAATAACTTTCTATGCTACCGATTTTCAAACAAGTGAAGAGTTTGGTGCTCTTGATGGTGCAGTAACTAAAATGAAAAATTCAGGATTTTGCATTGCAGGTATAGAGAAGGAGGTGGACATGTCCTTTCTTATTTTTGAAAATGAGTGCTCTTTTTTTCTTTTTTTCCCTCTCGAGTTCTGTTTTTTGAAATGTTTGAATCTTCTGAAACTTTAGTGTCCCAAATTTTGCTTTGATAGGTGTCCTTAAGGTCCTCAAAGTGATGCATGAGTTGGGAGTGGAACTTGATGCAGAAACTTACGCAGACTATGTTTTTAAAAATTTCCCTGATGTTGAAACTGCCCGTACTCAGCTGCAGGTGAGTTTAAATCGTAAAAATAACTGTTGCATAGTTGTTTCTGTGTGTGTTCTCTGAACGATTCAGATTCCACTAATTTTCTGAATACACTCTAATGTGATCAAGTCTGCCTGTTGTATTTTAGGTTATTGAAGCAATTGTTTTACTGGTGGCTTTTTTACTGTGCTTTTCTCTTACTTCTTTCCTTTCTCCTTCTCAGTGCTAAAAACATAAACATAATAATCTTTTAGTCTATGACACAAGTATTACTGGTTCAGTAATCAGTCTTCATGTGTGTTTTTTTTTTTTTTTTTTTAATTTCCTCGTGTGTTGCATAATTTGGGTCTGGAGGTTAAAAAGCTTCTAACTGTTCCTCTGTGCTTTTGGTACCATTCTTTTTAGTAAGAAAACTGGATAAATCTTGATCAGTGGTAACTGATCTAGGTAGCTGTGTAGTGTGCATGTCTGTAGAGCACCTTCAGTGTTCTCATCAAGTATCAATACAAAAATGACAGTGCCCTGTGGGAAGGAAATATTTTTTAAAAAAATACAAAGTATCAGAATGTCTTCTCTGTGTTTATTTATAATGATTGATTTTTATCTCTAGGAAAATAACTGCTTGGTTGATACTATTGGATTCCGTGTAGCAGAAATAAGACATGAAGCAGCTCGTGGAAAGCTGAAAAATGTTCTTGCTCTGTGTAAGTATCTCTAATGTTGTATGTTACCAGGTGCTTACAGTCCTTTGCTTATAAGATAACTTAGGTTGAGATTTACAGCCTAGAGGTTTAGGGATATTTTAAAAATGGATGGATGTATCAAGGCTTTTATTATGTGGGGGTCCTCTTTGAGAGGATGTGAGACTGTTCATTGAAACTGCCAATTCCAGACGACATATCTTTGTTAAACCCCTTTTTTATGTTGAAATGGGCCATACAATTTACTTTTTTATACATGCACACACACCTGTATATATATACACACATAGGAATCACAACCATGTACACTGATCAGAATTCTCTCATAGATATTTCAAGAAGGCCTAAGGAAGCTTTGGCTCTTGTGTGTTGGTTCTGAAGACTTTAATGCAGGATTGTTTCTGGTTTGTGTGTGGTGGGGTTTTTTTTGTTGTTGTTGCTCATGGCACCAGTTGCAGTATGGCTCTGAACAAAATTATTGCAGACTGAATCAGCTTTAAAGAACTGATCAGTATAGACAATAATTTGAGGGTGCATTAGTCTGTGGAAGTTGCATATATGAATTTAGCGGGCTAATTAGGTGGTAAGGTTGTGATATTAATGATCCAACTCAAGGGTTTTTTCCTAATAGACAGTAAGACTATTTTGATGGCCAGTGTTGCAAAAGTCATGTCATTAACTGAGTGTGGCACAATTTCATGGTTAACTAGAAGCACACCCATTTCTTTTGAAAATTTAAACAAGATTTATATTTACTAATGTACTCATTAATAAAACCCTTGAGTTTGGACTAAATCTGATATGTAAGAATTCCATTTTAAGCAGAAATTTTATGTCCAAGGCTGAGGCAGAAGTGTAAACAGTTAGTTGCTTGCAGTCTCTACACCATGCAGTTGGGAGACTGTTGAAACTTTAAAGTAGCATGAGCTGGAAGATAATAGTAAAATGGAAAATAGTCTTCTGTTCATCTAAGATGACAAATATTAAACTTCTAAACTTCTAAAAAGTGTCCTTATAAAACTGAAGTATGTCAATGATATTTTTTCAATTCCAGTAGCTAATAAAATTATGCTGAAAAATAAGTAGTTATTAAGTATTTATTTAATACTTGTATTAAATAGTTATTTTTAGGAATTAGCTAATCTTTGAGGTTGTCTTTACATTGTGTCATCTTTCGCTCTTATTCCAACAAAAAGCATTACCCTTGAAAAATGCAAACGTCCTCCCTTTGAATTCTTTTGAAAGGGCAGTTGTTTGATAAGACAAATGAAATATTTCAGTTTCTAGAAGCTATTTGGGTTTTTTGCCTACATGAAAAAGTAGGGATCCCACATACACCCCATTTTTGCTAACTAGGAAGGTCAGTTTGGAATGTGGTACTAACAGGCTGTATACATCTTACCAGCATGAAATTAGCCCTACATAATGTATTATTTAGCTGTTGTCTATGTGCCGTGTGTCTTAATTCTTGTAGTGGTATTTCTTTTTACGAAGACAAGGGTTAATAATTCATGGGATCCTACAGGCTTGCTTTTGAACTTGAGCGTTAAAGGAAGATACTCCTATAAATAGTCTACCAAGCTGCAGTGAATGCTGATAAATCTAATTAGCACCTAAGAAATGATAAGGCATATATATTAATCAGTTGAATTTTTGTGGATTGGCTTCTTTTGCAGTATTACAAAGAAGAAAAATAGATGTGATGCCGAAAACAGTTCAGGATTGCCTCATCAGTGTAGTGAGGGAAGGCGAAGGTTGGGTATTAATGCTGGTTGCTCTCTAGGTTTATTGATTCAGCTTCTCATGCCTCAAAATGCATGGATTTCTGCTTCTGCCAAGATGAAAACTCTGAAGCATCAGCTGAGGCACCAGGGCACGCGCGGCAGCAAACGGAGCCGCTTTTCCCTTTATCCTGCCGTTCCTCGGCGCTCCCTTGTCAGCCGCTTATTTTCCAAGGCTTGTTTGTTGCTAAGGAAACCAGGTTGCCGGTCGCCAGCGGCGGCCGAGCGCACGGAGACGCTGCCTGCGCCTCGTCCTGGGAGCGAAAAGTTTCTTGTGCCGCCGGAGCCAGATCTGGGTTGAGGCTCTCTTGAAATCCACTTCTCCTAAGGCTTCCAAGCTGAAATAAAACACTTGCAACATTCGTTTTCAGTTTCCAAATGCTTGGTGTTTGACCAAAGGGTAGTTTAGTGGGTGTTTATTCTGCTTTTTATTTCCCAAGTTCTGAAAGAACTGAGGTTTTTATTCCAATTCTCTTCTACCTTACACAATATTGTAGGCTTTGCTGAAGGGACCTGGAGGGCCCCCTTTTCAACTCCTCGTTCCTTCGAGGGACTTGATACCAAATTGAGATTATGATAACTTCATACATACATTGCTGGTTTTTCTGGAATGAAAGACAGTTATGCTGCGTGCAGACAGTATAGCTATTTGAAGGACTTAACCAAGGAAAAAGATGCAAAGATAGACCATATATGTAAATGAGCTCTAAGGAACATCTGGTTTTAAATGATGATATAGTTTCTTTAATGTTTATCCAATATTGTAAGTATCAGCATTTAGAATAGAACAGCTCAGGGCTGTTAAAGGCTTGTGTCTTTTTTTCTTCATTTTTCTCCCTTAGTTAATTATGTGAATTTTATCAACTTAATTATGTGATTAGCACTTTATATAGATTTATTTTTTGTTTCTTGTCAAGTAGTTTATGTGAGCAGAAATAAATATCTTTAAAAATATCATAAAAACAAGAAAGTTGTGAAGCCTACTTTAAGGTGTTTTTTAAGGCTTTTTTGTTTGTTTTTGTTCCAAAACTACTGCCTTAAGTTTTCTTCGTTAGAGTTTAGGGGGTTTTTGGTTTGTTTTTACAGAGTTTTTCTTTGGTCTTGTTAAATTTTTACAGAAGGTGCTTAGTCCTAATACTGATTTGCGTGGAAGACTAACAGGTATTAACTGTTGGTTGTAGGGCAATGAAAAGTCATAGTCTCTCTTTTAAAATACTTGATCCCTTTGGAAAGGGAGCATATTAAGAGCTGATAAAAGCCAGGTCTCTTACTGCTATATCCTCTATATTCTTAAGACGTTTCTAGATTTACAAACATTGGTTAGCATTCGTTAAGTCAAAATATTTTATTTTAAGTCCTGATTTACATGACTTTTTATTTTTTTGTTGGAATGACTATTTAGAAATATTTGTGTCATTTACAGTGTCTTCATCAAGCACACCCTCTATTGACATGCGTCATTTAAGGAGCAGCCTCATTTTGGCATTTAAAAAGTAAGTTTGCTCTATGAATGGCTTTTTTTTCCTCTGTAGCCAAGTTTTTTTTTCTAGTTTTCCATCCTTAATCCTAAGTGGTTTTTTGTGGGTTTTTTTTTTTTCCCCCTCTCTATGTTGGAGAACTTCAAAGCAGAGTTCCCTCTGCAAGCGACCTTACAGAGAAGGTGACCTTTGTTCCTCTCTGCTCTCCCAGGTTTCCTTACCCCTGGTGTATCTGAGGGCTCCTTTTAGAGTATTAGCTCTATTGGGGTGAAAGTAACTTCACTGTTCTGATATTAATACAAATCTTGTTTATTTTCTGGTATTTAACTGCATAAATTTCTCAGAGTAGAAAACATTTTTTGTCGTTGTTAACATTTTTGTTTATAAATGCCACATAAATCTGATTCCACTAATGATTATCACCATTAGGTATTAAAGTAAACCAGGCATATTTTGCTACATTCTCCCCATCTGGTGCCTTCCTGTGCCCTCCAGGCTCACAGGACTCCTGAATACTCTACTTACCTTAGTACCTAGTATTGGATGGCGTTGTGGTGACTTTTTACTTATAGCTACCTGGTCCCAAGATTGTCTTAGGCTTGTGCCTAACCGTGTAAATTGCAAGCATTTCTGTTTAACCCAGTCAGGTGTATGGCACTGTGAATAGTTCTGCAGTGCATCTCACCGCTGAGAATGACAGAAATCACCTAAATATTACTCAGGACCAGAGTTTAAAGGCTGTTTTCTTTAACTGCCCCAGCAGCTATTTTCTAAAATTCTGTAATGAGTATGAAATGCAGCTGTATTTAGGTTTGTTATGGTAATATGTTAGAGACAAAATACAGCAAAAATAATTTCCTAGTAAAAATGCAAGTTCTGCCTAGCTGATCATGCCCTACTAAGGGAAGAAGAGGAGAAAGCGCAAGCCAGTGTACAGACTGGGCATGTAAACTAGACCCGAGCTGACCTTGACTTCCTAAGCATAACTACAATAATGCTTGGATCAAACAAGGATGTTTTACTGTTCCCTGTATTAGTCAACCCGGAATCATTGATTTCAAATGTATTAATTAAAATAATGACTTCTTAAAATAGATTTGCTACCTGCAGGTACAGATAAACATTCCATTAACATATTTGACTCACACTAGAAAGGAAATGTTTGCCACGCTTCCCTACCCACACTAGCTTGAAATACCCCTACTACCAACGAGGTGTGCAGATGTTCAGAACGTGATTAAAATAACTTCTAAAGCGTTATCAACTTGAATGGTGAAAATTAGCTGCTGAAGAATCATATTGTCCTTAAGTGGAACAGCTCCTGTCCTCAGCAGTGAAACTCAGTGGAGAAAGTTAGCACTGTTACGATTTATATGGTTATTGGTCACTTGAGCTAAAAACTGAGGATTCTGAGGGAGAATAAATATTTTACTTGACATCTGTGGGTGTATTGTTGCCCCTTCTCCTTGCCACTTGCAAATGTGGCAAACCACTTTTGGGCTTTGTTCTTTCCTGCCTTTAGAATGTAGCTTTTGAAGCCAGGCAACGATAGTCTTGGCTGGGCCTGATCTTGGCCTATGTGTGGTTCCAGAAAGCCCGTTCTCATTTCCTTTTCCTTTAAAAGCTGAGCAGCTAGAAGAGTCTAAGAAATGAAGGTTGAACTCATGATAGGGCAGAAGGAAAAATATATTGTTTATCAGCATACCTTTTTCAAGACCTTAGCTCAGTAAAATTTTGTACCTACATGCTGGTCTTGAATGTTCAAGTGAGCAGAGTTTGATTCACATGCAGAAGCCTAGGGCATGGACCCAAGGGTTACATGAGCAAGATCTATAGTAAACTATCTTAGGGATTTCTATTGAAGCTCCTGTTTTCTAGTTACTGCTTCAGAGAATTTCCGTTCTATCTACCTGATGTACCATTGCTATTTCGAAGTCAAGTACTTGGGGAAATTGATGCATTTGATATCAGCAATTCATTGTCATGCTGTCAGTGGTGGAGCGAGTTCACCCCAGAAAGCTTAACTAACCTCACAGGCAGCGTTTTGTTCTCTCTGTGCATCTGTGTTTGACTCATTTTCAAATGTAAATGGTAGCAATACAAAAAGAATAAATGACTTTTAGGCTTGAGCCTCCTAAATAAAAAAAAGAAAGCCCTAAACTCGTACAGTTGTGCAAAAGCTAGAGCTTCTAGATAGACTGCTGGTATCTTGCAAATTGCAGATTTGGCATAAGTTTTTGTACTTTATTGACCTGGTTAGCATTCTGGTTGTGGTTGTAGCTTGGTGCTGTGCAGAGGAATGCTTTCCATCTAGTTCTGCATTACTCTGAATAAAAGAGAATTTTATGTTTGTTTTCTAATTATTTTATATAATTAACATTATACCTTGAGATGGCTTCTTTATCATATAAAAGCATTTTTAGGTGTCCATAGTTATCCACCCATATTAAATATCTAGATTTAATGTACAGAAGCCTATTTTTTTGACTGTTTGCTATGTAGTGTGACTTGTTTGCCTTAAACTCACTTTTTTGAAATACTAAATAGAATATAAAAATTCTAAATCAAATGAAATAAAACTAGCACGTGATAAAAGATTAAACTAAAAATATCCTTCCTAGTCTTTGTAATCTGTTTGTATTATTGTGTTATTTGGAAAGTTACTTAGTCAAAAACAACATTATAATGGAGTAAAATGTACAGCACTTACTCTGTACAAAAATAGTGTCAGTTTTAAACAATATGCTAAATATTTTATCTTAATTTCCTATAAATGCTTTAATAAGGTCAGCATTAATATCGTTTATCTTAAAATGCAAGTGTTAAAAAAAAATCATTTTTTTGCTTTTTCATTTCTTGTCCTCTGCTGCCCTCTTCAGCTCAGCTGATGTATATCTTTGGAGCAAGGTAAGTGATGACAGTAATGCTGCAAATAAAAGCTTTTTCTAAATGGATTCTAATCAAGTTCTTTAAGCGCTGCATGTTTTTTTAATGCATTAGTGTAAATCTGAGTTCTGAACCTCATAATTGTAGGCTTCAGTAATTTGAGCAAGGCATTTGTCAATGACAGATTATACAACTGTATGAAACTGTGTTTTCAAGTCAGAAATGTAAGTGTGCTTGTGGAAGAAATGTGGCCACTTGGTGTGGCCTGTGTTGCTTAGATTTCTCTCTAGATCCATGTTCTACTGCTGTCCACCTGTAGCTTCAGGAGCAAAGTTTACCATGGTTTTCCCATCCAAATTCTTTTAATTTCCCTTTTCTGCCATTCTGAAAAGCTTCTTTCTGTCCCCTCACTGGTACTAAACTAACAAGAAGGCACAATTAGAATTTTCATGTTTATATTGTTTAGCTTAAACTGAAGGCAAAGGCAGATGAAGGAAGTCTTTTGACTTAAGTTACAAATGGAGATTGCTCATATTGCCCTTCTTGGTGTGGACTACTTTGGAACAACCTTCCATAGTGTGGGTGGTGGCTTTTTTTTTTTTCTTCTTCAAGAGTGCTAAATTAAAGAGATGCTGGCAGATGAGATGGGGTTAAAAATTTTTGGAAGGGAAACACTTTGCTTTCTGTATTTTTCCTAGATATTTTGCCTGTTGAATACTCAACTGCAACAATTTCTATTGTATTTCAAGTTTTGAATGGAAGTCTTGGGATGAAATAGGAATTGCAATTAGGAACAACACTGTTTAATGTGGATTTATTAGACAAATGTACCTGAAGCAAAAGATTTTTTTCTTTTCCCTTTTTTTTGTGTGTGTGTGTGTAAATTATGGTTAGAGGATGCTTTCATCTTCTGGATCTATCCTTTTCTATATTTTAAGAAAAAAAGCGAAAGTCTTATACTATGCTGTCACTGTAGAAAAAAATCTTGAAGGATAGTTGGAGAAGTAAAATACACATAAAGCAGTATTTAGAGTTACTTTTGCTAATGGAGTGAAGGAAGGGTGCATTTTGTCATCTGGGATAGTTGTAAGGACATCTATTTAATAAAACAAGAATTACTAACTTAGGAAATCAAAATTTGCGTAGCATTAATAATGCTTTTTTTTTTTCCATTTTCTGTTTTCTTTCTGTATGCTCTAACATTTGGTGCAGCAGGAGAACTATGTTGTCATGACTTCTTGATTTTTATTATAGTACTAGGTTCTTCTGTATGTTGATTTGTCCTCCAAGGGCAAGGGCAGAGAAGCAGGAGAAAGCAGTAGTTTTACTGTCCACAGCGTCCAAGCTGTTGGTAGAATGAGAGGTGATAGATAAGCTATTTCTTTGCATGTCTGGTGTTTTCTGGCGTTGCATATTCATTTCCATAAAGAAATGAAGGTGAGGGTTCCTTTCTTTCTGCCTTTACTTAAAACACAGCTCCTGCATCTGCCTCCTGCCTATTCCAGGTTGCATCCTAGAATCATAGCAGATAAAAGCAAAATTCCTGAAGTAGTTAAAAACTGGGCATTTTGTGTAAAGATAATTTCCTTAACAGCCAAATGGATTTTTAGAATATGATATGATTTAACATAAGTACTTGAAGATAGAAAATGGGGGCTCTCGTGTAAAGCATTTTTTTCAGATGAAGCCAAATCTACCTATTCCTTCAGCCTATATAAGGCTGATGGAACAGATGCTAAATTTAGTTTAAGTATAATGAATGCAATTAAGTTTATGGGGACATATTTTGTCATTCAAAATTACACTTATTTAAAACAACTATACTAGTTATATTTAGTAGAGCACAATAAATCATGTTCTTTTGAATTTGCCTCTTTAAAAATATAAAAAGAAAAGATTTATGGGCTATTTCAGCCTTCTGGTAAATTGGAACATAACTTTAGCTTCTCCAGCAGTGACACTGGTTAATATTTACTATAAGTAACGTTTTACGATGGCTGACTTGCTGTAGGAAGATACATAAACAGAATAGTAGAATGTCTGTCTTATTGCCATACCTCAGAAAGCATTTCAGTTGCAATATATTTTTAAGAAAAACCTATTATTTACAAAAAAAAAAAAAGGACTTCCTTGTATTTTTTAGTGAATTACTGTGATGTGGTAAAGAATAATACCGTAGCAGAGAGATGCTTTATTATTTTGAGAATTCAATTTCAGATACTATTTGTCCTTGCTTGCTGCTTTTGGCTGCAATGTACGATTATTCTGTCTTACCAGATAACAGAACTGTTGTACAAGGATGAACGTTATTGCCTGACGCCTCCAGGACCAACTGGTAGAGTTTCAATTTCTATGATTGTAACTTATCCACAAATCCGTTCTTCTGTGTAATGATGGGTTTGAGAGATTACAGCAGTAAACACTGATTGCTTCTTTTTGAAAGTGAAATTTGAAAACATGTTGGGTAAAATCCTTATCCTAATAATCAGAGCATATTTTGTGAGATCCATGAGATCCTTTCTTTTTTGGAATTATAAGAAAATCTCGCTGATGACTATTTTTTCTAAATATATTAACTAAAAGAAAGATTTAGAATGAACGGAGTATCAGTGTATAAATACTAAAAATAAATGCAGACTTCCCATTTAGTTTTACCTTCAGTAGTTCCTTTGATTTTGTGTGATTTTTTTGTGAAGAAAAATGGTACTTAACATCCCAAATATACTATTTTGTAACAAGAATGCTTTTTGATATGAGCTGGATTTAGGAGAAAAAAACAAACAAACAAAAAAAAACCAGTTTTTCCCTTCTGCCAGAATGTTTTTTGTGGAGAAGCTTACCTTTTGAGAAAACAAGTAATTGGTGCTCTTACTGTTCTTGAATAGTAAGACCTGATATGTATTTTATGCCTGAATCAATAAGAACTGTGGTACTGTGTGCTAAAAATTGTTCATGTTGATTTTCATTAGCCAATAGCTAAGTCCTTCAGCATTACTTGACTGTATGGTTAAAATAATATTTTTGTTTTATATTTACATTAAAATATGTAATGTAGCTTGGTAATGGAATATAATGGGTAAAATATACGGAATAAATATGCAAAGTGTTACAATTCTGCTTTTTTCTTTTGAGCAATGACAAAATATTTGTGGCAACTATTTGGGGTAGCGGGCAGGAAAGGGGGGGAAGGCCTTGGGCAGCACCACTTCTGTCACACAGTAGTGGAAAAAATAGATTGAAGTAAGATTCTGTTCTGAAAAGCTGTCACTGGGTCTGAAAATAATTAATATTCCTTTCACTCACCAGTTAGATATGTGCTCCCAAACCACATAATCTCTATGCCTCAGTGATCATTGTTGCCATTTCAGAGCCTCTCATCAGGGTGACATCTCACACCAAAATGATTTCTTATAAATTAATCTTGATAACATGACAGTCTCAGTAATTTTAGTGGAATGCTTTCTCTTGTTTTTTTCCACAGAAGCTGTTGGCTATTTTCTTTATCACTTGATTGACAGCATGAGTGACTCAGAGGTACAGGCCAAGGAGGAGCGTTTGAGACAATACTTCCATCAGCTGAAGAAGATGGTACCATTTCATTTTTTGCTACATAATGCCTGTCCTGCTTGACATGTATCTATTAGATTTGAAATTGCTGCTTTTAAGTACAACCAGACCACTTCTCAATGACATGCAAGAGCTGGAGACTTGAATTACGTCTGAGATAATTTCTGTTAGACAAATTTCAGTTTGGTTGTGTTTCAAAACTCATATAATTTTTTTTCCCCACCTCTTGGTGCAGAATGTAGTTATCCCTACAACCTACTACAGCGGCATTTGCAGACTGCTGGACTCCTCTCAAGTTCCTGATTTAATTAAGGTCTGTGCTTCTATGGCAATTACTTTGCAGCTAAAGATTGGAGTATGTGTGCTCTGAATATATTTTCCTTTGTAAAACAAGTAACTTTGGGATGATTCTATGTAAGCATTTTAACCTTTCTGTAATTCTTCACTAACTGTTAAAGTGTTTTTATTCTCACATGGGAAAGTTTGAGATGGATTTAAAAGTACTGTTTCAAATCATCTAGTAACATTGCAAAATAGAGTTAAAAAAAAAACATAATAATTATAGAGTTAACTTTGCAACATTTTTGGTACAATATACTTATGAATAAATTGAACATTTTTATTCGTTTAGTGATATCTTCTGTCTTAATACATTTTAGGATCTAAGGTTACTACTTCCTCATAGAAAAACTGCTGATAACATTCCAGAAGTAAGTAAATTCACCAATAACTGCACTTCTTTCTATCATAGTAATAATGTCTGAGTTTTATATCAAGTGTAATCAATAGCTTTCAGATCAGGGTAGCGTATTAACATTATTTAAATCTGCCACTTAGAAGTCAGCAGTTACTTTCTAGAGTAGGAGTAAGAACTATCCAGACTTTCATGTAGAGCTGGTGCTTGAGCTTGGAGTTGACTGAAGTTTCATGCCTCGGTTTACCCTTTTGGTAAATATATAATTAATGGTGGTGGCATGAGGCTTAATTAATACTTGTAAATTACACTGATCCACCCAAGTGGCAGGAGCTGTAGAAATCAGTACTGATTCTAATGACGTGGTGTCAGGTCTCTGATCTGAACAGAGTAGAGGTGGCAAAGGAACCAGGCTTCTATACCCTACTTCCCTGAGCACAAAGAGCTTAATATGAGAGAAATAATAATATTGAACCTTTGTAGATATGTTAGTTTTTGTTTTTTTTTAAAAAAAAACTATATTCTGACCCAAATCTTCAATTAGTATGTACTACTTAAACAGATAAAAGCATCATAAATTATTAAAATTTTCTTATACTGTGAGAGAGGATTATTTTGTCTGTGTCTTATTAAAGTGATCCGCCAAGTTGTTCGGGGGAAGGGTGTTTTGTAATTGACGTTCTTTCTGTTACCTCCATTTAGAGTGCTAAATCTGACGTGTCTGCTTTGGAGATGAAACTAGAAAAGCGAAAAGCTGAAAACCAGCCCATTACAGATGTCTTGAAACAACTCATACATGCTCTTTGTGAAGAAGAGGTATCTTAAGCAATGCAGCGATAATTGGAAACACACAGCTATATTTTTAAAGGGACGTAAATGACTGTATTATGGATAGACACAGTTAAGCAAAGACAAGTGCAGTGCTTGAGGTTTCATGATTTGATGCTTATAAATCAAACATAAGTGCAAAAAGCAATTAAATCAAAAGGTTAACTAATTTCAGCAACACCTTGAATGGCATGTTTTGGGGTTGCTGAAGTTTGTTTACAATAATCTGCAAAGTGAATGATAGTAACAGCTGTGATAGGTTTATCATACATGCCAAATGTCCTTTCAAGCCATGGCTCCGGTCTCTTATATCTAGATTGTCAAGCAACTGATACATGCACTAGTCATTTGCAATTCAAATATTACTAGGTTGTTAATGCAGGGATTGAAATTCCATTTTCCTGCAGGAGGAAAGCTCTTCTGAGATAAAGGGTCTCTTGCCTTCATTCGGCAGGCGTCCAGCTGTAGTTTACATTCATTTAGTGCGTGTCTGTAATTTGTGGGGTATCACCACACTTTTGTTCAGTTCCTTGTTCAGTATGAGCCTGCTTGTAAAGCTGGATATGTAGGAACCGTAACGGTCATGAACACGATAGCTCTATATTCTGTTGCTAAAAATACAGTTTATAAACAGCGTTTTTCAGCTGCCTGTATCATTTTGCATATGAAATGAGGCTAGAAGCAAATGCCATTATAAGTTCAAAGTGGTCAAATGTACAAATAGAACATGGGTGGAGGGGGGGTGTCAGGGAATAAAAATATCCGTGGCATCATTAGCTAGTTTATTGTTCTTTAAAAAGTAGGTTTGTCTTATGTTTGGCTGTGCACCAGATGAAAATCATTGCTGTGAATTCTGTATAGATCTATTTCAGAGTTTGGATTAGTCACCTTTAAGGTGCTAATGTGTGAGTGAACAAAAATATATTACTTCAAAGCATGCTAGAAATGTTAATTAAAGCAAGAAAATTTACTTTGAAATCTACTCTCAGATAACTGAAAGGGTGTTTCAGAAATGCGGAGCTAAGTTTCTGTAAAATAACTCACTCTGAAAATTTGCTAGAGCACCATAGCTTTGTGTTTTCAAATGTGATCATCTGCTATTAAATACACAAGAGTGATCACGTAACTGCAAGCTGAATATCTAAGATTCATAATGTCATCTTGACTTTTCCTCCAGTTCATATCTTTGCTTTGTTCCTTTTTTTAGAATATGCAAAAAGCCCTTGAAGTGAAAGCCAAATATGAACCGGACATGGTTGTCGGTGGCTATGCAGCCTTAATAAATTTGTGCTGTCGACATGATAATGTAGAAGAAGCAATGAACCTGAAAGAAAAAGTGTAAGTACACCGGCACTGAAACATGTCACAGAGACTTATGCTGATACACAGACCTTGTTGAATTAAGTAGGTTGAGTATTAACCCCCTCATCCATTTTTAATTAGTTTTCCCCACCAATGTATGTGCATTTAAAACAGTCAAGATTTTTTGTTGAAAGAAATTTGCTTAGTATAATTGAGCATCAGAAACAGCTATTTTGTGTGGTCATTAATTGCCTTTAAAAAAAGGGGGGAGGGGGAGAAAAGGGACAAACTGCTATGTATATTTTATTTGTGTTTTTCTTTTAAACATATGTAGCTTCCAAATTGAAATTCCAACTTCTAAAATCTGCACCTGGATTGTGCTTTAGAATAGCACCTAAAATGTCCTCAGAATATACTGCATATCTATTGTGTTTAGAATGGCAGTGTTTTTAAGTGATGTTATATTTTCAGACTGTCAGCAAGCATTCCATTTTAATTTTTTTTATTTCAGAGCTTTATGTTTTTGCAGTGAAAATTAGCTCCCAGGTAAAACATGCTATGCATGATTTATTGTGGTGTAAGTTCTTATATATCAACCATCCATTTGCCCCTTCTCCTTCAAAGCTCCCATTTGGTCTTATGCTACAGTGGATAAAAGTTATGTGTTACTTGCAGGTTTTCTCTCTCCTGTGTACATACACAAAGTATTTGCTCTGGTTCTGTAATAGGGTAGGGTATAGGCTTGTTACATAAGAAGATTCTTTCTAGTCTTTTGAATCATATAAAATGATTGAGCTTTGGATATGAAGAAATTTCTCACTCTGCATACACAGTAATTTATATTGGTTTTAGCTGTAGTACTGCTCTTGCACGATCCCCACAGTGAGCTTTTATGCAGTAAAAATGAGCCGTATAGTGGAGCTTCATCTCAGTTGCATGTCTTCATACAGGTCTGCCTTGAGCTTAGCTTGTGACTAAGAAGTGACTTTTTGAAATGTTACGGAGAAAAACAACAGAAGAAATAACCTTAAAACTTGCAGGAAAAAGAAAACATATATATAGCAGCACCATGCAGATAGTTACCGTTAATGTGTTAGCGTAGATGAATAGTTTCCTACGCTTTCCACTTCAGTAAAGAGTAATGCCCTGCACCAACCAGGTGGACTAAATTTTTCCTCTCAGCCTGTTCCGACTTCCTGTGCAGTAAGTGGCAAAAAAGTAATAATGCCATTTGTGCCTTCAAAAGATGTCTTAGCTTTGGGATTTTTAGGAATAAGTGTGTATAGAATATCTTTTCTAACTGCAGTTTAATGATGCATCTCTTAAAGCATATCAGATTTTCCTTTTGACTCTTAATGCTGTTCTTTTGTTATGTAGCTTTTAAAATAAAGATCTAAGTTGAATCTAGAAAATATAAACTTCTGTTGATAACACTTCTTAATATTTAATTTCTAGCTTCCCTAAGAATTCACCTGTTGCTCTTGACGTGGGAAAGTACATAGCGCTGGTAGAGGTCTTAGCAAAGCATGGCAGAGTAGAAGGTAATCCATTTGCTTTCATTGTATGTTTGTGCTATGTAATAAAGGTATCTTGCCTCAAGAATAAAAATGCGAGTTGATACTAATGGTATATCATGTCCTGCAAAGTGCTTGAACATTTTGCATACAAATTTGCATGTGAATTCAACCAGAGATGCTTGGACAGTGCAGGCCATTAGTTTTAATGGATTGGCAAGCTTGTCATTTACATTTGCACAGCTCAGTGCTTTTTGCATTTCTGCAGCTAGTTTTTATTAGCATTGCTGTTTGGATTGAGTTTGAAGATCATGACTTATGGCACAAATTGCGTATGTGCCTAGACTAATGGCTTTGTTTTTGCTTAAGAAGGTCTGAAGGCTGAGCATAAAACCTATAAACATAACCTTCCCGTAAGAGCCAAGTACTGCAAAACATCATTTAACTTTATAAAAAGTATATATTTTAATGTTTTTAATGCTTTTTTTTAAAAAAAATGAGTTTTAAAGCCAAACTGTCTTTAAATTTTGGTAAATGCTTGTCTTGCAACTTGTCTGTTTCTGGAATTCTGCATCTTTGCATTAAGCTGTTCTACAATTTTTGTAATTTACTATAAGGTAACTTCTATAATTTTCATTATTTTGTTGATCTTTAAAACTCGAGGTTGTAATCAACTTTAAAAGATAATTCTAAATATCGAGTTCTGTGTTTTGTTCAAGAATTAACAAAGTAAGAACACTGACCAAAACTAGATACAAAAAAGTAATAATTTTATGTAAAACACTGTAAAATAAAAAGTTGATGTTTAGCATTTTTTTGCCAGCTTTTTTGAAATTTATCTGGGGCCACTTATTGCAGTTATTGCTAGAAAAGTAATCAACAAAGCTGACCTTTTCCAAATCATAACCAATCAGATCATGACCACCTTTGCATTTAAGCAGTTGGAAAAGATTAGCTTGCTTTTAGGAGCACAAATGCCCCTCCGGAAATAAAACAATTCATAAATGTAGCCAAATGTAAAGTGGTCAAAACATTCCTCCTATGCAATAATTAAGAACATTATAAAAATGCACTTATTCTGTATACCAAAATGTTTGTTTCTGCCTTCCTAATGAAGCTTAATGAACCTAATGTTTTAACATTCAGTCTGTTAGAAAGCTTTCATTGGCTCTCCTTGGCTAATTAGTATCGACACAGCAAACAGGCCCTATCGGTATCAGACCATTAGTCTGGCTGTATATACAGTGTAAACATATCTTTATTATCTGGCCTCGTGACAAGCCATCTGCTGAAGAAACAATGGAGTGATTTAGCAGATGTTAGCATCGAACGATAAAAGCATCCATTTAGCAGAGTCTTGCAGCTATAGGGCACACTATGCAGGGTTACGTGGTGCAAAGTGGGCACACGGTTCCTATCTGTAATTTGTAGTCAAAGTTGCAGCAAAATGATAAAGCCGTGCTATTGTGGATTTATAATTGTAGTCTCGTTTAGAAATGCAAGTAGTAATTAACTTGAAATCGGCATTATACGCCAGAATTTACATTCCTGCTGGGTTCGAAATGCTGTTTTAATAGCAGTTTGTTTTCCCTACATGAAATTACCTAAGGGTCTTTTGTGTTGTTTCACTGTAGATGCTATTAATGTTCTAAAGGAGATGAAAGAGAAGGATGTTCCTATCACGGATAGAAGAGTTCCATCTTTTTTCCGCGTTCTTAATGCTGCAGCCATGCGAGGTGAAGCCGAAACGGTGAATCGGTTACACGACACCATTGTGAGCCTCGGCTTGGCAGAAACTGCTGTCCTCTATTCTCCACTGATTACAGTCCACCTTGAAAAGTAAGCTGGGCTTGGGCTCGCTGTGGAACGAGTTGTGTTATGATACTAGTTTACATGACATGACCTGTGCAGGGGTTGGGCAGCTGCACGTTCAGGTACAAGCATGTGCATGCATGCACGTGTGAACTCAAACGAGCTAGGAGTGCTGGGCTGGAGGAGGCACGGTCAGGTAGATGGGCTTTTCAGCAGTTGTATACCTCATGGTAGCTGTATGGGAACCATAGCTGTGCTCCATGGGTGTGGCAGAGAGCATATGGCTATATAGTAAAATATGCTTAGAAATCAGTTGTTTTGAAAGCTGAACTTGTTAAGTCTGTTTGACAAGATAGCTATTCAGAGTACACTAGTTGAGGCTCAGCTCCTGTGGTCAAGAAGAGTATTTCCAGTGAAAACAGCATTATTGTGCTGTACAGTACAGTAGAACATAGGTGAGCCGAAGGGCAGGCCTTGGGCACTAACGTATTCTTAAGTCATGTTCAGATAATCTGGTGTTTATACTGGAAGACTCTATACATTGTTGAATTTGCAGTTCAAAGCAATTCCTGTCTGGTTTAGTTCTTGCCCGTTCATACCTTTGGTAC
Source organism: Tinamus guttatus (assembly GCF_059628265.1). Taxonomy (NCBI): domain Eukaryota; kingdom Metazoa; phylum Chordata; class Aves; order Tinamiformes; family Tinamidae; genus Tinamus; species Tinamus guttatus. The sequence goes on from NW_028288820.1 coordinate 597,235, forward strand.
CTAGGAAGGGAGTCCATATGCTCATCCCGGCAAGGGGTGTCCGTAATTCCGTGTGGCATGTTCCTTTTTGACTGAGGTGTAGGATACTTGAGTTAAAGAATGTGTGATCTCCGTAATGCTTTTAATTGCAACCAAGGCAAGAAACCCTTTTCGTTTTCTCCACCAAATGCACAATCTTTTTTGTTCTTTCTTAGGTTGTCATTTCTGTAGCTGTTGGATTTTAATCTCTTAAAACTTGTGTGAATGATCAGTCTTTTCCAGTCTGCTTCATGTATTTCAAATGTGGTTCCTTGGCTTAATTTTAAATACAATACCTATGGAATTAGTGAACTTTTCGTAGTATCATATTTCTAAGTTGGCCTCAAAGATGTATGCTAATGTTTCTCTATTAGCAACACATGAAGATCTAGATTTTTAATTCTTCTCAATGTTCTGTGCATGCAAGGTCTTAATTTTTTGTTTTCAGACGGTTTGTCACAGTGTCATAAGCTCCCGTAAGCTGCCTGTAAATTCCTTTTTAAAAGTAGTCTTTTAATGAATTGGTTCATGGTTATAGATGTGTAGCGTGCACCTCAGTCAGCAGCACTGCGTTGGGTAGATCACAAGATGAGACAGATGTTTATGGAAGTAATTTAAATGCAGTCATATGTAACCAATGTGCCAGAAAAAATTCTGATATTATGCTTTGTAACATGTAGTAAAAGCAGTTGCGTTTTCTGTAATTGGTTTATGCACATTGACATGCAGAGTTGTACATGGTACTGCTGGATTTATCTCGCTTGAGAAGTGGTATATGATGATGTAAATGAAAATACGGTCATTGTGGATGCAAAGGCAAACAGTAAGTGGTGATTCCACATTATATTAGTCTTTTAAAATTTGCTAAAACTTGAGGAGAAGGAAAAAAAACACTTGAGACTTTTTAGAGGAATTAATTCTATGCTTTGTAACTGTTTGGCTATAGGTTGTTGAAACTCGCCTTATAATTCTTTGTACTCGTACATATGATGGATGCAATACGAAGTAATTCCATTTCATGTGTTTTTTTCCCCCCTTCTTTGGGTAGAAAGATGCTTTCTGTCTAGCATTGGGCAGAACAGAAGGGAAAAGCTCTTTTTTACACAGTTTCCTAGGGAGAAATAACTGAATTTCACTGAGTGGTTTTTTTTTTTTTTTTCCTTCTGTCACAGAACATAAGTTTTGGAAAGTTGACTGACTGAAATAAGTGTTAGCCTTTTCTTCCAGGAGCAGCAGTCTACTATTTGCCATCCTACAGCTCAAGAATCATGTGAAAATGTTGTTATTTAGCTGCAGGTCTTCAGCTTGCCTCTGAAATTAGCTTGAGGATTTTTTTTCATGTTCCACAGAAACAGTTATGCTAAGTACTTTGTTTTCTTAATTTATTTCAATTTTAACTTTTAAATTGCTTGTAAAGAATTCTCTGACTGCTTTTTGAATGCTTCTACAGACATAGGTCTAAAATGCTTATGAGTACCCCTGTTGTCTCTACTCAGGAAGAGTTAGAAATTCTAGTGCATGTAACAGTTTGCAATAAAACACAAAAAAAATCAGTTGACAAAAGATTATGAAGTCTAGTATTCTACTAGAATGGATACTTTGCTTTTGACATTTTGAGAAGTATTTAACTTAAATAACTAGAGAAAGAAATGACTCTTGATGATTTGTTTCCTTAAATTTACTTGAAAAAAAAAATCAACTGCCCTCAATTGTATGATCTTTTATTCATGAGTCTGAACCAATTTTTCAAGAAATGGTGAAATTGCAGAAACTGATGAAGAAGTGGTGCCTGTGTGAAATCTTGGTTTATCCTTTTGGATAATAGACCTGCCCCTGGATAGTGTGACAAAAATCTTCATTAAGGAGACTTAACTTGGAGTAAGCTTTTAAAAAATCAACAAGAATATGAAGAACTTGCACATTGTCTTGCCTTTTAACTGATTCTTCCAAATGCTGATAGTGGGAAAAGCTCTGTTATCTCTGCCAGATGAATACTCTTGGTTTTAAGGGTGGTGGGTTTTCTCTTCTGTTTCAAGTCCTAGGAGAAACCCATTCAAATACAGGCAGATAGACCAACCTGAAGAAACACAAACCTGAAAACACATTTTAAAAACTCGATCTGATTCCTATCTTTTTATTGACATAAGCTTGTTTCTTCTACCCCTGTATAATATAATCTCTGTGGTTAAAGACAGCAACAGCTTCGCGTTTGCAATTCACACACCCTCTGTATCAGAAGTGCTCTTAGCAGAGAGAAGGAAACTTGCCTGAAAACTAATTATGAAAACAATGCAGATTGTGGGAATAAAATACTCTGTAGCTCAAGTCAGTAAATACTAGTTAATATTTTAAAAGGTCTATAGGATAAGACTGGATTGTATTTATTTTAAAATGATCCATGCATTTTAATACTGTGTTGTACCTTAAAACACTGTGTGCTGATTTGTGATTAATCTTATGTAAACCCATATTTTATTAAGTTTCTCATGTACTCCCAACGTGCAGATATAGTGTCTTGACAGTTTCTCTTGTCTTGGTTTCACAGAGTTAGTTATATGTGTTTTTGTTTGAAATGATTCTGTAGCATGTAAAAGTTGATTGATTTTTAAATTTGCTCTTAAAAATGTTCCGCTCTTAAAATCAGGTGACTTTTTTGGGAAAACCAAGGCTGTAGCAGGGACAGTTTTTTCTAACTTTCAGCAGCTTTCTTTCAAATATTTGCAATAAAACTCTTTAAATGCTGCAGTGAAATTAAGGATGTTTGGTTCTCTTACTCCATTATTGCAATTAGGAATTTAGCATCATCAGTGCCAAAGGACAAAAGTGTCTCATTTGCCCTATGGGGACAGGACAGTGATAAGATGATTTTTCGTCAAGGATCATTGGGTCGTAATTAAGTTACATTCATGGCTATTGCTTTTTGAAGGATGATTGGTAAATGACAGGCTTCATGTGCTTAGTACGGACAGTGTTCACTAGGGTTTTTTCTCCCTCTGTCAGAAAATCCTGTTGAGTCTGATAATGTAAATGTGGCATTTTATTCTGAACAAAAGAGCAGGGAAATGAGCTATCTTGTCTAATCATTCAGTTGTTTAACACCGACTTCCAGTTTAGACTCAATTGGCTGGAAAGCACTTGACATGTGAAGTTAGTGCTGTTCGGAACGCATGTTTGAGTAAATTTTAAAGTAAGTGACAGCTAAATTGTACCTAGGGAAATTACAAAGCCTTCAACACAGTTAATTTTTTGGGGAGGATTAGTTGTAATTGCAACACCAGTCTCCTTGAAGATTCCTTAGTATAGCAAATGAACAGAAAAACATTTAGCTCTTTCAAGAGCCTGTTCTCTTTTAGCAGAATAATTTTTGTAAAGCTGATTGTACCTTGCTGAATTGATTTCCCTCCACGCTAACATCTGCTTCAGATTTGCAGAGAGGGATTTGTTGTACCAGGCTACCCGCCACCCCCACCCCAGAGAGTCCCTTTTTTCTTTCCACCTCTCTAGCGATTTCAGGTTTGAGAGCTTTTCAATCAGTAAACCCCTTAGGTAAATTGCCACTTCACTAAAGCTTTATGCATAATGTTGCAGCACTTCATTCCAATTAAAATCAATATTTGGAGTCTTATTTTTATCAGGCCGACTCTCTGGTTGGGAAAGTTGTTTATTACTATTAAAAGGGTTAGACTTAGTGCTACATTCTTGAAGCAGGAGGGGAGGGGCTTGTGGAAGCCGGCGGGCGATGTTGCATCCATGGATGTTAAATCCAGGCTCGCTGTTGGGCGCGTTCCGCAAACACCCAGGCAGCTCCGTGGCTTTGTCAGTGCAGGTAGCTCTACTGCCTGGGAGTAAAACTGCCCATGCAAATACTGTGCACTGTGGTGCCCATAGTGTCTAGGGCTTCACAGGTGTCCCAAACAGAAAGCGCATCTGAAAACTCGTGTCATCTTCACCAGAATGCAAATTTAGTTGGGAAATTAAGCCAAATAAGGACTCTTTCCTGCTCTAGGTATGGGTCAAACATAATAAGGTGATGACTGAAGCTCCTCTTGTCATTAGAAAATAATAGTGTATCTTTTTTTCCCCCCCCTTATTGAAATGTGTTCATCTAAAAATATGTGTAACATTTAAGTGTGACAGGTACTAATCCTGAATAGGTTATAACTGTGAGTGATGTAAAGAAAACTCTAGTAGTATCTAGACCACTCCAAGTGTAGCGTGACTCTTATGTCTTCATATTTTAAATACCATTTCGTGCAGACTGCCGTTGGAAGCCAGATTTTCCAGCGTGGCTCTAAGTATATTAGGGCTTTTTTCTTTTGTGACTTGATCCATGTTAATCAAACAGTAATTCTAGATCAGGCATTTAATCTAGTTAGTTATACTTTTGGGAGGAAAAAGAGCATCTTGACAAAACATCGCTGAAAGTTTTGACATGTTTAACTTATTAGCTTAAAATTTTCATTTATCAATATCATTTTTTCAAACTTTGGAAATTCTTTTCTGTGCACTTCTTTAAGTTCAAGACTAATAACATGAAATGTATTGAAATTTTATCTATACTTGAAATTTGAAGCCCACAGTAATTCATTATTATTACTGCACTTTTCTAACAGGATTGTAAAAACTTCTTACAAAGTAGTTGTTGGTAACATGCTCATATGCTTTTGGAATTAAATGCAGTTTGTGACAGCTAATACTGCAGCTTATACTTGATGTGATTTACTCAAGCTATTTTTCCTTTTAATAATAGTAAACACAATTTCATGTTAAAGACTGAACTTTTACACTCTATCGGTTTATTGCCTATTTTATAATCTATCTGTTTTATAAATGCTGTTCTCTGAACTGTTGGAGGATGTTTAGTTGTCTGAATACAGCCGAACAAATGTATCAGACTTATATAGATTCAAGGAAGTCTAGTAGACCAGTGCGTAATATATTGACCTTCTTAAATGTGTACTTATTTGTGAACCTTTGAGCAGTAGGTGCCAGTAATAAGAACACTATTTCCATTTTTTGTTACATCAGTCCTTTCCTGATTTGTTTTTTTCCCTGTACATACAGTATTAATGCCTTCAGAAGTATACATTTAAAGTCTAGAAAACTCTTAATGTTGCTGCTTGATTGACATTCCAATTACTCATTCATTTATTGATAGCTTTGACCTAAAAACAGTCACTTTAATCCTTTAGGAATACAGCCGAGACAATACTATGGCAGTTTGAGCATCAATCTGAAAAGCTAAATTTATCATTGAAAACTTTAATTTGAGTGTATAAATGTTGTTGTGTCTTCTTAGAAATTGAGTAGTTTTCTGTAAAACTGTTTTTTAAGGTATTAACTAAACTTGCATCTAAAGCAGGAGAAAAATACTGATTATCTAAAGCTTTATATCTGTCTATGGTAACTACCATAGTATTTCGCTTTTATGACAGTAATCTAGCCTGCAACATCTACTTGCAGTTTTGAAATTAACCTGTAATTTAGTCTTCACCCCAAATGACAAAAATTCAAATGACTCCATGGGGTGCCAGAAGATGCACTGTAAACAGGGCTCGGTAAGGGGGATAAGGTAGAAATCCATCATCTTAAGCTCATTTTTCAGAAAGCCAGTATTATTGAATAAAATTAATTCTTCTATGTTTTAATTTTGAAATATTCTTCTAGATGAAGATAGTAGTTCACAGTCTAGATATTCTTTGAAAAAACGAAATCTGTGCTGCAGAAGAAAATAGAACATGAAGAGGAGACCTTTGAATTTGGCTCATTCTGACAGTAATATTTTAATTTGGGGTTCAGTTGATCAATAACAAACTTGCTTCAGAAATTCAAAATGATCATTTCAAGTTTTTTTTTTTAAATGTCCTTTTAACTGCTGCTATTCAGTGGGTTTTTTTTTTTTTCCCCCTTGCCTAATTTGGCCCCCTTTGCTAAGACTTCTGAAACCTAGAGTGAAGTCTTACTGAAATATGGCCCCTTATTAGAGTTTGTATGTGACTTCTTTGTGTGATTCATTAAAATTTAAATCTTCTCTTTGAAAGAATATCTTCACATATTATCACTGTTTAAACCGTCTTTTTGTTTTTGACTGGGCTGGAATCCTTTCAAGAAAGACTTCTATTTCTTACGTCGTTTATGGTGTTAAAAGTTGCATTTGCTTTTTTATATATATATTTTTTTTTAATTCTTGATCTGATTCTTTGTGGCTTTACAGCTCATATAGTTGTGCTCCATGACATACATAGGTCAACCTTTTGGGACCTGAATTGTTTAATTCAGTGCAAAGGACATTTTTATTGAGGAGAGAGAAAAAAAAAAAAAAAAAAAAAGAAGGATTCTGACCTTTATGTAAAAATAGAAAAATACTAGTCCCACAATTGTGAGAAAAGCATGAAAATAGAAATCAAGGTGATGATTAGTAAATACTAGTAAATTATTTTGTGTGTAAAGGTATGAAGCAAGTATAAAGCGATATAACGAGCTATGGTTAACTTAGTTAAAACGCTGGAGTTCTATAGTGCAAAGAAAAATGCTATGGATAAATTTCAAAGTACTTGAAAACTGAAAATGTCTAAACAGAGATATTTGGAGGTAATATAAGGTGCACAATGTATTTATTGAGAAGAAAAGCTTTCTTTGTATTTAAGAACAGTCTTAAAAACAAAATTGCCCTGTAATTTTTACAATAACATACGGTAGAATTTAAAAAATTCAATGCAATTACATGTGTATCATTGGAATATTTTGATGGTGATGAATTAGTAGTGAACCATGATCATGCACTCAAAATTATACAGTTAAGAGCTTTAAGGATAAAACTGTACTTGTGTTTTCATTTCTGTGGCTACCTAGCATGTATAGTATTTGTGTTTAGGAAAAACATTACCTGTAGCAGTTTACTGTAAAGAATTAATTTAATTTGAAATTCATATTACAGTATACAAGTAACTGGGGTTTACTTGAAATACACTCTTTTGTATTGTACTTATGCATGAACTTTCCTTGATATTTTCAAGAAAAAAAAGTATATTCAGCATGCACTACTCAGGTTATATTTTACTTCTGTAGTATTTAGTTGCTTTTTATCTTGTGCTTTGTTTCATTCCACTAGGGATGACATGCCTGCAGCTTTCGAAGCATTAATGGACTGTTACAAGAAGCATGGCAAAATTCTGCAGCTTCATAACATCTACTGTAGACTGATAGAGAAAGGAGATGCTGATCTTCTGCAAAAGGGTTAGTTGCATATAGTCAGATCCTGTCTATTGATGATATAAAAATTTTGAAGGTTTTTCTTTCACAATCTGTATATCATTTCTTTCAAATGAAAGAAAGAAAAACCACGTGTGTAATGTGTAATCTTAAAGCAGCTAAATGATACCTACATTTTTTTCCTATGGTTTAAGGTTGGTAATAATTTTAAATACAGAGAATCCTAATGTTTAAATACTAGAGCATCAAGCTAACAGTAATGATGAATCTACATCTTTTATCTACATATTACTGTTAAAAAAAGAACTGCTTCTCATCTGTCTGAAATAGTTGTGAAGTTGGGAAATTCTTTCTCTACACAAGTAGAGTGCCATTGTATAGTCTGCCTAATTTGTTGATGGTAATAACTACAAAATACAGCACTCGCTTTTGCTCAATTGCCAAACTGCAACAGTTTATGTAATATATTGTTTTTTTTCTAATTTTGCAAAGTTTATTTCCTTAATGACTATTCCTTTTTTTCTTTTTTTTTCTCTTTGAGAATCTCACTGTTAATGTCTGGCTATGTGTTAAAATATTTCAATATGTTTAGTAAATTAATGAGGTTTATTCTCTCTTTAGTTTCAGATTTTATAAGCAGAGAATATGGTGACATGATGGCTCTTTATGATCTCTTCTTTGCCTTCTTGCAAACAGGAAAATACAAAGAGGCCAGGAAGGTCATTGAGGTGGGATTTTAACTATAGTGCTCTAATTGTGCAGCTATTTAGACTCTTAATTAGAAACATTTAAAGTTTTTAACCTTTAATTAGACTTGTTCTGATTCATGTTAATAAAATTCAATCCCAATAATGAGGGGGGAAAAAAATAGCTCGACCAGCTTTATTGTGTATAATTACAGTTCAGAAGAGACAGTCTGGTTGTATATTGAAATTGTTTCCTTACTTTGTCAAATTTGCTGTTATATATCAAAATGATATTTGCATATTAAATATCGGATTGTGGAACAATTAAATTAAACCAGCATTCCTGGGTGTAAAGTTGCTAATCCTCTTTCCGAACGAGTTCTTTGTTCTTAAAAGCACTGGAATTTAATTTGCTGCAGACCATGCTCAGATTTATTTGTAATGCTTGTCTACAAGTTAATCAGCCAAACAAGTGCTGTCTGCTACTGTTTGGCATTTAATTTAGCATTTCTTCCTTCTCTCTTTTTCAGTATAGTAAGCAGCTTATAGCAAGTGGTAGGTGACAAACTTGGTCTATTTAGGATTAGTATATTTTATCTAGACTTGATTGAAATTGTGCTTGCTGAAATTGATAAGTCAAAGGGGCAGCTGCAGAGCCTGCCCAGATTGTGATTTATTTTTAACACAGTTGTATGGTTTTTAAATGCTGCATAAGGTTTCCAGCATACATGTGGGAGGAGGGATCTTGCAGAGAGGCAGTATTTTGTCCTCTTCATTTTTATATTATGTACATATACAACTCTGACCTATTTTTTGTCTATTTTTTCCCTCGTAAGACCGAGTAGTTTTTTTCAGAATTCATTTAAAATATTTGAGATACCACTTACATTTGTTTGAATTTCTATCTAACAGAATTCTGGCATTTTATAAAATCTTTAAAGATCTCCTTGCTGAAACAGTATTGTTCCGCTATAAAAAATGCGGAGCACTACTGAAAGCAATCATTGATATTTTGTTTTGAGAAGGTTTTTTTGGACCTCATGATATCTTAAGAATGCAAATATTAATATTGAACAGAAGAAGACTCACTGAGAATTGGAGAGTATTTTTAACAGTATTAAAATGTACAGGAGGGACAAGAAGGGTAAAATTTGGTGAGAAATGGAAAAAAATAATGATAAATGAATAAGAGACTTGGTACTTTGTGTAGTTTAGCTCATGTTTTCGTCATACTCAGTTTTTCACAATACTGTGACTGTTAATTTCTTAACATTTCTTTTAATGGCTGCAGTTCAGCAGTCACAAATAGGATAGTGATTACTTTCCAAGTAAGAATAATCACAATTATTCTTACTTGGAAATTTTGTCCTCTTTAATAGGTATTTTTTCATGAAAATTGGTGATCCTAAAGTAATAGTAATCACTAACATCCAGACTTGGTTGTAGCACAGTACACTTAGTGTCTGGAAAGTAAATGGAAGTTTTGCTCTCTTATTTTATTACTTATGCTTTTTAGATTAGGATTTCTTAGTCTTACTTAGCTTCCAGAAAGTCCAAATTTGAGCTTTGCATATGCTTCTGAGAAGACATTTTAAATTCCTTTAAATTTCTGAATACAGAAATTTGCCTTTTAGGAATATTATGCATGTATTCTACCAGTAGAGGAAGCGTTAAAAAATGAATTATAACTGTACTTAAAATATAGCACATAATATAACAATATATTATTTTTTTTCTGAAAATCAAAAAAAAAAATCTTAGAATTAGTATTTCACTGACGCAGCAAGTAGCATTTATGGTTTTAACCCAAAAACAAATTTACTATTTGCTTTTGTTTTGGTTTCATTGGGAGGTTATTTTGTTGTTGAAGCCTTAATGCTTATAATGTGGAAGATGGAGTACCGGTGTTTATCCTTTTCTCTAATCCTGTGGTTTCTGCACTCAAATTCCTTCTCTTGTTGGCCAGCAGATTGGTTCTCTGTTTTCCTGTCGTGTGAAATAGTATTCAGCAAAGATGATTAAATCTGGGGTCACTTTCTATTTTTAGGAGTGAGTTGCATATTAGGCACGGATTACCTTTCAGCATTTACTTTTATCATGTGCGGCTGATTATGGTGGTCAACTGATTTTATTAATGTCATTTGCTATAAGAGAATCTCAAGGGTTAGCCAAGGCAGCAGTATAATCTGTTAAATGGAGTGGTGCACACTGAGGACCACTGCCTCAGAGTGCCCCTGCCACTTGTGGAAATGACATGTCCACTGGCTGCTTATTTGGAAACTAGTCAGAGCTGCTGCTCTTAAACATTTGGAACTCACGGCCCTGGGCTAACGTAAGTAACCAAAGTCTCAATCTTCAGTAAAATACAACTGAGTAACAATAGTAGAACTGGAAAAGGGGGAAGATTTGAGTGAGATGATAAGAATTAGGTCACAGAGTTGTGCACATATGTGGTCTGGTAGCAAATGTGTTCTCATTTTGATATCATCTAGCCAGATTTTCTCAGACATCTTGGGTAGTTTTTCATGCATACTGTTCCAGAGCTGGTAAATACTCATAGAACCTGGAGTCAAAAAATTTCTTGGGCCAGCACTTTGCCATCTATGTAAAAGATCAGGGAATTTGCTAGAACCAAATGCCTCTATTTGCCATGCAAGCCATAGCTCCTTCCATGTTATCAGAACTGGGAAATTGGGATTTATGTGTGTTTAAGTACTCCTGCAGTCTTGCAGCAGGAGTACTTCAAGCAATCAGTGCTTAAAATGTGTTTAAAAAAGTCTGAACTATGTTTTCAAGAAGTAAAAAGCACTTGACACCCATGATTAAAATAGACTAAGTTCTGTACTAGTCATGAATCCATTTGTGATTGGAATCAGCCTCCATCAGAAGTAGAGGTTAACTGCATAAGATATGAAGTAAAAAGTAAGTAAACTATCAAAAAATTTGTATATTCAGATATGAAGTCCCTTTAAAAACAAGGCGCATTATCACAACTCCAAAGAAAGAAATAAAGGAGAATGGAGTGTTTTACCTTACACAGTTAATCATTTTGATCGCTTGCTGTAAAAGCGTTGACCAGCGTCTTTAATTTTTAATCTCTTCCGGTGCCTTAACAGGCTGAGGTTCCTGGTTCTGAGCTTACTGTATGAATGTGCAGGAAAGCGGTAGCTGGGGTTTGGGATGGCTCCGTGGCGCAGCCGGCAGGAAGCGGCTGCAGCCGGTGCCCAGCGCGTGGTGCGGGCGGCCCTGCGACAGCCCCTGTGGTAAAGGTCAACAGCCACATCCAAAACATCTCACCACGGGCAGAAGCTGCCGGAAACTTCCTGCCTCTTCCGATAACCCCATCCATCTTGTTAGGTAACCCTTTCCTAAGAGGGTTCTTGAGAACTTCTCAAGAAGTGTATAATGAATTATGGTGGAAATCTTTTTCTGAAGACTCCCATGAGTCAAGTAATCTGTCTCCTCTGTTAAAAAGCACTGTCCTAATATTATGCATCACCATTCAGATCATTTGTTGGAAGGGCAGCTCGCTTGTGTCTTCAGAGGTTACGTATACATGGCATTGCCTATCGACTTGGATAGTTTTCTTTTAAGTGAGCTAAAAATACTCCCTAAGATAGTTTTTGGATTAAAATGTGAATATTTCCTCTTTTCATAGAACACATTTAAAAATATTTAAAAATAACAAGCAGGCAGCTCTGAAATCTTCTTTCATTTTCTTTCATTTGTGCCCCTACACTTGTCCAAGAATCTGTAAACATAATTTCTTCTTTTCCTAGACCTTTCTAAGAAGGTGCATGATAGCATTTATTTTAATACTCACTTTTTGTAAGCACTGTACTGTCAAGATAGGATTTCTACAACTTTAATTTTATTCTTTTTAAGGTAAGGAAGATGTTGCGGGGTGAGGAGATGTAACATGGGTAGCAAAATACTTACACAAAAAGCAGGTTTTGAATCACTGGTATTTTTAATCACTCGAGAAGCTTATTACTCTCCTGACACACACTAGGAAGTTTGTAGCAAAGCTAGGCTTTCTTTTTATTACAGATATTTATATGGTTATTTATTACAGTTACAATCTTTCTAGATGAAATGTTCAATGCGATAAGAAGTTAAAATGATTCCTCCAGTAGAAGAGTTACAGCTCTTGTTTCTGTCTCATTTGTAGTTTTCCTGCAGGGGAAGGCAGAGAGGTGGTTGTGCCCGAGAGAAACGGGGGGCAGAATTGCTGTAAAAATTGGGCTATGCAGGGTTGCTACTGCAAGGGGAACCTCCCCTGGAAATTCGAGTGCATAGTGCACAGCTTCAGAATTCCTTTTATCAGGATCAAACTGTGGATAGTTTTCTTGTTCTCTACCCTATAGTTAAATATTTTGTACTTTATCTCACTAAAAAAATGTGTTTGTGAAGTATTGAGAGATAAATGAATAGGAAATCATTTTCCTGCAGTGTCTTTCCAATGTGAGTAAGAGTTTAAAAAAAAAAAAGAAAAGAAGTTACATCTTAAATTTCAACGGCAAATACAGAACTATTTGGAGTGAGTCTGAAGTTTAAAATACAGGAATATATCCATCAACAGATGTCAGGTTAATTCTGGAGGTAAATAGATTTAAGCAAAGAATTGTGACATACACTCTCAGTAGACCTCAAGATACCAATTGCCATTGAATTTAATCTACCATAAAACAATCGAGAGTATTTCTACTTGATATTGAGAGATTACAACCCTCTTTCATCCAGATTGGTTTTATAAAAAAATCTACATCATAAAATTGAGTTTTGCTGATTTTATGCTGGAGATAAAACTATTGGAAGAAGATGCTTTCTTGATTTGGAGCAGCAGGATTTAGGTTTTTAATGTGTGGTTTAATGATTGAGCTACATAGAGTTTTTGGTGCAGTTGAGAGGAGAGATGATTAGAACAAAATATAAATGGTTCTGAAAGCTTAATGCAAATTGTAATAGAAAGGTAGCTATAGATACAGTGGTCTGGGACTGAGGAGTAGTTAATACAGAGATGTAATAGCTTTTATTAGAGTAACTGTATACAGCTAGGAAGGAGGGGAAAGGATGAAGAGCTTTCAGGCACACAAGCCCTATAATTACAAGAAAAGATTATTTTTTTCTTATTACTGTGTCCCATTAGTCTAATAAAAGTATTACTTCTCCCTGTGGAACTGGACTCTGATACAGCTATTATATTTTGTTTTTGTTCATGGATGTAGGTGTGCGTTAGGTCAATATGTGTGTGTTGGTTTAGTGCATGTTGTTTAGAAGTTATGGGGATTTGGAGGGGGGCGTTGTTTGTTTGTTTTAATGTAGATTAATTTGTTTCAAGTAAATTTTAGTGAGTTGTAAATTTTTGCTACTGGTAGAAAAGCAAAGGGAGATGACTATTGAACAACTTCACAAAGAGAGAGTCTTTGAAAGATGGGGTCATGGTAAGAGGCATGCATCCTTTCTTAGCCCTGGGGAATTTTTATTAGAGAGAAGATAATACTGAGTTTATAATGCTTTTAGGTTTCATCATATAACCTAAACCATAAATCCACATTGAAATGCAAAGAACACATTTCGGAGTCCTAAACAACTTCGATGAATCCATTTTTTGAGAAGGGTTTTTGCATATTTTTGACTTCACTCTTTCTTTAAGCACAATTACTTTTTGTGAACTTCTCTTACTGTTTAATGAATTTGTAGAGTAATATTGGACTTCATAATTTCTTTCAGCAATCTTATTGTGAAATTTGGGGTATTCCAAAGATACATAAAAATTCCTCAGACTCACTTGTCATCAGTAAGGCTGATGTTTAAAGCCTTTTCCTACTTATTCATTGATTTGTGGAAGTGAGGAATTTGGCCGAGAGTTAGCATAGAGTCAAGCAAGTGTTAAGTTACTAGTATTCAGTGCAAAATAAACCTTGTTCAATAGTGTAGCTGTGCAAAAGTATTTCTAGCTTCATTGAAATGTCATGGAGTTTGTGAGATATTATAGAAACTTTTGTGGAATCAAGGAAAAAAAATCTATTTTTAAATTACAAACTTGCCATCACCTGTTATTTTCAGTGATGGTCATGTTGAAGAGAACTGTTAGGAATGACATACATCAGTTCCTATAGCTGTCTATGTAAGGCTGTCTGTCTGGAAAAGGAACAAATTTTCTTGCACCGCATTGCTTTGGCATCTAAATCTCGGTAACTGGTTCTGGTACTGGGAACATAAGTCTGTAGCGGCTGTGATGTGACTCATTGTGAAACTTCCTTCTTCCTTAGCAGCATTGGCTGTCTCTTATTATTACTGGATTATTCAGCTGCAAAAAGAGGGATGAATAGAGCTGTCTGTCCAAAAAAATGCCACCAAAGTGCAGTACTGATGGGGTTTATAAAATTACATTGTTTCTTTTGAATAGTCTTAGTCAAATGGAACTGTCCCTTAAAAAGAAGTTATATGGAGTTTGTTGGGAAGAAAGTAAAAGACTAAATATGAATAACTATATGTTTTCTGTCATTGTGAAGGAGTAGAATAAGTTGTCAGGAAGGTGACTAGAGTGTGTAACACTTAGTTTGCCAACCAGTTGGGACTGAGCCAAACATCAGAAGCAATAGCTATGTGGAGGTGCAATGCTGGATGGTTAAAACAACACAATAATCATCTTCACATTCCTATATGTATGTGAAAAAAAAAATTCTTGAATAGAAGTGCAGAATAAAATTTCAGGTGAACCCTTCCACGGTCCATCTGAAATGATTTTTTTCTGGGAAAGATAAGAACCCATGGGGTATTTTCACCAGATTTTTTTTTTTTTTAGTGCAGAGTGGTTGAGGAGTGGAAGGTTTTACCAAAAGTGTTGTGGGTTCTAGAGGCAACCAGAAGAGTCAATTGGGAGAGGAATCCTTTACTAGAAACAGTCTAAACCACTGAACCACGAATAGCTGGGGAATGGGAGAGCATTGGGGGAAGCATGGCATAGGTTTGCCTCCATTTTGGGTTCTCCTATAGACATCTGCTTCTGAGCACTGTTAGAAGGATAAAAAGCTAGCTGAACCTTTGGTCTGGTATCGTACAGCTGCTTTATATTCCAAGAAAATTTAAAAAACCAAACTGTGCAGGTTTAGCTTAAACACTGTATGAACTGTTTGAGACTCTCAGTAGTTATTCTGCTCTGTAAAGTGGTGAATTTATTTAAAATGCAGAAAAAGACAAAATATAGTAAAAATATTAATAAACTCAAAATTATAGCTCTATTGAAACAGACAAGAGCAGAGTTTTAAATTAGAATTGGAAAGAGTAATTAGAGTAACAGATTTTTACCAAAATTTTATATAGTTCTTGCATTTTTTGTTCTCTCTTTTAGCCTGCTATATTGTGGCAAGGCAGCTTCCTGCTAAATGTAATGTTTAAAATTCCCTAAGATGGTAAGGGATAAGCTACAAATATGGACTATCAGGCAAGCCCTGGAGATTTAGTTAATCTGACCTAGATGTTCTTTTGATGATTGAGACCTGCAGTATGTGAAAACACTTCTCAATTTCAAAATGAAACACAAGGATATCTGTTGTATAACTCAGCTGTCCGTGTAGTGACAGACGCATCAATCATTTCTGAACAGGAAAGGATTTACTATAAAAAGTTTGTAGCTTTGGAGCTGTGGAGTTCATTGGCATTCGGATCAGCAATGATATTGGAAGTTGTAAGTGAATTCCGCATGTGAATTTTGCCATGTCCCAAAGAGGATTAGCTACAAATGCAAGCAACATACTATTTTCTTTTTCATTTTCAAGAGCCTGTTGTGTAAGATGTTAATTCTTGACTCCCTTTTCAGCATATTTTATGTATAATGGCTCAGCGGAGCTTAAAAAGCACCAAACAGTTACCTATAAACGTGAATAATGGGGATAAACACAATTTCACTTTGCAGATAGTTTGGTTTTTTGGTTTGTTTGTTTTTCCATTTAGATTTTATCTTATGCCAGTTTTGAATACATGAGAAGCCAGTATTTTTCTATAACCCCTAGTTTGACAACTGTTTTTCCAGTACAGTGAAATTCAAGGCTGTGCATGTTCAGGACCTGGGTTGGGGGATTAGTGCCCTGACGTTTGAGGAGGGGGACTTGCTTGTTTGGTTGGTTTTAAACTCCTTTCCATGAATGCAAAAACTGGTTTGGATGAGTGACGGTGAGGATGATAGACCCTGATATTTACTCAGCAAAGCACAATTTCCTACATCTCTAGCTAACTTTAATATTTTTAACTGAATCTTTATGTGCTGGTTTCCTGGTGTAAGTTGAATTATCTCAGGAAGAGCTAATTGGTAATTACAAAAGATTTACAAAATTACGCTTTTACAAATTCAGGTGTTTGAGGAGATGACAGGGAAAAGTATATTATTCCTGTGTGTCAAAAAGCCAGAAGATACATTAGCTCTTCTATGGTAATTGTTTGCACTTTTTTGGAACAGAGATTCAGTATTTTTGCAGCTTTTGTTCAAACTGCCTTTTGCCTTTTTTTTTTTTTTTTTTCTTTTCCCTCCTCCCAAAATAGTGTTCAAATTGTAGAAATTGCACTTTATAACAGAAGAGATTTCTAAACAGCCAAAGCCCTTCAAGAGTCAGAGGGGTAGCATGCTTCTATATCAGGATGAGCAGGAATTTTCTTGGAATCACTTTCCTGCTGTATTAATGTGAATCTAGACCCCTGAGCTGAAAGCAGAGTCCTCTCTTCCATGAGTGGTCTTTGTGCTGAAAAAAGACAGTGATAGAGAAAGAAAGCAAATTTGAGTGGAAGTGAGGAAAAAGAGGTTTGCACACAATTGTTTTTCTATAATTTTAAAAAATGCTATTGAATTAGGCAGTGGAACACCTGAAACATTTTTCTTTAAGAATTGTAAATTTTCTTAAAATATGTTTAAGATATGTTACTGTTGAGAGTGGATAGACTGATGTATTTGTGGTGGTCTGTTATAGTAGGTAGAGCTTCCAAAGACTTAAAACTTATTAGAGAATATGTATTGTGTGGCTCTAGTTCACTCAAAGGAATGGATAAGCAAAGGCTCATCTAACCAAGGAAGGTTAATGACAAACATCTACAGCATATTAAGTATATTATGTCATTTTCTTTGTAGAAATACTCAGAGTAAGATTCTGTTCTTCCCTGGAACAGGAATTTCTCAGTTAGTACACCTAGCATTTGCAGTTGGTTACAGTGCGGTTACTACTCTGTATTTAATTATCTTTTTCTTACTGAACAACAATAAAAGAAGTCAAAATGAAAAAATAAATATCAAAATCTCTCTTAAGTGGAACTTGATTGTTTATGAGCTCGTGGTCTCATTCATATTAATGTGTGCTCTCGTTTTGACTACATACTACATTTTGACTACATATTTAGGATGTTCTGATGATGTTCTAATTGAAGTTTTTGTTCTGTTTTGTTTTCTTCTGGAAATGTTATTTTGCAGACTCCAGGCTTGAGAGCACACTCAGGAAGGTTGCAGTGGTTTGCAAAAAAGTGCATCTCATCTAATCAGGTACACGACACTTCTTCATAACTGGAACTGTATTCCAAGAATAACTTTGTGAAAGGACATGAGTCATGCTGTTGTGAACTTAATCTTGTTTGTAAACACTGGTGTATATTTAAAAAGAAATATTATATTAGTTGAATGTACCGATGAGTACATGCATATGTATGTGCATGTAAGTGCATATAACTAGAGAAATAATTGTTTTGGCTGAGTTTTGCAAATTTTCTTTCTTGTTTCTTTTCGAAGATGGAGATTTTGGAAAACTTGGTAGAATTAACTCAAAATCTGTTTGAGTGTGATAGAGATGAGATGTACTACTGTCTCCTTCAGCTGTGTGGTAAGTTAACAACTGATCTTGTTGTAATCCTCATTAATTTGTTTTGTTATAGCTGGAAATTGGAAATAACCCTGAATCGAAGAAGAGACAACCTGATGTAGAATTAGTATGGGTACAATTTTGATGCTTCTTAGGTGGGAATGTTCTGAGTTGAGTTCTGCATCTGCAGACCTCAACATAGCAGCATCACAGAACTTACACAGTACAAGTCTTCCATACCATGTTGTCATGTTCCGATTTAATTTGTTTGTTTTAATTTGGAATATGCTGTAATTAGATATGATTTTGAAAGGTGATGATTTTTTTCTATTTACCTAACCAACTACCACCTAACTTCAGTATTATGCATGAGCAAAACTGGAGCAAAATTTTTTTGAGTGAAAGTTGGGGTTTTTTTTCTCTCTCTGTTTTTTAGTGTATTTTTTGTATCATACATTATAACAAACTAGCATTAGATTGCCGTGAACTTGAGAATGATTACATGAAATGTAGTGTCCTATATATTTATTAAGGAAAAAATCAGTAATTTGATTTAATGGTTCAAGGGAAAAATCACATCCAAGTTTAAAAGAACTTTAGGCTGTTCCTTGTTCATATTCTTGGTTAATTAAATTAGAACGTCATTTTTCTAGATAAAATACTATTACAGACTCCTTTCCATTTTCATATTTCAAGAAGGGTTTCCCCCTTGGACTTACCACAAGCAGAAGAGATGTTTGAGAGGAGAGAGAGAAGGCTGGGGGTCCTATGAGAACTTTTTCTTTATGTTCCTTCTTATTTTTCAAGCAGCCTAACAAAGCATCAAAAGCCAGCTGTAGCATCACTCAGTTCTGGTTTTCTGCATACTGGTTCCCCATCATAAAGTAACTGGGCCTGAAAAACAGTCTTGTCTCAACAGGAGGGAGGCCTCCTATTTCTTCACAAGCAGCCCGTTCCCCTCCAGCAGTGACTCAGTCTGACAGTCTGTCTGCTGGGAAGAGAATCTAAGAAGATACAGTTTATCAAATTCTGTCACACAAATTCTTCAGTCAGCGAGAAAAGACACAACCAATTTCATCTACTCAAAGAGGTGGAAAACGTTTGTGGCTTTCTGTCACCATGGAAGACAAAAACCATGCACACTCCTGCTTTCAACCATTTTAGCTCATCTGTCAAAGCTGCCCCATGCAGCAGTATGGAAGAGAGTTGTCAGCATGTGCATAAACCTTAACTTTAGCTCTATTTTAAGTATAGTGAAATAAAAATCTACAGTTGAGTCCAAGCTGTGATCAAAAATAATAAGAACAAAACATCCATTTAGGTAGAATCACATAAAAAATTGTGTTGGAGAGAACCTTAGAAGTTTATGTAGGGCAGACCCTTGCTTTGAGCTGGAACAACTTGAAAGGTAGATGAGGTCAAAGTCTTGTCTAGCCGAATTTTGAGTGCCTCCAAGAGAGGAAAATTTGACGGCCTCTCTGAATTACCTATTCCAGAGTTTGACCAGCCTCAGAAATTCCCTGGCTCCAATTTGTAACTGTCGGTTTTGTCCTTTACTGTGCACCCCCAAGAAGAGTCTGACCCGGTTTTCTTTACAATCCTTGATTAGTTGGTTGAAGAAAACTGGATCCCCTGTTAGCAAGTTCTTTCCAAGTCATACAAAATTCACCTCTCTCAACTTTTACTATATTTGCTTGAAAACTTCCTAAATATTTTGATGACCGAATTGGCAGTGTTGGCAGCATCTGTTTTGTCAAACCCAAAACTGGTACAATGCTCTAGATGTGTCTAAGTGCCAAATAATGGGACAAACACATGAAAAATCCCTTCTCTGTTTTTCTTTGTTTAAACTGCCATAATAATCTGTCCAGAAAAAAGGTCATCTATGTCATCCATTTCTTAAATCCACTCATCTGTCTGGCTCAAGTCACTGAGTTCACCACCTCTTTTGTAGAGCTGAAGTGAGCAAGTTTAATGCTAAGGAAGCCTTTTCTTTGACAGGACGTCCAACTTCTTTGTTTGTAGTTTTGTACAGCTTTGCATTAATTGTTATTCTTGTTGAGATCTGGTGAATCGGCCTGAGTTTGTGAGTAGTCATGCAACATTTTTGAGATTGGAGGAAAATTGAAATATTTTAGACAATTTCCCATTGATTTAAAATTGCACAATCATTTTTTTCTTTACGTATCTGCATCTTCTGATATTTTCTGTAGGCTAACAGTGAAAAGGAACATTTCAAGTTGATTCACATATAGAAATATGTGATTAATTGATGAAGTATTTACCAAAGATACCATTTCTGAATCACTCTGGATAAGTGCATATACTGTAAACATGCTTTGATTTGAAGACTTGAATCTCTTTTTCAGACAACAACGATGATTGGAGAAAGGCTGAAGCTATTTGGACTAAAATTCAAGAAGAAAATGTTGTTCCTCGTGAGAAAACATTAGTCTTAATGGCTAATATATTAGAGAGAAATGGTCAGGCTGTCCCATTTGAGGTGCCTAAGGTAATTTGAATTTAATTTGATTGGCACGTTTTACTGTGTCAGCAGTACTTTTGCATATATTTCTTTCCTTTGCAAGGTGTTAACAAACAGCATCACAGTAACTTAACTAACCTTTTGTTTTAAAGCCTAGACAGGAAGATTCTCCAAGTTCAAGTGCTGCTAATTTGGAAGAAAGTAAAATAAGGATGCTTTGCAAGAAAAATAATGCAAAAGGTAAAATGAAATTCTGGGGTTTCTGTTTTTCCCCTCAGCATTGTGTTTTTGTAAAAGGTTAGGTACAGAGCAGCAGGTTGCCAACTGTTGCTGGTAAATCACTTTGCTTGTGTTTTCCCAAGGATATCTGATGATATTTTTTGCTTCAGTAATTTGATATGAGAAGTACCAATGCAAAAATGTTTACAGTTTCATTTGAAGTGCTGGTGTTTTGGTGTTTTTAAATCATAGTATCATAGAATCACAGAATGCTTAAGGTTGGAAGGGACCTCTAGAGGTCATCTAGTCCAACCCCCCTGCACACGCAGGGTCACCTAGAGCACGTGGCACAGGACTGCGTCCAAGCGGGTTTTGAAGATCTGCAGAGAAGGAGACTCCACAACCTCTCTGGGCAGCCTGTTCCAGGGCTCTGTCACCCTCACTGTTAAAAAAAAATTTCCTTAAGTTCCTGTGGAACTTTTGGTGTTTCAGTTTCCGGCCATTTCCTCTAGTTCTGTCGGTGGCCCCCACTGAAAAGAGGCCAGCACCATCCTCCTCACTGCCTCCCTTCCTTGAGGTACTTATAGACACTGATCAGATCCCCTCTCAGCCTTCTCTTCTCCAGGCTGAACAGGCCCAGCTCCCTCAGCCTCTCCTCATAGGGCAGATGTTCCAGGCCCCTGATCATCCTTGTAGCCCTGCGCTGGACTCTCCAGCAGCTCCACATCCCTCTTGTACTGTGAGGCCCAGAACTGGACACAATACTCCAGATGTGGCCTCAGCAGGGCTGAGTAGAGGGGCAGGATCACCTCCCTCGACCTGCTAGAGATGCTCTTCTTAATGCAGCCCAGGATCCCATTGGCCTTCTTGGCCACGAGGGCACACTGCTGCCTCATGGTCAACTTGTCCACCATGACACCCAGGTCCCTCTCTGCAGAGCTGCTCTCCAGAAGGTCAGTCCCCAGCCTGTACTGGTGTTTGGGGTTATTCCTCCCCAGGTGCAGGACCTTGCACTTGGCCTTGTTGAATTGCATGAGGTTTTTCACCGCCCAGTTGTCCAGTCTGTCCAGGTCCCTCTGGATGGCAGCGCAGCCCTCTGGGGTATCAGCTCCTCCTCCCAGTTTGGTATCCTCAGCAAACTTGCTGAGGGAGCACTCTGTGCCTTCATCCAGGTCATTGAATGGACCAAGGACTGACCCCTGGGGGACACCGCTACCCACAGGCCTCCAACTAGACTCTGCACTGCTGATCACCACCCTCTGAGCTCTGCCATCCAGCCATGACACTGGTGTTAGAACTGGTGAAATGACACTGGTGTTAGAGCCATGACACTCGTGTTAGAACTGGTATGAGCTGACATCAGTGTACCTTATATGTAAGGATTACAAGCCCATATTCTGTGATTGGATTGTATTTGAGAGTCATATATTAGGGCAGACATAAGGATTTCCTGAATTTTTACGTTAGTAATTTTGGGAAATCAAAAGATACAGAATATAGCAGAATACAGTATTTTTCATTGGAAACAATGAGAAACAGACAAAATTAATTGGATGTGTTTGGTAATAATATTCTTTCTAGAAAAGTAGCCTGTGCCTTTGGTGTTACAGATGGTCAGTTGGAGAGGAGGAGGAAGTTCAATATGCCTTAGACATCTTTACAGAGTGAGAATAGTTTAAAATGAAAATGAAAAATAGAGCTGCTAATAGTCCATCGTATTTTGTGAGCTGTGATCATTGACAACATTCCTGATGTCATCTCTGTGGGCGGCCAAGTCCATTTTTGCACCCGAACAACAGGCAACAATAAGCAAAACTATGTTGGAAGTTAGCAGAACTTTTTTAGGTGTTTCTAAACATCAGAAATTCTTGTCTTAAAATGCAGGCAGACTTTTATAAGCACAAGGAGAGAGCATATCACCAGTCAGTATTATTTTTTTAAAGAAATAATTACACTGTTGTAATACATTGTCTTAGTGAAAGGGTGTTTTGTAACTGCTGAATGTGATTGCTAATCTACTGATACTTCAGCTTTCAGAAGAAAAAAATAGTCTTAATTTAGTTATGAGCACACCTTTATAAATGCTGCCGTTGCTTACGGGAGCAGCACCCTGCAACAGGCAGAACAACTCAGATCTGTGAGAGCAAGGAAGAGAATTCCAAGACCTTGCCCACCACTCACTGCTGCTGTTGCATTCTTGTTTTTTTGATTGACAATGCAATGGCTTTTGTCATGTCAAACATTAATCTCTGTGTCTCTCACACGTGCATGAAACTCAGTGATAGGTCAAGGTTGATTTAATTTTTATTGTGGCATTCCTGTTCTTTATATGTTTGTGTATATTTATTGTGACCCAAAGTGTCTGTAGCAGCTTTTGGGTTGCAATATTAACTCAAATATAACTTATCTTAAGACACTGTAAATAATGAATTTCCTACATAGTTTTTTTTTGTGTGTGTGTCTACATTTGGGGAAATTTTTAATGGTTTCTATTTGATTTAAAAAGTTCAACTAAAAGGGATATCAACAGTTTTGATTTTTGAATCAGTTTAAATGTCAACAGTGCACTGTAGCCAATGCTGTCAGTATCATTCTTGTGACAGTAACATTCAGATCATTTGGTTTCATTTTTAGTGTGTAAGGATAAGAAAAAGCAACTTCTCGCATAGCTGTTAAAGTTGTAGTACCACTCAAAGTATTTCTGTTTTAAAGATTTTTGTGACTTGAAGCTGAATTAGCAGGGTGGTTATTTTTTTTGACTTTTCTTACATGAAACAATTAAATAGCTTTAGTTGTTAAAAGATCATTTGAGGTTCTCGACACAGCTTTCTAATATTCCTTACTGCCTACATAGCAGTTTTAGCTGCATGTTTATAGCTGCATAATCTTGTTTCAGAAAAATAAATGACTGAAAAGTGTACTTATCATTTTTTCTCCTTTTTGGTAACACCTTTTCATACACTGACAGTTATTGTGAATGCATGAAATAAAACTGTTAATCAGTCAAACAAATGCAGCGTAGTTTACTTGTTAAATATCTGTATATTTGTAAATTGTATGTTTTGTATAAATCTTGTCGTAGCCAAATAATTTGATCTCCCCATATTGGAATCACCTCCTATATTATTTGTTAAATGCTGTTGTGATCATGTACTAGACACTGTAACTATATACCCCAGAATTAGGTGCTGCTTTAAAAATCCTGAGTCTTCCCCTTCTAACCAGTTGTGTGAATATTTAAGAAACAGCTACATATAGAAAAACAGCAGCAACACGGTTTGTTTTGGGGAGAAGGGTGTTTAGTTGTTAGGTAAAAGCAGCTCTGAGCAGGCTGCGAACAACCAGTTTGGGCGCAAAGATGTAACAGAAGGAGAAATAGATTAAGATGGAGCTTTTCAATGAGAGAAAAAAAAAAGATAGCTGCTTTTTATGTTTAACATCATTGCGATCTGACACTTTATTTGGGCTCTTCACTTTTTTTTTTTTTTTTTTTTCCTTTTTTTTTTCTTGTTTCAGAGGCCTACAGCATTTTCCAGGAAACGAAAGAGAGCAGAGAGTTTAACTATCGTACTTACATCATATTAATAAAAGCACTGTTGTCACAGGGTCTTATTGAAGAAGCCATGCAAGTAAAACACATGTAAGACTTTTCTTTTTTCATTTTGGATTTTTTAATTGTCTTTATTTTTGTTATTATTCATGTAATATGTAATATTATGTAATATTTTTATGTAATAATTACCGGATCGATTTCAGGTAAATCCTAATCCTTTAAAAGGCAAATGGGCCATGACTGGGAGCTAGACATTTTGCTAGGAAATACACCTACACTTCATGGGACAGTTTTTTAAATAAAAAAAATAATAATAGGGGAGTGGCAGTATGTACTGCCAATAAACCATTTCAGCTAGCAGTATCAACAGGTTGACTTGGCATCAGAACTGGACATGTATCCTTGGGATGTCTTCCTCCTTCCCTGTAGAGCAGTACCCAAATGCACAAGATTCTTGCACTTAACGACCCCTAAGCTTTCCCCTCAGCCCACATTGCTGCTCGTAGTCTGCCCTACGCAATTCCAGAACATCTTGGTAATGCAGGGAAAGATTCTTCAAAGAAACTTCAAACTTTCTATCAAAGGCTTGTGCATGGGCTGAATGTTTCCATGCTCATCACCTCCAACAGTCCTGTAAGGAAGATGTGCAAAATATCACAGGTGTTACCAGCAGCAATTTGCAGTTTGAAAGAGCAGAGAAAGTAGTAGTTTGTTTCCAGTGTTCTGATGAATCAGAGTTCCCACTACAGCTGATAAGAAAAATATTCTTTAATATCTTCATGTAAAGTGGAACGGGGAGATTTGAGGACTAAATCAAGTTTGAAGTGTGTTTTTAAGGACTGGAAATATACCTAAGAAACGTCAAGATATTTGAGGAAAATGCAAAATTTCTATTCTTCATCACTAGTCAGAGCCAACCGTAGTAGTGCCTTTGTGCTTTTCAAAACACTCATATGCATAGAGCACAGAAATGCCAAATAATAACATTCTAAGAAGCCTGCAGCAGTTTGATTTCACCTGTAAAGAGAAGACAGAGCATTCTTAATATAGGTAGTGTTTATGGTGTTTATTTGTGTATCTGTTTTCTTGTAAGTCATGCTTACATTAAGCATTTTGGAAAAAAATAACTTTCAAGTTTTAAATTATTCACTGATTGCGTGTGTACATACAGATGGGGAAAAGCAAATCTGTGTGTTTCATACATATTTCTGTATGCTTGACAATTTTACCAACCTCACATTACAAAGAGATAACTCCTACAAAGCCTAAATGTGTGCAGTGGCCTGAAACTTGTGCAACTCCTAATATTTTCATAAAATATATGAAAGCTACCTTCATTTGTGTAAGCTAACATCTTTCTCTTTGTACTCTGCTTGAAGCCAAACTTGAGATTTAAATAATATTTGGAGAGCCTGAAGGTGTTTTATTAGCAGAATGCGTATTAGCATAGGCAACAAAATAAGTAATTTTTGTCTTTAGAAAAGGGTTAGATGATTTTAAAACTTGGTTTCTGTTATCAGAACTGAGAAACATTAATGAGGAAGTGATTTTGTTGTAGACAGAAATTGCACTTCTATTCAGCATTTGGGGAAAAAAGAAAAAGCCCTAGCAGGTTGCTGATCTGCTGGTGAACCCCTATCTGGTTGTTCGGGGATTCTAGTTAGTTTTAGGGAATATTTATTGCATTTAGTCCAAGAACTTTTAAATAGGAATTTAGGAGTATTGGAATGATGGATTAGTTCTGTAATAGTAGCTAACATCTATTTAATCACACTGAAGATTGGAAGATTGGAGAAAGTAAATCCTTTGTTATATGTAATTTACAGTCTCATGCATGAATTGTTGACTTAAGGGCTTTGACAGATGGGACAAAGGAAAAAAAAGGCGGAACTGAGCAGTGGGTGCTTAGGCAGGGATTAAGAGGATTGGTTGGGAGAGTAAGAAAATCCTGAGTCCAGTGACTGCATATGTGAGCCTGGGAGGCTGAAAGTGACTGAGAGGATAGTCATATTGTGTGCTATGGGAAGGATTTTCTTGGGATTGAGGAGAATAATTTAGCAATGACCCTGCTTACCTCCCAATCCGCTCAGCATGCGAGTTCAAGTAGGTAGGCTGCTCAGTTGTTTGCCACAAGATGATCAGTGAGGTTTATCTTGATTGCTGATATGGTAAATGGCAATGCCCTGCTTTTCTGGGCAGAGATTTTGTAATCTAGAAATGAACATTTGTAAAGTTATCCTGCTATATTAAAAACGTGGCTCTGTGTCATGTAGGAAGTGGAACCTTTTGTAGTAAAAAATAAACGTGATTGCTGGTTACTCTCCTTTGACTAATTTCCGTAGTCGTAGTTCCTGAAAAGCTTTAATGGTGTTATTAAAGCGCAAGTTCTCTTTACTATAGATGTGCAAAGTTTTGGCTTGTGGGAGATGGAGACTTGATAAGTGAAATACAATTTTAACATGGCTAAGGCAGCAAATGTAGTATGTTCCCTTTAAAAACTGTATACATCTAGATGACAGAAATTTTGAAAATTAATCAACCAAATGATATGGTGTTAGTTCATAATATGCTTTAGTTTATGTTTAAAATATACAGTGCTGAAAATAAATGTTTCATTTTTTATTGCTGAAAGAATAGTTTTACATTTTATAATTATGGTGACTATTGAAAAAAGAAGAAAAAGTATCCAGCTTAGGATACAACAGAACAATGCAGGGCATGCAGTTATTTTAGTCATCTAATATGTCAGCATTCAAGAATCTGAACCGATTGTTTAAAAAAAATCTTGTACTTTGTTTCTTTTGTTGCTCACTTCCAACTTTGTCATCTGTCAGAATGCAAAAAAAAATTATCCTTCTATAACCATTGACAGGATAACACAAAAGCTGTCTCCAGGTCGATATTTTGCAGCAATATTTTTAACATACGAACAGTAGTTTTTATAATTTCACCTTGGTGCTCAACCATTTATTATCGTATCAGAAGCATGTCAGTAATTCCTTTCTAAATGTCTGCTTCTTTTAGTGCTGAGACCCACATCAAGGGCTTCACACTGAACAGTGCTGCCAGCAGCCTCCTCATCATATCGCAAGTTAGGCGGGATTATTTGAAAGGTATGTCACAATGCTTGACCTTTACGTCACATTAATGCCTCTGCAGATTTTTCTTGTAACGCCCTTCGAATACTTGGATAAAGGAGTCCATTTAGCAAATTACCTGCTTATCAAGAGCCTTTTGTGGTAGCTGAGAGACGTAAATTACTGTACATGCATTTATAATACAGCTTGAATATGAATGTACTTGTCATTTGACCACTTAGTCCAGTTTCCATTCCATTTAACACAAGATGGGTTTTCTTAAGATGAATCACAGCTCTTCAGACATGCAAAATTTGTGCTCCAGAACGAGAGAAAGTACAGGCTTTCAAGTGCGTTAAAATTCACAGCACAAGTCATTTTGCTTTGGAAATTAACATACTTTAGAGCATCTGAAACAATTCCCAGCAGTTGTTTCTTGCATATTGTGGTGCTTGTGTGAGATACCAGATAAGTTAAATTGAGTGTTAAATGTGCAGGATTGTGCGCTAAATGATTATAATATTGATTTAAAAACTTAATCAAATACTTTTTAATAGTTCTCAATACCAACAATAACAATTATATTCTTTTTTTTAAACTATAATCATAATGATAGTAATGGCAGATGAAGAGTGTCAAAGGGTAGAACAAGATGGTGGCCAAACTTTTTTGTTGTGCTACTTTAGTTCTCAGCATCAGTTGTTTTGCAGTCTTTAGTTCTATGGTCCTACATTTTACCTACTTGTTCAATTCTTCTGTAGAACTCTTGTGAGAGGAAAACTGCAAGCTCATAGTTTCACATGTAGCACTACAACTTTTATCTCTGTACAAATACAAGTACAGAATGTTGATACATATTTGCAGCAATTTCTTTAAAAGTTTTAAATGTTCCTTTAAAAGGAACTGCATCTGAATAAAATGTATTAAACCGAATTAAACCTCATAAGAGAGAGCAGGGAAAAAATCATTTTTGATCTTGCTATTAATTAATTTTAATTTATTCCTGTGCAGTTATGATAGTGTATTCCCATGTAATATCAGCTACATTAAAATATTCTGACAAGCATTTAGGTACATCTTCTCGCTTGCATTCTTTCCTGCAGCTGATAAACTTGTCTTTCAAATTCCTTCCCCATTCAGTCACCAGTCTGATGTCACTTCCAGGTATTGGAACTGAAGTAGACTGAATTAGACTGAAGTATTTGTGGGGAATGCAGTTGCTTCTCTTGCTGCTGTCAAGTCCTCACGTTTTGCAGCTTTCAAGTCCTCTGCCTGACAGTCCTGTTTGATTCTATTCTAATCAACCTTCTGCTTTTTCCTCTGTTTCCTCTGTCCAATATGACACTAAAATGTGAATTCCTCCCAAATACTACAGCTAAAAATTCTCTTCAGAACATTACTGATATTTTTGTATTCTGGCAATCTCTATCTATGACCCTTTTTAACCAGCATCCTAGATGTCAGCCTACTTCAACCCTGTCCAGAGGCTACTCTAAAAATGTTACTTTTTGCACAAGGCAAAGTTTCTCAATAAGTGTCTTGAATTACGTGGGTTTGTACTGTTTCTTTGATGTTTGTGCATTGACATTGAGCAGACTTCTCTTTCATAGTTAAATTGAATACCCAGAATGATCCTTGTTTCTATTTTCATATTAAAGAGGCTGCTTCTCTTTTTGAAAATGACTCCCTGAAAATGTATATGGGAAGCCACTATTTGTCTCAACCGTCAGGGTCATTTTCTGATGCCCATCAGTTACCCAGAAAATTTTAAGGAAAACTTTTTGTTTGTTTGTTTTTTCTCATCTTACACTGATGCTTTCTGTTTGGCCTGCATCCTGTGACACCAAACAGACCTCACAAGCTCTCACTTCTGCAAAACTTGTCTGCTCTGCCAAATCCTTGTGTAGTTTGCCATCATTCTTTGCTGTGTAGCATGCTACACAGTTACATAAGGAACAACATAAACCTTTGTATCCTCAAAGGAACTCTAATACCTTATAGCAAAAACTCAGTTAAAAACAGATTATGTGAAGAGTGAAATTTTGAGTTTCGTGGTTTGGAATTTGCAGGCATTGTAGGTAAGCCTTTTAAGAGGAAAAAACATTAGGTTTTCACAAGCCCGCAGTTACCTGCTCTTAGCCGTTGAAATATAATGGGGTTAAGTTATGGACTTGCCCTAGAAGTAAGGAGTGCTTTTTGGCATTTTTACATAAGCACATAAGGACACCAGCAGAATATCTGGCATGCTACCTGTGGGTAGTTTCGTGCAGTAGTGCTGCATGCATCTGGCTTCTGACTCTATCCTTCGTTATAGAGAAAGCCAGTTATGTTTTGCTGAGGTCCCTGCTCGTGATCAGGAAGGAATTGGAAATTAGCATGTGTTTAAGTTTGGGGGTTTTTTTAGATTCTGGGAAACTTGTCTTTTTTCTTCCTTTTTTTTTTTTTTTTTTTTTTCTTCCCCCTTCTTTTTTTTTCCTCCTAAACAATAAATAAAAAAAAAACTGAGGACAAAGAGGAAATTTGCTGTGAAGATTAGGTATACAGGATGTTTTTTCTTCCAACCTTTCCCCTCTTTCTCCTGTACAAGGTAATACTTGGTTTCTTTAATACCTGCATATTGAATTTGAATGTTAATGCTGTGGAGCTCAAGTGGGTGTATATTATGTTGGAAGTGTTATCCCTTGGTATTATAATTATTATCTGTGATTAATCCTGCCTGTGCTGGTAAGGAGTGAGAGGTTTTTACCAGAGGGGCTTGCCTTTATGTATGCGTGTTTGCTCACGTATAATGTCAACTGACAAGAATCTTAGTTAAAGGAATGAGAGTGACTGTATCTGCATTGGATTTGGGGAGTTTGTGGCGAGCAAGTTATTCTGTGGTTTTAACATAGGCAATTGCTGCCATTTAAAATGGTGTCTGTGATAATTGTCCAGTTTTTGACTTTATTTTCATTTTTATATGGAGACATATGCACCACATATGCATTATGTGGTTTAATTTAATATTAAGTGTTGGTAAATAAACTTTTGAACATTTAGGATGTCAAATCTGAATATTAGGCTTCTGCATTTTAAATAATGAATTAAACATTAAACAAAATCTTTGTTCTCAAATATGTCATGCCTTTGGTGTCCAAAAGAAAATTCTTTATAGCTTGTTTTGATGAAAAAAATAGACCGAAAATGTCATGGCTGTAACTAAGGGTGTAGGGAGGGCATTTATAACAGAGCTGCTTCCTTTGAACTGCATATTAAAATAAAATAATTACGTCTTGAATGTCCCTTAATACTCTTTAGTAAGCAAATATCAAATGATTTTATCCGAAATTCCTGTTGGAAAGTTTTATATATACATGCTATAGTTCACTATATCTACGTTATAGTTCACTATAGCAATTTTGGAGCAAAACTTGACCTAATAAATTATTTTCTGTATGTATTTTCACATAGCAGGTAAGGGGAAATAATATCAGCAGTAAGATCAGCATCTGAAATAAAATCTGAATTCCTTTTCCTCTCTTTTCTCCTCTACTAGATGCCATGGCTGTTTTAAAAGGAATGCTCGACAGTGGCCTGCTGCCTTCTAGACTAGCTACTTCAAGGCTTGTTCAGGCTCTGGCAATGAAAGGGGATCTGAAGAACCTACAGGCACTTGAAGGCATGGTGGAAGGCATCACAAAATCAATTGGTTTATCTCCCTCACTAATCATGAATTCCATTGCACTGGCTTATGTTAAGAAGTAAGTTGTTCCTAGGGCTGGTGTACGTTTCCTTCAGTCAGAGCGGCTGGAAGTTGCTTCACAAGATGATGCAATGGTTGATGTTGGAAGGAACCTCTGGACGTTACCTAGTCCAGTCCTCCCCTCAAGCAGGGTCACACAGAGCACGTTGCCCAGAATGGTGTCCAGGTGGCTCCTCCAAGGAAGGAGACTCCCCAGCCTTGCCGGGTAACCTGTTCCAGTGCTCAGTTACTCCCATAGTAAAGAAGACTTCCCCTCCGACACGCAGCCTTCTCTTGTCCAGGCTGAGCAATCCCAGCTCTTCCAGCCTTTCCTCCTGTGAGAGGTCCTCCAGTCCTTTAATCAACTTAGCCCCTCCTGCTGGACTCACTGCACGAGACTCCTTCTCTCTCGTGTGCAGAGGAGCCCAGAACTGGAGAAGGGGTTCGGGATGCAGACTCAGCTGGGCTGCCAGGCCTCCCTCAGCCTGCTGCCAGTGCTCTTCTAAGGTGACCCCTGGCACCACAGGCCTTCCTGGCCCCAAGGGCACAGTGCTGGCTCTTGGTCATCCTGCTGTCCACCAGAACCCCCAGGTCCCACTGGCAGTGGCTCACCCTGTGCATGGGTTTTTCCTCCCTGG
Source organism: Tinamus guttatus (assembly GCF_059628265.1). Taxonomy (NCBI): domain Eukaryota; kingdom Metazoa; phylum Chordata; class Aves; order Tinamiformes; family Tinamidae; genus Tinamus; species Tinamus guttatus. Next base: position 628,686 of record NW_028288820.1, read on the forward strand.
GGAAGGGCCCTGCACTTGCCTTTGTGAAACCTCATGAGGTTCCTCTTTGTTACCTGCTTCATTACCTTTCTCTTCTTAGTGTCTTAGATGCTGAAATTCTGCTGCTGGGCTTGAAGTTCCTGTCTGGTCTTGTTCCACAAACATAGCTGTGGTTAAAAATCATTTAACAAAATACAGAGGTGGCTGTGAAGCAAGAGGGATAGCAGTAACTCCACAGTAACTTAGTTTTCATACTGTTCATACTTAGTTTCATACTCTTTTTCTACTATGTTATACCTCATGCAAAGTGTTCTCTTTCATGTTAGATGAAAAATCTTAATGTTGAATTCAATGACTTTGTCAATTTAATTTTACAAATCTCAGAATTTAGTATGTGTCTGTTGCAAATATAATGTTAGATTTAAAACAACTTTAAAACTATTTAAGCAGTCAAAATGTTACAATGATTGTGTTTTTATCCTCAAAAGGTGCAAGCCATCCAGTGTGTCTGTGATCTGGGGGATGATTTTATAATTCTTATCGGTAGAAACATACTTGAAAGCAAAATGTTTGCCAGAGTTCCCATCATGATAATTTTCCCTGCACTTGGATATGAAACAAAACATTTGAAAAAAGGATATTACCGTTGGCCCAGCATTTTTACTGATATCATGGTTCTGTGCTACTTGCTACCCTACTCTCTGTCCTAGTTTAACCTTTGTATAAAACTGAAGTGGGTGCCCTGCTGGCACAAAGGGTATAGTGAACTTCTCAAATATACTTTGCAGGAAGTAACTATATCTATATATGTATGTATGTATATTTTCAAGTCAGTTACATGAGGTTGAACGTGTCTACCAAATTCAGCAGGAGAGCTATAGAGCTGTATATTCCAAACAGATATTTGACTGCCTCTAGCAATCAGTCTCCAAATCAGAGAGTACCCACTGAAGTGTCTGTAACAGCAAGACAACTTTAAATTGAGAGGGAGCCGTGCAGACCAGTTCCAGCAGTTGAGCTCACTATATTGTCACTGAAAAACAATCAGTTCGTAAAGGACTGATCTTGTAAACGCTGAGATCTGAGTGGGCCCTGGCTCGTAATTCTAGCGAATTGACTTTTGCCTAAATTAAAACCACAAATAAGGGAGGTTCTTCAGGATTAGTCTCAAAAGCTGCATATTTTCCTGTATTTCCATGTCATGAAAGCTTTTCAAAGTCGAGATGTGTTCTTAACTTGAATCAGGTTGGCTACAAAAATGAATAAACTGGTGTATGCAGATTATATTACTTAAGCATCATTAGTTCTTTTACCATATTAAAACTAACTTTCCTGTATGAAAAGATTTAGCAGTAGCATAAGATATGATACTTTTTCTCCTCTGAAAATATCTGTTCTTAAATGCCTTGCAAGCTCTACTTTGAAAACTGTGAAAAATCCGTTTACAGATATTTTTAATGCCCATCGATTTATTGGTAGGCTTGTATTTCTCAAATAGCTTTTCACAGCATCTTCTGTATCTTTCTAATACACTGCATTTCTGTTTCTCCTAAAAACTTCTATCATATTCTATTTTTTTAATTAAATTTTTAGAGGGGACTGGTAAAAGAGGTCATTTGAACGTTTTGGACACTACAGAAGTAGATTTAACACTTCAATGAATCCTTTGTGACTTATTAGCATTTATTGTGCTAACTCCATACATTAGTGCGTGTGTATAGGCAAAGGTACCAACCAAATGACATTTAGGATCATCTTTTGCATCCAAAAAGACAGGCATGGAAATTCAGGTAAATAATTAATTGAATAACATTAAAAAATACTTCAGTTGTCTGCATTAATTATTCAAATACATTCTGTTAATGTTTTGAGTTTTACCTTCTGGTTTTGCAGAACACATTTATTTTCTAAGCAGCTAGACAGTGCTCATCTCTTAATAAGAAGGTTTTTCTAAAAAGGATGGGAATTCAGAAATTCTTAGGTATTTTTACAGGTCACAGGTCATTCAAAAAAATGATTTGCAGGTTAATTTATTTCTTCATCCATAATTGGTTTAACTGTGCTACAGTAAATAAATGAAGGAAATAGTAGGTACTTAGCTATTGCTAGGAAGCACTGCATTAATGTAGCAGATAAACTTTGATATGGCTGCTGTTTAAGGTGTAGAAATCTTAAGGTCAAAAACTGAATGCATGACATTTTTTTTTTTTTTTCTCCCTAGCAATGACCTCGATGCTGCGTTGAAATACACTGAGCCTCTGCTTATCTCCAGTGCACAGAATTCTGATCAAGCCAACAGGAATATCTCCTATTTGTTAAGGATGTTGTCTGAGGAGAAATTAGAGCCAGCTTTGGAAAAATGTAAGTTTATTGCAGTGATATTTAAATACTATGACTAGGCAGAGATGTTATGAAAAAGCTATTGCATATAAAACTTGCTAAGTCAGCAAAAGTCATGCCAGTGAAGTTTGCAAATGTGGCTTTTCAGTCACTTTTTCCTCCTGTCCTTTTTACAGTTGTCGCCATGGCAGAACGATTAGCCAGTGAATTTGGGATTTACAGGCCTATCGCAGATCTCTTCCTTCAGTACGTGGACTCGGGTAGAGTGCAGGACGCCCGATCACTACTAGAGGTAATGAGAGAGCAAGAGGCAGAGAACTGCTTAGAGCTGCTCAGAAGCAGACGGAGAAGTTACCCCAAAGAGGTGTCAGCGCAGCGCGTAGCGCTGGCCAGTTGTGCTTTAGCATCGCAGGGCGAGGGGCAGTGACTGCTGAGGCTGTCGGGAACTGCAGCCAGTGCCCTAGGATAGGGAGCAGGAGCGGGTGCTAGGGCGGGAACACTTTGTTTTCTACCAAACTGGGAAGTAGCCTGGGGCCAAGGAAGGAGAACCTGGGCATTTCTTGAAATTGCATGCAAAGGCGATATTCATTTATAGATTTTTCTGTTACAGTTGTCGTTTCTTGCAAACCATCTCGTTTTACTTTCTCACCTAATTCCTTCAGTGCTATAATGTAATACATCCCTTACACGTGAACAGACCAGAAGGCAACGTTGGGTTTTCACGGGTGTTACTACAAGTGGTCGCAAAAACACAGCACACGCTGTATTCCGGGCTCATTAAGAGCTGAATTTCATTTCTACCCATGCATTAAAAGCCGCTGTGGCGGCGCCGAGCGCCAAGGCCGTGTGAGGCAGCGGACGCCGCGGACCTGCCCACTGCCAAGCGTTTCCAGCCGTTGAAGGAAAGCCTCTGCTCTCTCTGATATTCCCAGGCTTTTTACTCCTTCTGTTCTCTCTGATATTCCCAGGCTTTTTACTCCTAAAGAACAAGAGATCAAGAAGTGTTAATGCTGTAGAGTGAGGTCTCCTCTTTGTATATTGACTCCTTGGACTATTCCCTTGTTTATGGTTTTGCCTCACTGGTTGTCATTAATTTAAATGGAGATTATGATTTTTAATACAAAAAGCATTCTGCGTAAGCAAAGCTTCTTCCTATACTAGTGACAGTGGGAAATATCAAAAGGAGAAGAATTCTCAGGCTATCTTACTCTTGCTCCTCTTTGATTTCTCTTTGATTAGATAACAAAAATGAGGGTGGTAGTTTTTTTGTTTGTTTTTTTTTTTCTTTTTTTTTCTTTTTGGCATTTGCAAAGAGCTCTTTGCTTTTTTTTTTTTTTTTTTTTTACCTACAAGCTGCACGTTCTCTTTTAAGAAAAAAATTATTTCAATTGATATATTTTAAAACCTTTTATTAGTACAGAATCCAATGTTGGACAGATACTTCAGTTCATGGCTCTGTAGTATACTTGAAATAATATTGCATGCATATATCTCAGAGGAAGATTCTAAAAATATTTCATGGTCATTGGAAATAAAGAGTTAATTGACTTGAAATTAGTTCGTGTGAGGAAATAAAATTTTAATTCTGTAGGCGGGGGAAAGGGTTGTTTTAAACAATCTTTACCTTTATTTGTGGATCAAGCATTGCACTAGCCAATAGCACAAAGTAGCCATTGCTGCACAGTAACAATGGAGCAAGAGCTTTTGACTTCCCTCATTTCCTTCGGACAATGTACCACAGATTTGATTCAAAACATATTATGGGTATAAATTAAAGCAGGAAGTTCCCTTCCATGTGAGGAGGAACTTCTTCACTGTGAGGGTGACAGAGCCCTGGAACAGGCTGCCCAGAGAGGCTGTGGAGTCTCCTTCCTTCTCTGGAGATCTTCCAAACCCACCTGGATGCCACCCTGTGCCACGTGCTCTGGGTGTCCCTGCTGGAGCAGGGGGGTTGGACTTAGATGATCTCTAGAGGTCCCTTCCAACCTCAACCAGTCTGTGAAACAAAACTCTCTTGTCTATGACTGTTTAAAATACCAATTGACTGTAAGTAAATTTATGGTACAGGTATTTCTGGGTATGCACAGGGTTCTGTTCTGCGTGAGCCTTTGGGCACTCATGCACTGTCCTACAGCTTATAAAAAACACTGTGCATTGCCACAGTTTTAAGCCTGACATCTTTGAGAAGCATAAACTAAAATATTGTCTACTTTATATTGCTCTAGCTTCTAAAATAAGACAGATTTTTGATTTATCTGGTCTGTCTCAAACTTTAAGTTCAACTTTTCTTTTTCTCTCTCAAACACTGTCTGTTGCAGTGAAAGCCTTTTATAAAATAGAGAGATTGAAATCAGTCCTTTGTATGCATAAGTGTAGGTAATTATACTTTAAAGAGAACTTGCTTTGTACATTTTAATTTTTATAAAGAAACGAGCAGTTATCTCCCTGACACCTTATTAAATGTATAATTAACCTTATGATCCCTAGCTCACTTGTGAATGCTTGGCAGTATAATTGGAGAGGAACAGTGTTTCTCTTTTTCATTCTTTTGCAGTCCTAAACCTCGTTTTTCTAGTATGTTGAAGTATTAGTTTAATTCTTTCCCCTTTTGTTTTAAACAAACTTTATATCTACCATTCCAAAAACAATATTTATCAAAAGTGGTCAAGAAATGGACTTGTTTTCCATGTTTCATTTTTCTGTGTGTGCATTTTTTTTAATGGTCAATTATTTCTTTTATAAAGTAATAATATAGTTATGACTAACGCATATTACTATATTTTTGTAAATCTCTACAATAGCATATTTTCACCTTAGTCATTTTACTTAATAAGAATGTGCTCTTGTCTGTTATGTTAATAATTTCTTTTTCTTCAGAGATGTGCTGCATTAGTTGGGGAGAAGAAAGCCATAGTGAATTTTATGGCTAAATCATCCTCTAAACCAGGACAGGTATAGTATTTTTTGCATATCCGTCACTGAATATGTAAAAACATCCTACTTAATCAGTTTTTATTGAAATATTTTTGGATCTCTAACTTCAAAATGTTTTCATGTTCCCAGTTTGACAGTGGTGTTTTTTTATTTTTGATGTGGTACTTTAGATCCCACAAGTGTCACACTTCTTTATTTATAGCACTAGCTAGTTCAGTATGGGAATTCATCTTGAATATTTTGGTTTTTTTCAGCTGCAGTGTATGAATATAAATGTAAGTTAGGCATTTTCTAAAGAAAAAGTGCCTTGGTGCTTACTAGATGCTTATTAGAAGACATATTTGGTGTTACTTGCTATGGAGATTTGGACATGCATCTAGTTTGAGGATATGTTCAGATTTCTGTCTTCTTGCTCTTTCCCCATAGTTCACATATTCCCATTTCTGTGCCTGTACCCCTAACATGTAAGGAAAAAATTATTTTCTCTCATGGAAGAGCAGCCCTGGATTATACAAACCCCTGGATCTATGCAAAACCAGAGTGAATACTTTCTAAATGATTAAATTTATACATATTGAGAAAGTTGCTGTTAACAAATATTTATAGATAAATTCCACTGCAAAAGTATTGACTAGTGTTTAATGATGTTATTAATTTCTGTAGCTTTTTTGATTGTTTTGTTTTGTTTTTTTTAGTTCAAGGCCTTTTTTTTAACCTAGGGCATGGTGGAAGGAGAGAGAGAGATGAGTGCTCCAAATTTAAGCACTCCAAATTAAGTTTAGTTATCTGGCTGTTTTTGGGCATCATCATCAGCCACTATTGAGTCAGTGAAGCTGTTGCTTGATCTGCCTTATTTAATTGTTGAAACTCTTACATATTGTCCTAGCTAGGCAGATCACTCCCTTCAAAAAATGGAGATAGTAACTTCTAGATTCCTTTTCATGGAGATTTTAGTCTCTTGTCTCCTCATCATTTCCTTCCTTATCCCCATTATTTATTTACTTTATTTCATTTTGCGCCCAGTTTCTTTTGTTTCTTACCTGCATGTGACTTCTACACTCAGTTGAACAATCCACTACGTGTATATGTCTTTTAAAGAGTCTGAAATAATTCTGATGTTGGCAATTTTAGTTGGTTCGTTAAGATTTGAAGTTAATACTCTTTCTGTCTGTGCGTTTAATCTCGTAGGCCAAGAAGATAGAGACCCTTCTAGAGCTGATTCCTGATCATCTAGACCTGGCAGTTGCATACCGCTACCTCATAAAATGTCATGGTAACTTACTGTTTTTGCAGTAATTTTGGCGGGGGGGGGGGGGTGTTGTTTTGTTTTGTTTGTTTTTTGTACGAGCCAAATCTTAATGCCTTTGAAATGGAAACCCTCAGAGCAACAGTAGAATCTATTGTGCAAGTTGTAGCTTGTTTTACAGTTTGAGCTACAAAGAGGTGGAGTTTTGTTTGACTGGATGTTTCTTTGGCGGGTTTAAGTTTTTGTTGGGCCTCTGTGCCATGCTAGCTCTCAGGCTGGGAAACTAACCAATAGATTCAAGCCTGCATCCTTTACAAAATAAGATGTACTAAAGGATAGTGCCACAGCAGAGGCTAGTTAGTGGCTTCTTTGGAATGGAAAAGAATCCATCCTAACTTATGGAGAGAATTACATGACAAATCTTCTGAAATGAAAGTGTTTGCAAATGAACCCGGGGTGTGTTTTTTGTTTTGTTTTTGAAACATGTAATATGTGTCTTCATTCCTTTTACATGTCCCCAGATTATCATTAGTTCTATCAGTAGCATGCCAGGACATTATTTTTGTTGGTGTGGATTCTTTATACCTGCGTTAATTTGGCTAAAATTAATATTCTAGCTGACTTCATTTGGGTTTTGCTAAGCAATTGATTGGAAGTGCTAATCACTTCTGTTTATGTGGAAGTCGGAAGGGAACTGCCTTGAGAAATGAAATGCCTTATTTAAATATGTCTATTTACAACACCCACCTTGGAGAAACTAGGACGTATGTACCCTCTGGCAACGCACAACGGGACGCTGGCATCTGCGTGCCTCGGTGTCCTTAGCCTTGTGTGCTCTGACATGGATCTCTGGCACCGGGGTTTATTTACAGGGAGGAAACGTAATCCTCGCGTGCGTGTATTACAGGCGGGAAGATAAAATGACAGAAGTCTTCATGCTCTAATATACTGCAGGGAGATAAATCGGAATATTTTAGTAAAATACTTCTGAAGCAAGCCCAGTGGCTTTGACCTTCTTCAGCTTATCCAAGTAGCGTGTTAAAGGAGTACAAATTTTCATGTATTTAAATTAACTTGTACAAGTTATCTTAGGATGTTATATCTGGCTTTAAAAACTCACTTGCTTAGTAATGTTCAAAACAGCAATTGCTAGCAACATATTTTAGCCCTGTAGCTTCATTCAGAGAGGAAGTTTTCTACCACGTCATTATTAATAAGTACGTTATTGTCACAAGACGTTATGTCCTGTTTTACACATCACTGGCCCCTTAGGGCCTTCACCTGAGCAAACGCTCGTGTGAGCGGACGGCGTTTCTTGGCGAAACCGGAGGAGCCCGTCCAGCGCCGGGAGCTGCCGCGGCGACGTGCGCCGAGCGGGGCCGAGATCCCAGCCGGCTGCACAGGAGGCGCCCGGCGCCGGCACGGAAGGTTCCGGAAAGCCGTGCCCAGCTCAGTCCCAAAACGCGTCTGTGTGAACCACGTTGCACTCGGGGATCAGGCGGGAGAGCGCGGATCAGGGACTGGGCACGCTCTAGCAGGGCTCGCTTGGCTAGGCAGGGTGCTACAGGTGCATTTTCCAGGGCATCTTTCTGCTTTAGGAAGGAAGGTGGTGTCCTACTGTTCAGTATCTGGTGGCGAAGTGAAGTCTAGCTTCTAGAGAAAGGAGCTATCATGCCAAATCTCATTTGTGCAGTCTGTTAAACACAGTCTATTAGCTCTCTTTTTGTTGTTTTTCATACAATAAATACTTCTATTTGAAACCAAATGGGAAGTTAATCATTTCTTTTAGAGTTTCATTAAACTGTCATTTCATGAAGGTTCTATAGCCTCCCACATTGCAAAAGTAGCTCACCCAATTTCCAGATGTGAGTGGGAAGCCTTTTCTCTTGAGAAGGGGACCCAAGCTATCTATTTCTGCATAGTTAAAGCTCCCCCCGCCCTTTTTTTCTTTTTCCTTTTTTTTTTTTTTTTTTCCAACCTCTCAAGCACCACTACTTTTGTAGCCCTTATGCTTGTGAATAACTTTCTAAATATGAACAAATGCAACCTCTAGTATGACAGGTTATTTCCAATCTACATTAGTGTTTGGTTTTTTATCATTTGCAGTGGAAAGAACTTCATGGCTCTGCATCCCAAATGCTGCGAGTGTTGTGGCTGTGCTGCTCCTGCTCCAGCGGGTCCAGCACATTCCCAAGGAAGTGCTCAGCAGCGTCCAAGCCAAAGGGAAAGCTGAAGGGGCTTCATGTGTGAATCATCCATAGCCCTTTAAGAATATGTCTTTGGAAATAATGGGAAAGGGTGACATCATGAAAACATGTGACAAGCAACTTTAACCATTTTTGCGTTGTCATTTTATCTTTGTCGTTTCCCCCCTCAGAATCAGATGGAGATGTTGCTTCTGTAAAGGCTGTGTATGAAAAAATGAAAGAAAAGAACATACAGCTTAATGAGATCTCTCTGAAATCCATAGCAGCTTTTCTGAAAAATGCAGGCGAATCTGTCCCTTTCACTGAGCCCCCTGTGAGTATTTCCTAATTAAGAAATAGATCTGCAGAATTGTATATATTTCATATTAATATAATCAGTTGTGTAAGCGGGGTAAATCTCTGCAGAGACTCCTCAAAGGAGGTAATGTTTGAAATGGGTACATAGTGTGGTAGGAAATATGGGATTGGGAAAATAGGAACTTACTGTTTTTCAAGTATCTGATCTTAATCAGGCCCTCATCTACAAGCAGGTGTTTATCAAGTGTCCTTTGGACATTTATCTCAGCGGTTAAAAACCTCAAAAGGTTCCTTGTTTAATGGGTTTTAGTTTTTGGTAGTTAGCTGTTTTGTATCTCAAAAGCTTTTGTGCTGGTATGATGGAGTTGCACAGGATTTTTTTTTTCCATTGCAGCTTCCTTTCTAGCTGCTTTGCTCACAGAGGCAGGCAACTGTGCACATGTCTGTTATCTGAAGGTGACAAGTGGCATGACACTGAGTCTGTCAAGCCTGCAACTACTTCTTTGACATCATTGCTTTGGCTACCAGACTGCTAGTACCATTTTAGCTGGGCTTTAGAGAGTTACATTTTCTCTCTGCCAGCAAATTTTTTATTGCCATTTGCCAGCCTCCTTTGACATTTTGAAATAAGCACTTCTCTGCTGTTTTCTAAGGACTTGAGTTATAGGTGTTTTCTCCATATGGCAAGTGTGATTTTAAAGTGGAGATGTTTCCCTTTTCTAAGCAACAAATACATTTGTGATAAAATGTGACAAATGTGACTTCTTTTGAAATTTTGAAAAAAGGGAAGAAATATTGCCTCAAAATGTTTGTGTTAGCCTGTTACCAGCTGCAGAGGTTTTTTCCCTGAAATTGTGATATAATTTCTAACACATTTCATTTGAACTGTGTAAAATTAAATCCTAGAATGTCCCTTTCCTACGTGTAGTTAGTGAAAATAGATTTTTTTCAAAGTCACTGTAATGATTCATCAGGTGTACCTGTTCAGTTGTTTCTTTAATACAACTTGATTTTTAAAAGCATCTTATACTTTTTTTTTTTTTTTTTTTTTCCCCCTACGGAATTGCTGATTGCAGTTAAGAAGTATTTTCATTTTTTAAATGAAACTGATTATATTATCGCATTTTGTAATAGATGCTTCTTCATTATGCATTTTTGGCAAGGTTTTCTCTTTGCCTTTTATTCTCCTCCCCTGGTATTTCTCTTAATTATACAGACTTCAATACGGATGTAGTTTTTAATGACAGAGAATAATAGATTTTCCTTTTGTCAGGATTATACGACTTTGTTGAGAATTAGTAACTTTTCAGTTCAAACAATGTTCAACTTGTTTATTCCACTTTTCTATTTATAGGAGTCCTTCAAATTCTATGTGGAAAAATTGAGGAAAAGCAGAGCTGAAGCATCATGAACAAGTATTCTTTTATTTAGTTTATGAAATTGTTTAAATATCACATTCAATAAAAATTTTAAAAAGCATGTTGTTCTGTGTAATTTTTAAGATAAATATTGTGTTTAAACAGCACTCTCCTTAGCTGCAACTAGTAGAAACATTCATTAATAGAAAAGCTTTTCTCCTGTTAAAATTGCTAGCGAAATATTGAGCTGCAGCTTTCTAGGCTATTCTTCTTTTTGGATGTTTGACCTGCTGTGACCTGAATTGTACTCTGACTTCTGCTGCTTCATTAAATGTATGTATATATGAAGGAAGAAAGTTGCTGGGGCCATTTGTACTTGTGGCTTAGCCGACTGTCCTGTCGTGCTTCGTTCCTTCTGCAATCGGTGTACTTTGGGGTGCAAAGAACAGCTTTATCAAGATTCAGCTGTACTTAACTGAGAAAAAATAAAGACATCTTTTGGCTAGAACTCTCCTATGTGTGCTTGTGTGTGAAATATATGTGGTTGGGGCTTAAAAAAAAAAAGTTGTTTGTACCTTTTCTCTAAACCCATAAAGTTTATCAGCCCATGTCTGTGGGGTCCTTAAAATACTCTGGTGGGTGACTTTAGATGAAAGGGTACCAAGAAAGCCTGTCCCTTACCGTGTGCCTGCTACGACCGCCCGCGGATCTGTGTGTCCGTACGGCCACTGGAGTAAAGCGCCAGTGCAATAGCTGGGACATGTTGTGATGTTGGAATGTGGCGCCCCACATTAAGGCTCCCGTGAAAATTTACCTGGGAGCGTTTAACGTTGTGGGTGTTTTCCATTGGTTTTGTTTGTGATTTTAATTAATTTGTTTGTTTTTTTTCCCTATATAAGCAAGCCTATGTAAGGAAGAAATTGGGGATCAGTTTTTTCAGTAAAAATTTAACTTAAATTAGCAGATATACCTATAAATGCAAATATATAAATAAATCTTGTGCTCAAAAAATAAAGCAAAAGGGAGGATAATTTTTTTTCCCAAGCAGACTGGGTAAATCACAGTTACGAGCTGTCAACTGCATTGGTGCTGTGGCTTTATGATAACCTTAATCATTAGACTGCACCTTTTTTCTATCATTTCTATTTTTGTTTTGCCGTGTTTTGTCTTTTCTATTGGGTTTGGTGGGGAGAATCTTTGGTTTTGGAGTTCATTTAGTAAGAGCAGTCTTGCGAGGACACCCCTGTAATCCAGAATGGGGTGGGAAGAGATTAAAAGTCCTGCACTATGAATGTAAATGTCTTTACATGGGAACAAGAAAATAAACACTAGATAATATCCTGTAGCTATGTGGTTCCCACTGTCTTGCACCTATTGTCCTGTATAGCCATGATCAAGGCATTAACTGTGGAAATTTCATTCATAGCCTAATGGCTGCGTGCCCTATCTGAAAGCAAGACCGAGCGCTAGTCAGTTAATTTCATTTGAGAACGGAGATGTTTCCCTTTCCCAAGCTGCAGCTACGTTAAATGTGTTTCAGTGTAATAGCAGCATAATTGAGCGCTGTGTCAACCCGCTCGCAGCCCCTTCTGTGGTGCCACCGCTCCCAGTAGGAGAGGTCATCTTGTGCGTCTCTCAATTTCACCACGAGAGCTTGTGTCTAAGTGGAGTCAAACCTGAGCGCCAGCGGGGCCGAGAGGCCGCCCGCGTGGCCTGCTGGCGCCGTGCGCCGGACTAGCCCTGGGAGGGAGAGCGCTGGGTGCTACGTGCGCGTGCCAAGTCCTCCCCGGGGAAGGTGGTGGCCGTGCTCTGTAGGTCTGATCCAGCTTTGCTGGAAGAGCCCGGTGTGGTGCGGCCCTGTCGCTGCCAGGCCGGCTGTCGCCACAGCGCGGGCAGCGCCACAGCGTGGGCAGCGCCACGGCCGGCAGCTGCCTCCACACCGGCACCGGGGAGGCCCAAGGGACAGGGCCTGAAACGTCATCGTGGCAGCAGTGTAGGGGGCAAGGGTCCCTCGGGACAGGGGAAGGCTGCTGCTGTGCTGTAATGTTCCTCAATTTCTACTCCTGTTAAATGTTTAGTGTGCACTTAAGGAATGATTACACAGGGGAATAGAGCCTCTCCTGTCTTTAAAATGTGGGGCAGTGAGGGATTCGTGCCAGCCTGGGACACCGTCATCTCCAGCTGAGCCAATGTTACACGAGGAAGGTTTTGCAGAATCGGCATTTGTGCCACCTCGCCTGTGATAACGCTTGAAGTGGTAAGTTCCTCGTGCGTTGGTGGGCCCTGTGGGACTCGGCCGTTTCAAGCATGAATAAAAACACAATTTCGAAGGCTAATGATTCTTCACCAAGTATGTAGACAGTTTCATTATTTATCTTTTTTATTATTTTTTTTTAAACATCCCAAGTAAGGAACCTGTAAGATGACAAAATGCAGAATGGCAGCCTTGCTAACTTGTCACAGTGATTTATTAGTCCAGATACAGAACTTACTCTGTCATGCTGACCAGAGCACTTACCCCTTTAAAACAGAATTATTTGCCGCTGGCTAGTGGGTAGCTGGGATTTAGCAAGATTCAGAACAGGTGTGGTATTCCGTAAGTGTCTAGATAGGAGTGTGCTCTTCCAGAGGCTCCATGGGAAGCTGATGGTGCTGATATGAAATGACCTGACACGATCCTGTAAAAAGCCACTTGTGCGAGCGCGCGCGTGTCCACATAACAGCGTGTCCTGCTTGGGCTGGGGCCCGGCGAAGGCTTCCCGCTCGCCTCAAGTCGGCTCCGCGCCTCGCGCCGCGTCACGGACGCTCCTCTTGCCCGCCTGCCCGTGGGCAGCGGGGGAGGTTGCTTTTGGGTTTTTGAGCTCAGTGTAGGAAAAGTTTCCCTGTTAACTACAAATACAGTCATTTCGCGGCATGGTAATTATATGCTGTAGTTTTGTCATTATCTACTAAAACAGTTCATTTAGCTCATTGTCTCCTAAGACCCTTTTCTATAGCAAGAAATATAGCTTGGTAGCTTAGTGGCTGTCTTTAGGCTTTCTTAATATTCATCCGCTGTTGAAAAATGAATAGCTGAAGCAGTCGTATCCTTGGTAGTGGCAGCTCGGAAGGTTTTACTGTGGGCGATTGCCTGAGTCAGCACGATCCCACCTGCAGTTCACGGTGACAACTGCGGTGACAGCAGCATCGTAAGAGCCGGTACTGACAGAGGGAGCGTGTCCACCAGGACGTCACGGTCTTCACCGCTCTCCTCAAAGGTGCGACGCATCCGGGCTCTCCCGGAACACGGTAGAGGGGGCAGTGACAGGAGTGACAAGGGTGCGAAGAGAGATGTTTTGCTGGTCAGTGACCGTTATGAGAAATCTGTGAGCATCTACAAGGAAAGTGCAACTTTCAGTGTAGTAAAGGTGGAAAATGGCATGAAAAGCCTTTTAGTGAATGTCTCTCTGAAATTTATTAAATTTTTCTCATAATTTCAACTGCAAAATTACCGTTTCAGAATGGCCGCAGCCTCAACTGGCTTGCCAATACTCTAAGAAATCAATAATCAGAGGAAACCCAATATTATCTAGGGCAGTGGCATCAACTAAGACTGTAACCGAATCCAAGGGTGTCATTCTGAGTCCTAGGATGAGTGTGCAGGTCATCAGCTGCATGAACAATTTTTGGAGTTTTTCATTAGGTGTGGAAATAAGAGCAAATATGGAAGTTGGAGATTTGAGTGCTCTACTGTTTCTTGTATTTACCCAGAAGAGATAATAGAAAATGTCTTGTACAGCACCTACTATAGACAGGGGTTCCACTTTGTTCTGCTTTTAAATAGAACTGCTAGCACCACGTTTCTCCGTGATGCTCTTAAATCTCTGTGTTACAGTGAGTTAATGCTCCACAGTGTGTTGCATGGCTCATCTTGTGGCACAGGGATAAAGGAAGCTTTGCTGTGGTCTGCCACAGCAGCTCCAAACCCTTCTGTAGCGCTCCAGTTGTGATGGTTGTTTTACTCAAGGAGCTATAAATGGGAATGAGCTCCAGGTCTGGGAAACGGCAAACTGCCAGCCAGGTCTCACAGTGATGGTGATGATTCCTGAAAAGCAGCAACAAATGTAAGGGTTGGTTTTGCCAGTAGGCTGTATCTCCCTTTCTTTACATACAGTCCTTGAAAGCAAGGGGAATGTGAAAAGTGGAGTTTTGCTGGCGAGGGTTGTGGGTGGCTGAGATGAGGGCAGGAGATATGGATGGAGCTGGGGCTGTGGGAATGGCCTGGGCTGAAGGGAAACAGTGAGGCTGTCTGGGGGGCAGGAAGGCGATCCTGGCAGTGGGCACGGGGAGCTGTGGGCCTTGCTGAGGGAGGGGAGGCGTGAAAGGCGGTTTTGCCGGGTGCTGGGTTGTTATTTACGGGAGGGGGCTCTGAAGTGTGGTCAGGGTTGCTGTGGTGAAGCTCGAGATGGGCCTGAAGGGCCGGAAAGACGTCCAGAAGCAGCTGTGAGAGCTGTTATGTGGGGGCTCAGCTGTGCGGAGGGGGGCTCAGCTGTGCGGAGGGGTAAGGATCCGGAGGCGTCGGGATGACACCTCGGACCCGGTTGGACTGGGAATGGCAGAGCTTAAATTACACGGCCTGAGGAGCTGTGAGGAGACGAGGCCGCCAGGGCCTCCTGGCTCCCGGCCTCTCCTCCAGAACTCTGCCCTAAGGAGCCGGCGGCAGCGGGGAGCTCCGGGCGGGAAGGCCGCTAGCCCCAACGCCAACAACCGCGGGGGAGGTCTGTTCCGTCACAGCGTCCTGCGCCTCGCGCTCCTCCAACGGGAAAGCGGCCGGAGGAGCCGGGTTCCCGGCGGAGGCGGCAGGAGCTGCTTGGTGTCGGCAGCGGCACCGTTCCGATGCGTCACCTGAAATCAGGCGGTAACCACAGCAAGCGTGTTAGGTTGCTGAGGCCATAGCAAGCCTGGGCGTACTCGGAAAGGCAACCTGAACAAAACCAAGCAAAATGGCACAAAACCTGAACAAAACCAAGCAAAATGTCGTCCTTGCTGCGCGCACAGTTTCCTGGGACTTTCCCTTAGCTTAGGTAGCAGCTTGAGCATGAACTGTATGCTTGCCGGAAAATCCATGTTGAGTCCTGTATCGGTAGGCTTTGCATAACAAGGCTTTTGCTTTCCTTTTTCATTTTGTTGACTTTGCCTGATTTTGACCATTAGTGTTCACAGTGGGAGAGCTAGTAGTGTCTCATGTCGCACCTGATTAACTCTTCAGCATCCATGGAGGAAAAAAGCCCTGATCTAGTGAGATAGCTGAATATATATATGTAAATGTTAAGTTCATTTTTAAAAACCTTCTAGTTTTCATCTTTTCTTTATATTTTTAATGACAACGTTATTTTTCATCATCTGTAGCATATATAAAATATTGTTTGCAAATTGTTTTTATGCCTCAGAATACAATTTCTGCATTTGAGTGTCTTTTTCACTGTCATCAATAACATTATAAATTTGTCTAAATTCAGCAAGTAAAAACAAGGTTGAAAACTATGTTTTATACCACTAGCTGCAGGGGGCATAAAATTACGGCTTTGTGGCTTTGCTATTGTCAGTCATGCACACAAGTTTTTCAGGGGAAATTTGTCATGCGTGTGGCACTGAGCATGCTGCAAAGCTGAAATGCTTTTTCATAATATGAAAGCATTGAGAAACTCCCTATGCAATGCGAGAAGCTAAATGTCCGTTCGCCTTGTTTGTTTGCTTTTAAAATGGGGCACATCCCAAGCGCGTGCGGTCAAATCGGTCGGCAGTGCTGAGCTCTACTGCGACCAGGAAGTGTGTGCTTTTCGAAGTAACGGTAATACTTGGCCAAACTGCTTCTTAATGTGATTATGAGGAGGAAAATGGGTTCACGGAGAGGGCAGGAAGGCAGCCAGAAAGCCGGTGTGACGCAAAAAGACGGCGTCGTTTTACTCCGACTCGCTCTCGGGGCGCTGTGGTGATGCCAACGTTTTGATTGCGCCGACTGGCCCTGAGATACTCCGGCAGCTCAAAGGGAATTGACAGCTTTCATCTGCAGTGCTAGGGATTACAAAGCAAAAAGTTCGTTTTTCAGCAAAAGTTCATTTTACTAAAAAGGCTAAAATACCCTAAGCAAAACAGCCTTTCTCGGCTGCGGCTACCGCACGTTGCGCCTCTGATGACCCACGTGCGAATGGGACCTGCGCTGCCGCATGCAGCGCCCTGCCGACGGTATCAGTTTGTATGTCCTGTCGCTGCAAATCTTCAGTCTTTGCACTCTGTTTCACTGTGGGCTGCTTTGATAGTCTGTTTTTTGGCTTTGCACTTTTCTCCAGTGTCTTCACTGTTCTAAAGGGCTTGGCCATTTTAAATAACCCTTGTGAAAGCTCTGGACGCTTATGGAAAATCAAGAGATCGGATAATCCTCATTCTTTTAGGGCACTCTGGTGTCATGATTTGAGAAGAAAATCTTACTGTGATCTTGTGGCAGGCACCAAGGAGGCTAACGTGGCATTTCAGGTGCTGAACTTTTTCTCCTAACCTTCTAGATGAAACATGAAGGGTTTTTTTTATTATTATTAATTAATTAATTAATTAAAGCAAACAGAAAAGCAGAAACACTGTTGTAAACTTTCTCCCTCAACCCACCAAAAGCAAGTCAGAATATTGTCTTGAGGACTGATGACGTTACCTAACGTGGTGTGCATCATTGCCAGGCACTGGGAATTTATTGTAGATACAGTGTTCTGTATGCTTAGCTTTCAACTATCTGTGAATGTTTATAGGTCTCCAATTGCTATGTGTGTGTTTACAAATTCAGTACTAAACTGGCAGATGAGTTTCTTCTGGGCTCATTTGCCTATGTACAAAATAGAAATTATTGCTTGTGCAAGTGTCATCGCTTGTTTACTCACTGTATGAGTTCTGGACAGTATCTGAACACTTATGCCTCAAACTCACCTGTGAAAAAATTACTTGAAGCAGAAACAGTGCCGAGACATGCTGCTAAGGTTAGCAAGACAGGACTCTCACTAGACACTTCCAGGTCTCTGTATGGGGTGATGAGGCCGGATGCTGGTTGTGGAGCCAGGCAGTGAAGGCAGAGGGAGGTCTCTTGAGCTGCACTTTCTTGTCATCGGAAACATTAGAAGTATCAAACTGTTGCAACCACGAAAGCATAAAGAATACCTGCATAATTTACAGCTCAAAGTAAGTTCGTATGTTTGATTTGATGAAAAATCAACATCACTAGATAGTTCTATACTTAATTGCCTAATTTGGTAACAACGCTTAAAATTTATGGATGCGAGTTGCTTTCTAAATATTCCCTGAAACAAATTAGTCAGCTGTCATTGCAGATACATACAATATATGTATTTTATACCTATACTTGCTTATACATGTACACATGCATATGTATACACATACATGCAGGCATATATATATATACACACACACACAGACACTTTTAAAGCTCATCAGTTCTTAAAAGGGTTAAGTAGTTTTAAAATTGCCTCAACCCACTGCTTAAACATTGTTGCCTTAATTAATAGCTGCTAACATACGAGCGGCTTGTCTTGGCTCTCAGATTAAAAAAAAAATGCAGCATGTCACAGAGCTCCATGTTCACTGTTCCTTGTCTACTGCCATTGAAATAATCATTGTGGCTAAAACCTGAAGGGTTCCTTATTGCTGGTGTAAGGGAGCAGATCAGCAGCTGTAAGTTCTTGCGTGTGGATAGTCCCCGCATAGCTTGGGGCACTTGGGGTTTGTTTTGTTTGTTTTTGTTGTTTTGTTTTTAATTGAAAAGTGGATGGCTATTGATACCTGTAACAAACTTAGCATTTCTGAGTGCAATCTGTGATGAATGAATATGGGATGGAACTTTGAGCAGCTACTTATTAATTTAGCTTTAGCAGAGTGAAAGCTAGTCCTTTTCGAACGACGAGTTAAAAGTATTTTGGAGGATTGCCATTACACCTGAGCCAATATGCAAATTAGTTGTTTTATATTCCATTTGCCTATGCTAAAAAAGTTTGTCCCTTTTGCTTCTGAAGAGTGAGTTCAAGATTTCAAGCAATAAAAAAAAAAAAAAAAAATTCTCAGCTGATTCGTTATAGTTGTCCTCCAATGCATAGGGATGCTGTACCAAGTTTCCATTTTGCACATGTTGCTTTGTTCTTTATAGCATTGATATAACCAGCAAAGATTTTTTTGACTGGTAAATTTGATGAGTTTATTTTTCTTTACAAATATTGGTGTTACTTGTATTTGAGGCTCTCGTTCCCAAATCCAAGGTATGTGCAGAATGAAACCCAACAGCACCTTGCAAATTAGCCTGTGCGTTGGCCGATGCAAAGGGCAGCCAGGCAAAATGCCTAACTGGGGTTTTATAAGTACCTAAAAGTTACACCACTTCAAAACTGGAGATATGGAGCAGTTCAGAATTTGTATGGATGCGGTTGTCTGCCGCAGCCTGGATGGTGATCCGTACCCAAGGAGATCTTCCTAGTGTTGTCTTGTGGAGAGGAGAGCAAGGATGATAGTGGGTGAACCCTGGGAAGGACAGTGTTGCCAGTGTGGCTAGTAGTGATCTACTTCTGTGTAAGCCTTACTCCATTCCTCGAGTCACAAGAGCAACATGTGGATGTGTGTGGAGAGTGGTGCGTACTGCCTGGCTTGTGATCTCGAGTCTCTCTGGTTTGGGATGGCTGCCAGCTCCTCGGGTTTGTTTGGCTGAGGGAGCACAGGGAAGCCATGGACTTGTATGGACGTAGGTGAGTCGAGGGCAGAGGAACGACCACCCCGAAACGTGGAAAGCAACACTGAGGGGCAACCGCCTGCCGATGATGTTTAGCCTTTGCCAGAGCTCCCAGGAAGGCGCCCGCTCCCTGGCCGCTTCCCTGCGGACTGCGGCAAGGCAGAACAGAGCGTTTTCCACGCACGGCCATCGTGGAGCGGGACGGAGCGGGGCCGCCCGCTGCGAGGGGCTGCGCCTGCCTCGCGCCTCAGCGCGCGCGGGCGCCCACACCACGCGCGGCCTCCTCGCTCCTGTCAGGCGCCGGCGCTAATTGCGGGTGTTTCGAGGCTCCCGTCCGCTTCTCGCCGCAGCCCGCAGCAGTAATCACAGCCTAGACTCGCCATCGCTCGGCATCGGCGAAGCGAGACACGATCCCCGGCAGCCTGCCAGAGTAATTGTAGTATATCGAGCGCGAGGCTTCCCTGTGTAAACAGGGGCCTGGCCTCGTCCCGTGAGAGCGGCTCGCGGGCGCCATTGTGCGAGCGTCCCGCCCTGTCACAACAGCAGCGCAGAGGCGCTCGCGCCGCGGGGTCCTGCCGCGCGCTGCGCCGAGGGAGGAATGTTGAGCTGCCAACGGCTGTTTAAGTAATGTCAGCAGCCTGACTAATTTCACAAAAGGAAGGAAATTCAAAGTTAAGGCTATGGTGTGTTCTTATCTTAGGTGCCTGGAGATTTCTGTGCATGACAATATGCCCCTAAAATTCAGAGCTGTCCCTTCTGTCTTTAATTTCTCCCATTGTCTCTCTCCTTTTTTTTATTAAACATCAAAGTGAATTCACAACACAGAGTCAGCCTAGAATTTAATCCTCTAAATACCTTGAAAATAGAGGTTTAGACTAGAAGTACCAATATACACCCTTAAAACTTCAGTGTAATATAAAAGAGATTCTAATCACAACAGATCATTACAAAGAAGAGTAAACCACTTTAAAAAAATGAGTGTCTTAAATATAATAAAAAGGAATAATTAAGAATCAAACAGGAAGCTGCTACTCTGACAATTTAATGATGCTGGATTGGACTGAAAGAATTGGCTTTGCCATTAGAAAGCAATGGAAATCTGCTAATTCCAAAATGGCACTAGAATAAGATCAAGAGTGTTTTTGGAAATTAGAGGAAACAGAGCAAGAAAGGAAAGGTAGAACTTGCCTCAGAAAAAAAACATGGAGCGTTTTGGATTTCTATGACTCTGTAAAGCTGGAGGTGCTGCTTTTTCCAGACTTACTTCAAGTCTTTACTCTAGGGTTTTCCTCAGAACTTACTCCCGCATGGCCTCTGTGGCAAGCAACGTGGCAGCCCTATTTGCCGAACTGACATAATAAAACATGGGTGGTATTTTGTTTTTATTTCTTCTTTAAAAAAAAAATCAGCTTCATGTAACAATATCCAGGGCATTATACAGGCGATTATATAGGAGTTTTGAGTGTGCACAGCACATCGGTAAATGAAAGTAGAAGATGTACTTTGGAGTTTTTTAGGTATTTACAAACACATAGCTATGCATACAAGCATTACAAAAACAAGCAAGCTAATCATATAAAATGTTTGCACACCTGTGCACCTGATTTGCATGTGCTTACCATGACTACACATGAGTTATGGCCATTTATTTGCTCTTCTCTAATTTTCTGAGCATTTGGCTTATGTCTATATATAGGTAGGTGTATGACTGCAAGCATTTCATAGATTGTGCCATTAGATTTCTAGTTATTGGGTGGAAAGGTTTGTTATTTTCTACCTGAGGTTCTTAGGAACCAAAGCTGGCAGATTGCTACATTGTGTATCAGCGTGGAGAAAAACGTGAGTGGTACAGTCAGTCTGTGTGCATTTATACTTAAAAATGGATATATTAAGGTAAGATAATTTTATCTATAATAAGAAATAATAGATACAGTGAGAAAATACTTGTTTGGGGCGTCAATAGCACCTAAGTGGAGGGCTAATACAGACAAAATCTTAAAGCACTG
Organism: Tinamus guttatus; assembly: GCF_059628265.1. NCBI lineage: Eukaryota > Metazoa > Chordata > Aves > Tinamiformes > Tinamidae > Tinamus > Tinamus guttatus. Next base: position 649,808 of record NW_028288820.1, read on the forward strand.
GAGCAATTATAAACGAGACAGAATAATTAATATTTGTTTTCTGTCGTTGCCTATACAGTTATTTTCCTCTGCATTATTCGGTATGAGTGCTGAATTTAATACTTGCTGCAGAAACCAAGTGCTTTTTTATGTACCAATACTGCTGCTCTCACAGGTTCCTTAATTAAGTACATGATTGCTACACATTCAAAACATATTGGCTAAAACTTCAGCTATCATAAACTGGGACTGGTCCTTCTGAATCCTTGGCCCACAGCTCAAGCTATTACAAGATGTAGATGACTCAGGCACATCTTGCCACCTCTAAAGCCATATGTCAAAAATAAAATTGTAGAAGTCTCAGTTTGGTTTTCTTTATCCGTGACAATATGGCCCAAGTCGAGGAGCACAACCCGGCTTTGCACTGCTGGTATCTGCTGCCATCCTGTGGTTCACAGGACTCACTTCAGTACCACACACTGTGCACCTACCTGCTCTTGCTGTGAAGAATTAATGACATCTTCAAAGGCTGCAAAAAATAAGCTTGGGTGCTTTCCATGAGGAGCAAAGATGTGAGTGTTTTTGTGCAAGGGACCCTGCTCCATGTTTTGCTGTTACCAGTTTTGATGTGATTTCTGCTTGATGAACCTCAGGGATATGTAATATAAAATTAGGAAGACGAGGATAATTGCAGTGAGGATGAGATAGCTTGCATAGAGAGGCTGAGAATCCAGGTCCAGGGACTGAGTTACCTGTAACCACAGACAACACAGAATTAGGAAGTGGCAGCGTTTTCACACTGGGAAGGGATGCCTCTCCTATGTGTGCACTTCCTTGATGCTGCCTTCTTTTGCAGCTGGACACAACTGTCACCTAAGAGGTCACTGTGGTCTGGCTGCTGGTGGTGGATAGTTCAGGCTCAGCTTCAAGGAAAGGGTGTAGACGAACTAACTGCAGGACACCTGAACACAAATCTGCTTGAGGCAGGGTCTGTTGGCAGCTGTAGCTGTGTAAAATGTCAGGAGGTTCAGCTGCTGTGTCAGCGAGTCTCCAGATCTGTCTGTTGGTGGAATTTGCGCCTCTGAGTGTGTCTCAGCAGGATTCACAAGGCAGCTCTGGGGCAGCAGCTACCACAGTTTGGGTTAGAGAGACCTAATGTCTCCCTTTGCAAAGGGACTTTGAGGCAGCAGCCCAGACATACCAAAATGCAGCAAAGCAATTTCCATGGGCAGCATGTTCTTGGCTCCGAGCAGGCACCAAGTGCATCCCTGTTCCTGCATGGCTGTGCCTGGAGCGCTGCAGGAGCCAGGAAGGCTCTTGCAGGTCTCCTTCCCTCCTCTGCAAATGCTGGTGTGGGAATAACCTCATAGAGTTTCATCAGATCTGGGGCTCCTCACCTCCCTTCTGCTACTTGGGATCAAAGAGGGGCTATGAGAGGGAGCAGCATAACCTGTGTCAAACCTCCCTGTGTCAGGGCTGCGGCGGCAGCCAAGACGACTCTGCAAAGTCGAACAGCCCCAAGCTCCAGGCAGCAAAGAGCCAACTTAAAATACGCCAAGTGTAACGTGGCCTTGCTTCTTGATTGGAGCTGGTGAATTTCTGGCCTACGGAATCTACATTAAATATGAAGGTCATGCAAACAGCATTTTAAGTGACTATCAGCTATAACCATTTCTGTTGGAGAGCAACTTACTATTTTCCCAGGTACAGGAAGGGTAATGTTTCCAATAGTTATTTCATATGTGAGATCATTAAACTGAACTTGCATCAGGCCTTGAAAATTCCATCTCAGAAAAGATATTTTGGAAATCCAGAATGGAACTGGAAAAAAAATGGCAGAAGGAAAGGAATTGATATAAATACACAAAAGATACTTTGCACCCCCCAAAATAGCTGTGTCATTGCCACAGGTTTGTCTAATTTCTTGATTTCTAGAGGCTGTAGACAAATAGTTTATTACTGAAGGTAAGGGCAGATATTTAAGTAGGCAGAAATGGAAAATAAGGGGAGGTTAATATCTATATCAGAGTTTCAATTTCATCTACTGAATATAGTTCTTTTTCCTGGAACTATGTAGGGATAAAGCCAGCCTTTTACTCGTGCTCTTTTTAACCAAGCTCACTATTATTATTACCTCTGTTTCAGATGGAGAAACAGATGCCAAGGGAGTAACGTGCCTGTCCTCTCCTCACACAAGACACAATTGTCATAGTGGGGAAAAAAGCGGCATTTTCCTGCACGGCACTCACTCAGCCTCCCAGTTAGCGACTGCTGATGGAAACACCCATTTTCCCCGGCTGAGGCTGTCCTACCTGTCCAGAGGTTCTCCAGGCTTATGACAAAGCCGCCGCTCAGGTAGAAGGAGGTGAAGAGGACGTTGCCGAAGAAGGCCGAGAGCTGCAGCGTGGGCAGCAGCGCGGCCACCCAGAGCGCCATGGTGCGGGCGCAGTACACGGCCAGCCACACGAAGAGGAGGTTCATCAGGAAATGCTCTGGCTCCGGGTTCAGGTTTGCCAGCCAGTAGATGGGAATCCCATAAATGATAACAAAAGCGCAGTGCTCTGGGAGCTCCCCCAGAATCTGTTCAGGAAGGAGAGGGGAGAGGGGAGGAGAAAAACAGAGAGAAAAATATGGTGCAACCACAAAAACCTGCTGAGATGCATCTTATTGTACTTGTGGACTATTTTTAAGTCCACAGGAAATACTCCTTTAAAATGCAGTAGTATCCTTTTTTTAGGTGTTACTGGGAACATTAAAAAAATAGGAAAAAGAAAAAAGAAACTACAATAAAATGAAAAATGTCCCTAACTTGTTTTCTAACGGTAACAATTCCTATGATTAATGGCTAAGTTGATTGGCCCTCTGTTAAGGGAAAGGTGCTTGTTTCCGTTTTATCAGTTTCTGAGAATTTAAGACACTTTTCTTCTTTTCCTTTGTGGACTTGACAGTAGTAACGCTGTTACTGTCTCATTGCAACTGTTTCCTTTGTCCAAATTTCACTGGAATCTAATATGAATTCAGGCTTGAAGTAAACTGTGATTATGGTTGATCCCTTCCTCACTTCATCCTGAGGGCAGCCCAGTTGGTTAAGTACTTAATTCACTGTAAAACAAAAATATGCTTAGGATTTCTAGGATAGATTAGGATAGATTTCTTAGGGTATCTATCAAATATCTAAAGGTTTATATAGTGTTATGTTTTTTTTCCTAAAGGCTTACTATTAGAGGATAGCAATCCAGAAATCCTGGCTCTTTATGCAGTCAATACAGTTGTGTTTTTCTCACCAGCACAGTCTCAAACAACTGTTGGAATGGTCACAGCATCTTGCTATATCTGTTTTACAATTGCTGTAGTACTTAATATGAATTTTCTGTTTTATGGATCACATCATGTTATCCAACTTTCAAAGATATTTTAGCTCATGAAATATGCCAGTATGTCACACTGTCTAAACCCTCAGATTTGTGCTGCAGAATCCCCACATTTTGGCCAAATAACCCAGTGAAAGATTCCTCTACTGCTTTTTTGGCCTAGGATCTGAGAGGTGATTTATGGCATCAGGTCTGCAGTAGTTTGAGATTTAACAAGTTAATGCCAGGAAAGTAGGAACGGTAGCCATAGCTGGCAGACACAAAGGAACAAAGTGTGATATGACTGTGATCGTTTATATAAAAAAAACTTTATTTTTTTTTCTTCCCCTTTAAAGCCAGCTGTGTGTATTTCCTGAAGAAAACCAATTACCTTGGCAAAGAAGTACGGACTCACAGAATACATTCCATCCTCCAAGTCATGATAAAGCATCGCTCTTTCCGAATGACCTGCAACACAGAAACAAACAGGTTGATTTCATCCTGGGGTTGCCTTCAATATGTATAATTTTTCATTGATTTAAAAATTACTTTCTAGTTTTGATTGCTTATAACATTTACAATAAAACTGACACTTACATTTGGCAATAACATCCAAAATCACTGTGAATGGGGTTAGTGCACCTATCATGTACAACAGTGCTGTTGTGTCACGAATAGAGAGTCTGCTTTTGTCATGGCCATAGTACAAAAATCCAATTAATAATGACATGAGAAGGGCCTCAAATCCATGGATTAATAACGTTGAAAGATCTCGGAAGTCATTGGAGACTTGGCGACTAGGAAAACAGCAACATTTACAGTAAGGTATAGTACTTGCTAATGGCAGATATATTTAGATATATTGCCTCAAATGCTCTTCTAACACTCATTTGTGAAACTTGCTGTCTCTGAGGAGACACGAATTCGCATGTCGGGTCCTGGAAATGTTTAGCCTTAATCACAGCTGTTGAGCACCTGTAGTTACCTGCTATTTTAGAGCTGAAATGCTGAAAGCTTGGTGAAAGACTTGGTGGGGCAGGAAGGTCTGTTTTTTATTTTGGGCGGGGGACAAGTTTAGAGGAGCCTCTCTATTAAGGGCCTATAGCATATATTAATAGCATTCAGTGCTGTTCTACATATATTGAGCTGGTTGGTTATGTTTATATATATATGTAAACATATATACACGCTTATATAACTTCTGTGCTGTCTGTTATCTGCAAAACCTCCTGACTTCACACCCCAGGCTCAGCACGAGGGCGGCACTGCCTGAGCCTCTTGCTTGGGCCCCGGGATTGCCGAGGGCCAGGTCGCCGCCAGGGCACAGCGATTGGGACAACAGCACCCAAAACAGAGACAAATATCCCTGTCCTGCCACAGCCCGACCCACAGGCTCTCAGCAAGGTGAGCAGGAGGGGCCTGGGGCAGAAATGGGGCTGGCTGTCTGGCGTGGGGCAGCTCCGAGGCAGGGGAGGCCTGGCCCAGAGGCTCTGTCCCTCCCTGGGCCCGCTCCATCCTAGTCCCCCTCTCTGAGCCCATGTGCCCTACTCACTTGGGCTTCTTCCTTCATATTTTAAAAATACAAATGAATAAGATGCATAATTGTTTATGGTAGAGGTTACCTTAATAATACTGTGAATTGTTTTAGGACTCCTGGTAAGTGGTCACTCGAATGGGAAGGCATGTTAATAGACACCTCAGAACCTCCATGGGAACTGCCCAAAAGAAAAGATAAAGAAAATTGAGATGAGCTCAAGCTGGGGCCTTTATGCCACATCTGTCATGTGACAGATATGTTCTTGATATTCCTTACCTTTGTTTGCTGGATGTGGTGTCACTATCATTTCCTTCAGTAACTTTCCATAAGAAATTATCAAAGCCTTTGACTTTCTCTTGAAACAAGTTAGCAAGAGTATTTGCTCTTCTTTGGCTTTCCATCTCCTTTTCTACATTCTGTTTGTCAATACTGGTCAAATCAACTGCAAGATATTATTTGGCATAAGTCTGTGCTAGACGTGTGAAAACTTCATCTAGAAGCAGAGATTGCATCATGAACAGAAGGTACAACCTGGGTGCATAAATTAAGCTACAACGGTTATTCTTAAAACTTTATCAATTACTTCAGTAATTAGAGAAAAAAAACAGCTTGTTAACGTGTGTTTGTTTCTTGGGAAATGTGTGTAAATAGTGTTGCTTAATTATCTGATGAACCACTAACAGACTTCATAACTGCTCATTATAAGATCTGAAAAGTACTATTTCAATCTTTTGTCTAATTTTAATAGCGGCTTGAAATTGATGCTGGGAATGAATAATTCACATTTCCTTCCTGGCATTGTAGGTATTTATAATCCATTACATAAATTCAGCTTAAATTGTAAGCTTTTTCTCTATCTGTAAAAAGAGTTATCATCTCTGTTTCTATCATGCAGACACACCATAAACTTTACCTGAAATGGAGAAAGCTTCCAAAAAGCACTGTTCAAGGACAACATAGTAGCAACAGTAATAGTTCACTTAACGCTATGTTTTTAATTAATGAAACTAATTATTTTTTAACTTAATCCCATTACAGGACCCCTGTTTCCACTTTCCTGCTGACCATACTTTCTCGTATGGTGGGGCTTTCCTCCCTCCTGCAATGAGAGAGAGCTCAGAAAGGAAGGAACGACCCCAAGTATCCCATCCATGTACGGGGTGATGCAAGCCCACATCACAGCTACAAAAGTGCCCTTGTGGGGGCTGACATGCAGGTTTATTTCTGTTTATCTCTGTGCAGCTGATAAGAGCTGCCCCTGGCTGCTACATTAGCGCAACCCCAGAGCGCTGGACTCGAGCGTCCGTGCAAGGACTCGGAGCCAAATTGAGGGCAAAGACCCATGGGTTGGTGCTGACCCAACCTCTGTGGTAAGAGGCTGCTGCCATCAGACTGAGGGCCATGTTCCCTGCAGGTGTCGCAAAAAGCAGCTAGAAAAGGAATGGATTTGGAACCAGGCAACTAAATTTCTTTGAGAAGAGGAATAACACAATGGCTAATTTGGGTTCATTTTTTTCCCCTTTACAATATGCCTGGGTATGCAGCACCTTTCTTTCCCAGATATGTGCTACTCCTCACCTTGGGAGGCTATTGCTTCCCACCTTTCTTGAGTAAGAAGTCAGAGAACGACTGTTCTCAGAAAGCGATTCACCAGCTCATCCCTTCCTTTTTCAGCGAGGATAAAAATTCCAGCCAGACAAAACATGGCATTAAGGGTACTAAGCATTCAGGAGAGATATTACACCTGGCAGGAATGGAAGGAAAATTATTAAAAATTGATTTTGCCCATATCTCCTGGTTTTGTTACACTTCCTGTACTGACTGATAAGCAAAGATCTTATTAAAACTTGCTATAGTATTGAGTCAGGTCATTCAAGCCACAAGATAGTTATGCTCAATAAAACTTAAATGCGTTAGTTGATACAATTCTGAAAGCAAATGATTTCCAGTAGCATTTTTTTAATGGCAATGTTTGATACTAACCATAGAAATCTGCAGGATTGCTGTACTTCGGGCAGGGGTAGCCTAGTTCTGTGAAGTACTGGACCATGTCTCTAGCTGTGCCAGAGTAGATGGTGACTCCAGAGGTCAGCAGAAGAACTAAATCAAAAAGTTGAAAGATATCTGACCGGGGCTGGTGAACTGAGAGAAGAACTAATCTGTTTCCTCTGGCCAGCCTGGATAATGTTATCACAAGGTTGTGAGCAGTAAAACTGTCCAGTCCAGACGTGGGTTCATCAAGTATCAGTATTCCTGCCAAAGACAAAAAGATTAACTGTGTAAAGCAGTATGTTTGATCTCAAAAATATATTCCAAGTGAAAGGGTGCTATTGCATGAAATCTCCCTCATATAAAAAAAAAGAGTCAAAATCATATTTCACAGCAGCAACAGATAACATTTAATCATGGCCATATTTCTTTCTTAACTTGCTGAGCATAATGGCAGAGAAATACTGGTTCTGATCTACATGGGGAATTAGACATTTGTGTCTTTCCACGAGCGACTGGGCACTGGAACAGGCTGCCTGGAGAGGCAGCGGAGCCGCCGTCCTTGGAGCCATCCCAAAGCTGCCTGGCTGCCATCCTGGGCAGCCTGCTCCAGCTCACCCTGCGTGAGGGCTCCTGAACGTCCCTTCCAGCTTCAGCCATTCTGTGACTGTGCACTTTGCCTGTACAAATACCTGGTACATTAATATACAGTACTATTAGTTTAATAAGCTGCTTACGAAACCATTTTAAACTGTATGTACTTAGACCTCTTGCATTATAAATGGCACTAATTTAGATAGCTTGCCCTCCCAAACTGTGCCGTCCTTCACACTTATTCACACATGCATATGAAAAAATATGCGCATGTGTTCAGATATTTTTTGTTTTGTAGTTGAGTGTTTAAAAACTTGGAAGTGATTTAATAACTTGCGATGTGTATGCACAGACATGGTTTCCGTGCTGAGAAGCACATTTGAAAAGCAAAGGAAGACCTACTTATTTTTCTTACAACTAATGATTTTTTGACTTCAGTAGCAAAGCACATCTATCCCTGAGCATCACTTATTACAAAAAAAAGGAAAAATAAAGAAAAAAATCTTTTGCTTGCCCCTAATAACAAAAATATAACTTTGTATAAACAAAGACTTCTAGATCCTTCTCGCAGTGGAGGGAGAAGAGCTAGAAAACCTCCCTCAAAAGTGGTTCAGATAAAGTTACCGGAGGTGCTCATGTACATAAGGACACATAGGGCACTCAGTTCCACAAAAGTGACCTCCAGGTTTAGCCTTGAATTTTGCTTCTGCTGAAGACGATGGTAATTTTCAGCTTGCTGATGGCGTGAGGCAGCTATGTCAGTGGCTGGCATGAGGCAGCAACGAATGACTGCGTAGCCAAGACGATGACCTTCCCTGTTACCATCGCACGTGTAAATAGTCCGTATGGGGGCGTATGGAGGCGTAAGGAAAACAAACACAAGGTCTTACTTGGCCAAAAAGCCTACGAAGTAAAGAACGCCCTACAGCCAAGTGAAAAGCAAACCCAAACAGGAGCCCACCTGTGAAGGGGGGCTCTGGCCACGTTTCCACCGTGGGGGAGGCAGCTCTTTTGGGTGGCAATGGGGGAAGCTCCCAGAGGTGGCCTCCCCAGCTTAAGTGCTGTGGCATCTGCTGAGCCTACGCTGGCTTCCCAAGGGCTCCTTTCACAGCACTGTTACCCTCACAGGTGCCACATCACCCATCATTAGCACCCACCAGGGCGCAGCGCCCCATCAGCAGGCCTGATCACCGGGCCTGCCCCGTCCCCTATCCCCGGGCGGGCTTACCCGGGTTCCAGAGGAGCTGCACGCCGATGCCGACGCGGCGCCGCTCGCCGCCGGACACGCCGCGCAGGTACTCGTTGCCCACGCGCGTGTTGGCGCACTGGCGCAGCCGCAGCTCCGCGATGACGTCGTCCACCTGAGGGGAGCGAGCGGGAAGGGTCGTGAAGAGGGAGCTCGCGCTTTGGGAACTTGCACGTCCGCGAAGCCAAAAATGCGCTAAATAAGGTTAAAATTCAGCTGATCAAGCGCCCCTTGAAAACAAAGCTCGATTTTCAGGGATAATGTTGTCAACCCTCCAGCTATCGGCAATTTGGTTCTTTCAGCCTCTCTAATGCTTTCTCTAGATTGTCAATTTTTATGAGCTTTGGAAAAATTGCTAGTTTCTATCTTAAAAGAAGAAAAAAGGTTTATAATTCATAATCTTCATAAAAAAATGCCAGATTAGCTGTTCTGACTCCAAACGCATAGGATTGCTTGGATGATTCCTGTCAGACACATTTTTGACAACTATATTTTTTCCCCAACAGCCTAATTACCCTTTTTTTCCTCTGAGAGTCTGAAAAAGACTTTGGAAGCCGCAGTTTGGCAACGAAGAGCAGCGTCTCTTTGACGGTCAGGTGAGGGAGCAGCCGGTCATCCTTCCGCACGTGTGCGATGCATTTCTTAACGAGCTGGGGCGTGCTGGTTTTGTCATTGATCAGGATTTGACCCGACTTGATCTTGCCTCCGTGATCCCGACAGGTTATCACATCAAGCAGCGATGTCTTTCCAACAGCTAGAAAAAAAAACAAAATTGAAAAACAAATTAATTTCTAGGGGACTAGTTTAAGAAGGGATGTAGTTGCAGAAAGAGATGGTAGAAGTTTCAATTCTTTATTGTCTGTTTCCTGACCCTTCCTGAAGCTGTTCTGAAGCCCCACAGACAGACTGGCCCTCAGGGAAAACGCTGGCACTCAAGTGCACACTCACATTCAGGAAACCTCTCTCTTGCAGAAGGGAGTACATGACTTAAACCTTTCTCATCTCTCAGGAGAACTGGTAGTTTTCCTTTGGTCATTGCTATATGGTCTGAGAAAGTGACCTATCTGTTGCAGTTACCCGTCCTCTCTGGCTTTGGAGGCCCTGCTAACGGGGTGTTCTGCAGCGGTGGCGCTGGCGCCTGGACGCCGGTGTGAGCGGCTCGTGGGGTTATTGCGCGTCCAGGAACGGCAGCCGGAACAGCGACGCGACGCAGGTGCTGAGAAGTTACCGTTAGGTTAACAAAATATATATATATATATATATATATATATATATATATATATATATATGTAACCATGATTTAAATAGAAAATAATTACGATTGAAATAAGTAAAAAGAAGTCTTTTAAATAATTAAGGAAAGCTGGCTCATACTTAGGGGAATTAAAATAAAACAATGAAAACAAAGCCTGATTTGCAATTAAATTGCAAATGACTTTTTCCCTTATGCTGTACGATACTGTATGTAAACACACAGAGTTCTCTTATTATGATTAGATGTCACTTATTTCTAGTCTGTCTGTTGAAGGATTAACTCCACACTTGTTTCTTAATATATACATTTAAAAAAAAGAAACCCATCCATCTGTAAACCGTGTATTGCTCTGTTTAAGAATGTCATATTGACTGCCATTGACAATGTGAAACCCATCAGCAGTTTAATCTATTTTACTAAGGCATTTGATGAAAAAGATGATAAACAGCTTTTAAAAATACTTTGACTAGTTTGCTGAAAGGGGTTTATGCTCAGTGTACATTACTTTACAAAAGTACTGTATCTACAACTCAACATATTATTTTTTCTGTTACTTGTGGGAATTTCTAAAGCACAACTTGAATTTCATTGAAGACGTGCTAGCAAAAAATCTCCATGCTAATGGGATTTATTTTTTATTTTTTAATAGAAATAAGAGTTAAAACTTCTGCAGTGATTATGTCTCACCTTTCTCTGAGAATATCTTCATTGTATTACAGCTAATCTGATCTAAGGATGTAGGGGAGACAAAGCATGAGATGGTTTTACCTGCAAACCATGGACACTATTCAGCTCAGTTTAATGGGTCACCTTCCTATTAACTACACCTTCCAGCTAACTGTGTAGGGTAAAGGCCATCTCTCCATGAGTTAGCCTTGTCCTGGAGAAGATTAAACCAGTCTCACCAGAAAATGAAAGGAAAAATATGCAGGAAAGTGGAGGCCTGTAGGCAAAGTCACTATAGGCAAAACAAAAGAGGAATAATCTTTTTTTTTTTTTTTCTCCCATTATATTTATGTAAAGTTAATCTGAACGTGATATTTTACCCTGTTAGTATGTTTGTGTCTGAAGGAAATGCCTGTTTGGGGGTGCGCATATTGCGACCAATCTTTCTTTCAGGATCTGCAGTCACCCTGTTCTGCTGCTGCACCGGGATTGCAGGCCACGGCTCTAGCACTACCCAGCTGCACCTCAAGAAACAAACAGGTAACAAACATCCAGGTCGTAACAACAATTGTCTTCCTAGGGAAAGTCAGATTTCATTCCACTCAGATTCTCTGTAGTCTCACACTTGATATTTCAAAGAACGTAAGAGATGCATTTGCAGCAGTCGTGTCTCAGCTAGATTTGGCAGTTCAGAAGGCTGAAGAGTATTGTTACAAGCTGTGTGTGATTTATGTGAGAGTTAGATCAGGAAAACTGGTGGTTCTTACCAGTGCTTCCTATAATCGCGAGCATCTGACCGCTTTTAACTTTTAAATTCAGGTTCTGGATTACTGACACATGAGAATCTGGCCCTGAGTTGCAGGCCCATGGCATTTTCATCTGTGATAGCTTCTCATACCAGGGAATCTGAGCTGCCAAATTAACCTAAGATTAAAAACAAAAAAAGAAACAAGCCTTTCAGTTAGGATAACGAACTACTTAGCAATAAATACGTGCAAAGTTGAGACCTTAAAAAGGAGAAAACACATGGCAATAATACAGTAAATTTTCAGCAATACATGGAAGAAGGTTTTACAGCCAAGTATGGTTTCCATGCCTTGTTTCTTATTACTGTTAATTACTGAAGTTATCTCAATCCTCTACATTACTTATTGCTACCACTTATCTTTAAAATAATTTATTACTATTATATGTTGTTAATCTGGCTGTTGAAATATCTTGGACTGAAAATTGAAATACCTTTTTCTCTCTTAAGGGCAAATACTACCCACTTCATGAGCCCAAATATGTGTACATTGCATATCTTTCCAGATTGTACTTTTTGGTGGACAAGAAATAGGCAGCATAGTGAAATCTACTTAGGATGCACAAAAGAGAAAAAAAAACCTCCCTGGCTACCTATTTCCCCCCTTACATCTGCCGCCCTCCAGCTGTGCCTCCCGCGGGCTCATCTTGCTCCCAAGGAGCTCTCCTGTCTGGCAGGAAGGTCTTTCTGCCGCCCTCCTAGGAGCCGAATTTAGCTCAGTACTGCGAGAAGAAGAGATCCTGGAAGCTGCCCTCTTTCCCTGCCTTCTCCCCTAGCTTTAGCAGCTTTATTTAGCTGTCAGTCACTAAGTGCAGCCCAATACACGAGCGCACTTTCTTTTCGCACGCAGAGCTTCTGCGTGTTTGACAGTCCAGCACTTGTGTAAACCCCACGCTGTGAACGCCGGCTTTGCGCGCGTTTTAAAGCGGCCTAGGGACAGAAGCAGGGAATTGCTGGGCATGCTCCAAGCCAAAGGGAAGTAAATAAAGTAGAACTTTTACCTGGTAGTTGAGTTCTCTGACCTCAAGGACATTTGATTTTCCACTGTACGTGAAATACAGACTGTTATCTTCTTCAGAGCAAAAAATACTGTCTTGGACCTTTGTCTGGAGAGATTATTATTTGGATTAATTGTAATAGCTAAGTTGCTGTTAGAATTTTGAGCTCAGAGGAGAAGAAACATGAAGGTAAATACATTTAATGAGGTATAGCACTACTGCTCATACAAGTTACCGCGCTGCAAATCTGTTCAGGGTGGAAATGTGCTGTTTCTTAAGCAGTGAGAAAAATACTTTGCTCTAGAGGCACGGGAAGAGGCCAGACATGCTGCGCTGTGGTTTTCTATTTAACTTTGATTTACATGGCACTATGTCCAAAAGGGAGTTAAACTACAGTTCATTCTACTATAGAGAAATAGGATTTTATTTTGATTTTGGGGGGAAAAATTATCAACTTCTGGAATGTTAAGGTCAAAGGACCGCATACAGAAATTTGTAAGTTATGACAGCCAAAAAATTGTGGTTCCCTGTGGGTGCATTTGCTGTTGCATTAGAGCACAATGCATGGTGACCCCGAGCAGGGAATTGCTGCCGGACCCGCGGATGGGACGATTTGCTCATGACCATCCTGTCGAGCAACACACGGTAGTTGCGAGCAGTGACCGCTCAGGACCTAAACTTTAAACACGCTCGAAATATGGAATTGATTTAACCAACCAACAGTCACGCGCCCATGGTCCTCACTACAACCGCTGCTGAGTAAACAGCTTGTAAAACAAGGGGGAAAAGGTGCCCGTGTCAGACCTCGCGGAGCGTCCTGCCCCTGCTCCCTTGCCGCACCGGGGCCACCCGTGTTTTGGAGTCCCTTGCAGGACAGAACCAGCTGTGCCCACTGGCGCAGCCTCCCCACGGGGCCGCTCTCACTCACCGCCGTGGCCCCGCGCGCCCTCAGGCTGTCGCCGGCGCCGCTCGGCTCGGGGGTCTCCGCCATTTCGTCCCGCGCTGGCGGCCGGCTGCTCGAGGGCCCCTCTGGCTCTCCGGGTGCTGAGGAGCCGCGGCGCTCGGTGGGGAGCCCGGCCTGGCACCGCTGGCAGGCACGGGCTTTGCCGCTGCGTGACCCCGCGGGCAGGGAAAAGCTCTCCTCCGCAGGCTAAAGGTCCATCAGATAGCGCCCCAGCTGAGCGCTATCGCTTATTTGGTGGGGGAAGAGAGGGCGGTGGGTGCCCTCCTCCCTCTGAGGCAACCCGCGGGCACGTGGGGCCGGGGTCACTGCCGCGCTGAGGCGCAGAGCCCGGCTGGCGGCCGCGGCGGAGGCACCGCAGAGCCGCTATGTCGAGCCAGCCGTGCCCGGCGCCGGAGGGCAGCGAGAACGGGGCGCAGCCCCGAAACAGCGTCAGCGTCCGGGGCCTCTGCTACACCATCAGGTAGGGCAGGGAGGGTGCGTGGAGCCGGGAGGAGGATGAGGAAGGGTGGCTCTGCCAGCTGGGAGACGTTGCTTTTGAAGGTGCTTGAAGGAGGTCTTTGGAGCAGCTCTGCCCCCTCCTTAGCTCCTTCCTGCTCCTGCAGTAAGGAGCGTGGCGGGTTGATGTCTCTGGTAAGCCAAGTCTCTGCTCACGCTCGCCGTGTTGCCATGTGAGGGGAGCAAGCCCTCCAGCGGGTCAGGAAAACCCGCATGGACTTTGCTTTATCTTCCAGATAACGTCAAAGTGAAAATTTGTGTGTGGGGAAACAAATTTGTCTTTCAGCAAACTACAATCCTTCCAGGTTCCCCTCCACACAAATGCATGCGGAAAGTTGCGCTGCTCTCGCTTGCCTGACAGGTGGTTTCCAACCGCCCGTGTCTCACTGTGATGCTGTTCGGTTTGTCCCCAAGGGAGCGCGTCGGGCCCTGGTGGAACCTTCCTTCCTACCGCAAGAAATGGACGCGGCAGATACTCAAGGACGTTTCGTTTCACATGGAGAGCGGCCAGATGATGGGCATTTTAGGAAACTCTGGTAAGTCTGTTTCCTGGTTTAAAAACAACCAAACTGGAACTAATACCATCTGTTTCCACAACGGGTTGAATCTGACAGAGACCGGTATTTTAAATAATGAAGCCACAGCTGGTTTTAACCCCTGCTTTGGATAACTTGACACTTGGTTTCCAGAGCTCTGTCTTCAGTCATCCAGCCAGCAACTATAACTTCAATAACAGATAAGGTTACCTCTAAACCCAAATGTTTCCCTGTGAAATGTGAATTTGGGTAAGTTAAGTACTAGTTTGTACACCTTTGAGATTTCCCATTTACTTTCCTTTCCTGTAACAGACCGCATGTTTTAATCAATAAAAAATATTTTCCTATTTTCGTATCCAAGTGAGGCTATGGCCGTTGAGATTGTAAAATTCATCTCATCCCATTATTAATTTCTTTTGGTTAAAAGGGTCTGGGAAAACGACGCTTCTGGATGCAGTAGCAGGAAGACTGGAGCATAAAGACAGCTTCTTTGGCAAGGTGTATGTGAACGGGCGTCAGCTGAAGAAGGAACAGTTTAAGGACTGCTTCTCTTACGTGCCACAGGTTGATCTCTCAGTTAACTTTTGTGCACCCCAGTTACTCTTCTGCAAAAAAAGGAAGAGTTGCCAGTATAACAGAATAATGGAATCTGACTATGCTTTCAGTAGTAAAATTAGTACTAATTCAGTGATAAAAAGAAAAAAACTGTGTGAAGGGTGTGTTGGCAAAAAAGTGAGATGCTAAGTATTATAGGACTAACTGTTGCTTCCTCTTTACCTTATTTTAGAATGACACTTTGCTAAGCTTCCTCACCATAAAAGAATCTCTGACCTATACTGCTTTGCTGGCTCGTCGGAAATGCTCCAGCAACTTCATCAAAAAGAAGGTCTGTAATTTATGATCTATCCCTAGCAGCACTTTCATTCCCTACTCTTTATTCTGCAATGGTAGAAAGCGGCATGTGAAGCCAAGTGACTTGCTCAGGATCATGCAGAGATTTTTCACCTGAGACACAGTGGGGCGCGGGCTCCAGATACTGCCCTCCTCCGCGCGGGGCTTGCACCATTGCCTGGGGGAACAGTGAATATGCAGGAATAAAACCCTCCCCTTTGAAGCAACAGCCACTGATGTTGTAGATGCTGGTCTTGGTATCGTGCACAGTTCCCAGCTGTGGCTTCCCAAGTCTTTGAGGCCATGGGTCTTGGCAGTTTTCAGGGACTGCAAAGACATCTCTGATGCTGCTCTGTCTCTCTCACTCACTAGAAGAGCTCTAATCTAATAACCTACAACCTACTTTCTCTACCAAAACACTGCATTTCAAATCTACTAAAAGTCTCTTTTTGGCCCCAGTTAAGAGTAAAGATTCCATATTCCCTGCTCTTGCTATTGGTCTTCTCTCTCCACCTATCTTCCGTTCAGCACTTTGTGCTTTCCCAGAATTGACTTGCCTTTCTGCTCCCCTGTTTTGACAGTTAGACAAGCACACTGGTCTAATGATTCAGACTTTTCCTTCTTCTAGCCGCATCTCTTCCTGTTAATGGAAGCTAAAATTCTCATTGTTTAAGAATAAATACAAATAAAATTAAAAGTATACAATTTCAACAGGTGGAAGGCAGATTACAGTAAATGTTTTTCAGTAGAATGAATGCAAGTAGCATATTGGGAAGGCTTATAGTTACATTTTTTTTTTCCTCTCAATTTTTAACTTTGCACGCTTGTATCTGAATTCAACAGTGACTAGTCTTTGTAAATTGTAATTATTTTTCAGGTAGAATCAGTTATGGCTGAGTTGAGCCTCAGCCACATTGCTGACAAAATAATTGGAAGCCGTATTTGTGTAGGAATTTCGGGGGGTGAGAGGCGTCGTGTTTCAATTGCAGCCCAGTTACTACAAGATCCCAGTAAGTACCACTACACAGATCTTCGAAATGAAGTAACACGGTGTCACTTCGCTCTCCCACCAGGCTTGTCCATCATCATCTTTAAAATACAAAAGCATTTTGTATTTTGAAATTCACAGAAGCAGAATTGTCTTGTAATGACAGAAAAAAATGAGCAATAATGCTGGTCTGCCATAAATGTATTGCCTGGTCTTGGAAAGCAGATGATAATTCTAAAATCTTAGGAATGCGCACGTGGTTAGACTCGTACTTAACGGCCTCACCTCTTTCCCATGTACGAACTGTTGGTTGTGACAGATTGATTTATGGTTTGTTCGGTACGTTGAAAGCGCACGTAGGGAAGCACTGTCTTGTAGCAGGATGGCTGGCATCGAGCCCTGTGTGCGAGAGCCATGAGCCAGAAAGGCAGCCAGAGCTTGAGCTCGGCTCCCTTGGACAAGGCACCAGCACACACAGTAAGTGCTGAGAGGTACCGTGGCCTTCATGTAGCAGCTCCAGTTTAGACAGAAAGTCAGTACAGAAAACACATCCCCAGGCTCCGTCTAGCTGCAGGCAGCGATGAAATGGGATTGCATTTCTCTTGATAAGAAAGCAGATACTGATGAATGCCACACTTCTGCAGATGGCTGTAGTTTTAATGCAAAGAAAAAATCGGATAAAAATCAAAGCAGAATAACTGAGTGAATGAGAGGATTAGCCAGAGAAAAGAGCAGATGAAACTTTAATTTGTCACTTAAGAGAGTTTCTCTTATTGGAAGGATATTTTGGATCTAAATGAAATGAGATCATGCACCTGGACCTGCCTACAAGAGTAACTAATGCACTTGTATCAACTGCACAAAAAAAAGAGGCCAAACAGACCATACCTGCCTTTACCCGTAGGGACTTGTCCATAAAACTATCTTTTAATGTGAGTTTATGCTATGCATAAACTCACTTATTCATATTATAGCTTCCAGGCAATTATGTCTGTTTTATTGATATATGTGGTGAATTTTATCACTATTGTTCTTAGAAGCAAATGTATTCATCAAATTATTTTGGTAATTTTCAGAAACAAATGATTATGCTGTATTCCTGCAGGTCTTATGTCCTTGTTTTTAGTAGTTGAAACTGAAGTAGGTCACCATTCAATTCAATATGAAGGAGAATCATTATGGTTGGAAAAGACCTTCTAGATCATTGAGTCCAACCATGAACCCATCACCACCACCCTGCTAAACCATGTCCCTAAGTGCTTTATGCACGTGTTTCTTGAACACTGCCATGTTCTTCCTGTTACAGTAAAACAAACAGCATATTTTAATACATTGAAGTATGAGGAAACATGCCTTTAGCAAGCCATCCAGCCCTTCTGCTTGTCTCAAAGAAGGGCCACTGGTATCTCCATCATCTTTGACATGTTTACTTCTTTAAGCAGTTCCCTTTTTTAACCTCCACTGATTTTACAACTTTCCCAATCAATCTCTAACCTTAGGACCTCCAAAGCAAATTAGAGCTGAAAGATCAAGCTATAATGATTGATTATACGTACTCTGCTTTACATGTGGAATTTTACATGTACAGTGTTCTCTGTAGTATTTGTCAAATTACCTGTGAGGGCAGAAGTTGTAACATTTCCTCCCCATTTCCTTGAGTTTTAATGACATTTCTCGTGTTTCCACAGAGATCATGCTCCTTGATGAACCCACCACAGGCCTGGACTGCCTGACTGCAAACCAGATCGTCTCCCTGCTCTCCAAGCTGGCACACAGGGACCGCATCGTCATTATTACAATTCACCAGCCTCGCTCAGAACTCTTGAAGGTAAATGAGATTGCTCACTAACAGCTGCTTTTTTTACCCGTTTTGTCAGACTTTAGAATGCTTGAGTTTGGCGGGGGATAAAAGTGCAAAACCTATAACAGTGGCTCTCCTGCTTCCTCCTGCCCCACATTAAAAACAGGCACTTTGTTTCCAACCTTCCAGCTCTGGACAGTGGGAGGGCATTTTGGGACACAAAGCGAATGTGCATTAACTGTGTTAATAGCCGTGGTATGTTATATGGCTACCAAAAAAAGAAACACCGGGACGAGGCAAATAAATCATTATTTATCATTACTTATTTATCATTCATGTATTATTGAATATGTAAGTATTGCCTATTTATGATTATATATTCATATTTGCAACTTGCATAGTTGCATGCTTGCAGCTAGAGACAGACCAACATTTCCATGATTTTGAATGGAGAAGGATCTTTTTTCTGTCTCTTCCCATGTTGTTTCCTCTTTGGGTCAGGCCATGTGGGTTCACCTTGACCATGCGTGGGGCAGGCCTGTGTCACAGGCTTGGAATGGGGAGCAAATTTCTCCCTTTCATTCCTAGTTCCCACTTGGGTCTTCTGAATTTTACACCACTTTTACACCACTCTTTTCTGTCTGGCTGTATCTAATGTAAAAGTGGTCACAGAGTTATAGGGGAGTGATGGCGCTTTCCTGGACTGAAAGTGGTACCAGTGCCCTGGCAATATGTGTTAATTGTAGCTGCTGGGGACCATGCCGATGCGCTCCCAAACAGCAGCACTAGTGAAGTCCTTAAGCACTTCATAGATAATAACTAATCTTCCCAGTAATCCGGGGGTTTTACAGATTGAGGCTATTCAGCGCCGAAGGGGGTCAGCAATTAACTAAATGTGCCTTGGAGCTGCGGTCAGAAGGGTGCAGCTCCCGTTGCTGTTCTTGGACTGCCCCTTCCCTCTGCAAGCAGCTGACTCTGACACCTTCGGGAATCACTCATTTTAAGAGCCTACGAATGTGTCATCTTGCATTACCAGTGAGAGGAATGACAGAAAGGACAAACTTCCTTTGGCAGGAAGATACTAAGGAAAAGTGAATGCGTCAAAGCTGTTTTTCCTGTCAAAGCATTTTTATCACCAAGAACATGAGCTATACTCAAGAACTAATGCACTTCTCAGAAGACACTGCTAATGTATTGCTTTGTTCCAACAGTTATTTGACAAAGTAGCCATCATGAGCTTTGGAGAAATGGTTTTCTGTGGGAACCCTATGGAAATGATAACATTTTTCAGTGACTGTGGCTATTCTTGTCCAGAGCAAGCAAATCCTTTTGACATCTATGGTAAGGTTATCTATGTTATTTTGGCAAAAGCATGGGTTTCCTTTAAACAAACCATTTGCTTTGTTCCCAAGATAGAGTTTTTCCAGAGATATAGAAATGTATTTGAATTCTTCCCCAACATTGTAAATGTGCTCAGCTCAGAAGTGAGGGAGAGCTGGGTCAGTGTGACCTCCATGGACCCCTTAAAACAGCAAAAGTTTGCAGTGGGACTGAAGCACAACATAAGGAAATGGTTGAATAAGCTACTAATAAAGAGGAAATCTCAGCTCCATGAAACCTCTGCATTACAACGGTAGCTGCTTTTGGCTATCCACTGGATACTGTAATGCCCATCTGGCAAGTCTCCGGCTCTAAGAGACTTCTGGGATGCCAAGCAACTGAAGGAAGCTGCTGATTTTGCAAGCACATCTGGGCTAATGTGCCTGAATGGAAGGATGCAGAACAAGTCAGAGAATGAGTGAGGCTCCAATTTCTACAGATTCACAATTTGAGATTTCAGAAATTTGGGGGAGTTGCTGGTACCTGGATATCCTACTGGAACGGAAGGTACTGTCTCCTCAAGGCAGATGATAGCAAGCCCTTGCCGAAAGATTATGTCCTGTGCTATCCATATAAGACCTAAGAGGTTTCTGTAAGAGATTTTGGAAAATGAGGCCTGGATACATTGCAGGGCCTCTGTGCACATGGACACGTGTTTGGTGACTGTGTGTGAGTGTGTGTACAGTCATCATACATACGCATATGTATGTGTATACATTCATCTATTTAAATCCTCTGGGTGGGCCGATTTCTGACAATATTAGCTGAATGTTAACTAGTGAATCTGACCGAGCCGAAAAGCTGCATTCAGAAACACGGCACGTTCAGAAAAGGCAGCATTTCCTATTGTCTTGATGGCATCCTAAATTCGGAGAGAAGAGAGGATGGTTGTCGACATGAAGCTAGAATGGAATGAAGCTGAAAATACTGGTGCAACAGTGAGGATAATTTTGTCTTCATGAATTTCAATAATCTTGAAATGCATAGATGATTTGAGATTTAGACCCTCTCTTTAAAAGGCATGGTAAAAGAGAGTAGTGCATTCTTAAAATGTCAACCTTTGAATGTGACAAGAGAAAGGAAAAAATACAGTTTAGATCAAAGAATCATCTGAATATTGAGTCTTTGGAAAATTGGTAGTTTATTTTTTTGTGTGTGTGATTTAATGATTTGAATGAAGGGACAGATTCTGATATCATTTACACCATCACCAGGGGAAAATAAGATCCTGTGTATTGAGCACTGGCTGTATTATGGAAATGTCATGTGTTATATTCATAAAGAGGTACAAATGCATGGTAGGCATTGGCTAATTTGGTCTAGTGACTCATGCTGCATTAGGTATTTAAAACACAACCGTTTGCCATGTATTTGCTATGTTGCTTCAAACACGTCCACTGGCCAGGTTGGCAGACAAGTGAGTTTTGGATGTTCATATTTACGGAAGTCAAGTCCCAGTTTTGGTCAGGTTTGCCATCAGAGACAATTCTGCTTATTCCAGCTTTTGGACCACAAAAGAATTAGTGGAGGACACTTCAAGAAACATGGTACAAGGGCTGTGGATGTTCTTTATTGTTGTTCAATTTGTATTTTGAAGTTGGGTGTAACACTGAGAAAGTCCAAGGATGACAGAAAGCTTAAGAATAATTCATATATAGATATTATAGGCAACAGAGACAAATGATACAAGAATCTGTAAGAACGTCTCTGCATGAGAACAACAATCTTGATTTCTGAGTCCTTGGATAATTTGCTGCTATTATAGAAAAAAAGAAATTTCCAAAGCTCCGCAGCTCTATTGCCTGCCTCATATGCCTTGTATGAATAACAAGCACAAATTTCCACACACATCCCCCTTACCCCCCACGAAAAAAAAAAAAAGGTGCTAGGAATAGATATAGGTGGGTTTATTAGAAGGCAGCATTAACTCTGTGAGGTGTTGAGCTTTTGCAAGTTCCGCTGCATTAAGTAATAGTTTCCTCAGCTAGGGCTGAGCCCGCCTGGGGATCTGGCCTGCTGCACGTCCTCTAGCTACACATCAAAACAGAGGAGTGTTTGAGAAGGAGATGGATGACATACAGCACAACTGCAATGTCCCAAGTGCAGAGGAGCAGGGACTAGATGAACTAGAGCTAGATGAGCTCAGCGCAATCTAACAGTGAAGCTCCGTGGAAGAGCCAGTGGAGGAAAGGGGCAGTCAGGGAGCTGTGTCTGAGAATTTTCCTGAAAACGTGAAACATACATGGTCAGAAAGGCATCTTTTCATCCTTGTCACTGTTCCTCCTCGACTGGTGCTGCCAAGCCCCTGACAGAGACAGTGCTTTGCAGATGACACAGCTCTGTGCTGCTGATGGAGAAGGCTAATGGGCCAGACATGGCTCAGATGTTCCAGCCCATTCATCCATTCAGACTTTTCCAGATGAAAGTGGTGAATAAAAAGCAACTTTGAATAGTTTCAAGTGGGCCTTTTCTCCTTCGCACATTTCAGGCTGGAGATGAGGAAGGCAAGTTGCAGGGGCTGGGCGAAATAAAAAGGGAAAGTGCTTTATATGGTGAATGCTTTGCAATCTGCAGTGGATCTGACATCTGTGGACACGCGAAGCAAGGAACGCGAGCTTGAAACCTACAGTAGGGTTCAGATCTTTGCGTCGGCCTACAAAAACTCCCAGATCTTCAGCCAAGTCCTGGCGGCCATCGAAAGGACAAAGGGTATGAAAGAGCTGCCACCAATACCATTCAAAAGCAAAGACTCACCCAATGCATTTTCCAAATTATGGATTCTTTTACGGTAAGGTTTTTTTTTTTATTTTGCTTCTTATGCACTGATCTCTGTTTTTTCACATACAGAAATACTTTTTTTTCTTCTCTTTCTTTTGGTCTAATACTTCTGTCTGTCTTACTGTAATACTAGCTCTTTGTGGACCTCTTGCACGTAAGATTTGTTCAAAGCTAAAGAACCAACATGGGACCAATCCTCGCTAACGGCCCTCTTGTTGCTGTTATGTTTTGTTATCAGGAGGATAACTAGGAACTTCTCCAAAGATAAGATGGGCATCATTATGCGCCTCTTCCAGAACCTGCTGTTTGGCTTGTTTGTAGCATTTTTCCTCCTTAGACTGAAGCTCGACCTCCTAAGGGGAGCGGTGCAGGACCGCGTGGGGCTGATCTACCAGTGCGTGAGTGCCCCCCCCTACACGGGCATGCTCAACGCCGTCGCACTCTGTGAGTTCCCCTTCTGCGCCGCGTCCTGCTTTGCGAATAGCGGAAATGCCTCGTGAAGGCTGTTCCTGAAAGGCTCCTCACGGCTGCGGGCAATGTCAGAGTTGGTACAATGGCATGAAATCCAGAGGGAAGCAACAGCAAGCGTTGCACCTCAGGAAAAGACTAATGCATTAGAGGAGCTCAGTGCTATTAATCCCTGCCTCTCCCTTTTTACAGCTGGCCTCTGTACTGAGGCTGCAGTCTGAACTACGCAAGAACCCTTAGCTCGCTTGCGTGTAGCATTATAAAAGCAGGACAAAGTCTAGGACTGTAATTTACCATCGTAATTGAAATCAAAACCACAGGCAAAGAAAGCGCAAAAAAGGTTTGACAGAAATTAAGGATAATTAAATTTGAGAGTATTATGTGATTACATTCTTACTAAAGCATGCCTCTCTTACAGCTGCTGTCAATTCGCCACACAAATACCAACAACAGATTTTACTTGCAGCCTAAAAACTGTCCTGCCCATGTAAGGAACATAAATACACTGCTGTTGTCACCTTTAGATCAGAGCACCTCCAAATATTATCCAACGAAGGCAGTTTTTTCAAGTGGTTAATTTACATCTGCTAGAAGACTGTCCTGCATGTCACATAGTTAGGCTTCTCTCCTTAAGCATGCAAACCTTTGCAATCTGCAGGCTAATGCATATTTTGCACTTGCAGTGGAAAAGGTGATGTGGCTGCTCATTTCAGTGCTTAAGCTTTGCTTGGCTCTTTTGCAAGCAACAAGTCTTGGTCTCTTTATTCAATGGCGATTTACTCTTTTTTTTAATGTATTTAATCCAGTTCCACCCTTACGTGCGATCAGTGACCAGGAAAGCAAAGATGGCTTGTATCAGAAATGGCAAATGCTTGTGGCCTACATACTACATTTTCTGCCCTTCAGTATCATCAGTGTAGCAATTTTCAGCGCCTTTATATACTGGTAAGTACTAGGATTATCTATTGGATTGATACTTTCTTCTTGTTATCAACTTCAGGCACTGTGTTAGCAATAGGCTTCCTGGCAATCCCCTCGTGCCCGTAAGCCTCTTAGGGCTAGCATTTGCTCCGTGAACTTTTGGAGGGTGTATCTGTGCAGGACTGCCTTGTGTGGAGGCATAACTTTCGGAGAGGCTTTTAGGCCTTCTCGTACAGGCAGGCATTTCCCTCAGGCGCTGCAATACTCTAACAGTTTCTATTATCCTGCTGTTCCTTGGTTATAATATTCTCTCTCCTGTCATTTTTTTTTTAACCTCTCTTCTGTTTTAGGCCTTTTTATAGCTACCCCTGACTTCCTAGTCTGTATCTATGTAGCTCTTAGTAAAGTATTAGAGCTCTTCAGAGGAGGCAATAGCTTAATGGTAGGACTTTGAAGAGCTCTTACTTCTGCACCCACCTGTGATTAGGGGTTAATACCTGCTAGGTCTATGAAATGTTTAATACTTGAAGAATCTGTGTTCAGCTATCTATTTCTAATAATTGAGACTATTTCTGCATTGTGTGCAAAAATGCTAAAGGAAAACCTGTGAAAAAAATCAACACTTCTATTTTCAAACCATGGTTTGAAGGTGGTATAGTTAAAAATTAAATAAATAAAAGTCACATGGCTTTACATTGAGCAAGGAAGCTGAAGCACAACGTTGAGCTGCTGCTGCTTGTTAGCTAAGAGGACACTGCACTAGATACAGTGTAAGTTTGGAAGAAGAACCATATGTCACCATATAATAAAAGATTTTGTCATCTGTCATATACAGTATGAGACTGAATTGTTTGCCAGGGAAATGCTGGCCTGCCTTAACTTCCAAACCATTACCACTGATTATGGGATTTTTTTTTTCCTTATGCAAATTAATGAAGAGCTGGGAAGAATGTGCTGTTTAATAAAGACAGCAAGAGTTTAGAGGAAATTGCATTTGGATGAATTACATGGATGGTGAATTGAATTAGCCTTCCATTTAATTAGAATGAGTATATCCTTCTTTAAATCTAACCCAGACAGCCATCTCCAAATCATGAATTTGCATGCATGGTAACAGATATGCAAAATTCTACCTGTTAATTATCTGCATAAAGATGCTCTTTAAATACGTGACTCCTCTATAACTAACTCCCACTGCACAGAATCTAAAGGCAGGAAGTCAGTCATTAGCTTAAAGGGTTGTAAAAGTGATGGTGGTCATCTTGAAATACTGCAGACTTCTGCTACACCTGCGCCTGCACAGAACCTCTTACTTAGATGTCTGCACTTAGATCAAGAAGTGAACAGAGGTCTGCTATGCTAAGGGTCCAAACAGCTTACAAACTGTTCACTTGCTAAGCTAAATATAAATAAATAAAGGTTAGATGTCAAGTCTAGAGCAAACGCACTTTTAAAATATTCTTTTGCTCATCTTTGTACAGGACGGTAGGGTTGAATCCTGATGCTGCCAGATTTGGATGTTTCTTTGCGGTTATCTTGGCAACTCATGTGGTTGGTGAGCTACTAACACTTGTTTTACTTGGTGTGGTTCAAAACCCAAATACAGTCCAAAGTGGAGTGGCGCTGCTTAATTCAGCAGGTGTGATAGTGGGAACCGGACTTCTAAGGTAGGAAAAAGATTTATTTCCCTAAGGTTTTAATGTTAAAATAACATTCATCTACAATAGCTTCATGAACAGTTTCTAATGATGCAGAGCAATAATGCACAGAAGTGCAGCTGTTATTTTCAGAGAAGTGACTATCTGATCGTGCTAGACCTTGTACAAGATATCTAAAAAAGGCATTTAATTATCTTTTAGCTATTACTAAAAATACTGACATTTTAAAGATTCTTCACTGCCTATTTTTGCAATTGAATTAAAGGAAAAAATGAACAATTCAAATTTATCAGCTCTGTTAATTTTTATAGCCATGCCAACAGGATCACACGAAATGCTGTCCTCATTAAAGGATTCTATAAAAAAAAGAGTAATTGCTGGAACTTAGTAGATATTAAAAGCTGTGAATTTTTGACTGCAAAAAGGTTATTTTCAACTGTTACTCTCCCGTTTATTCATTGAACTTTTCAGGCACTTTTTCTATCTGTGCAGACTGAATTATGTAGTAATAATAAATCATGAACTAGTTAAGTAAGTGCCCCCCAAATTATGTTTCCTTTGCTGTATTAATGTGCAATTTTTTTTTCATTGTAAATCACTAATATTCATGAACTTTTAACACTATTCCCCTAACATTTTCCAGTACTGGAACTACTCTGCTCTTTGAGATATGTGCCAGAATAAATGTATTATTGTCAGAAAACCTCATTAGCTTTCTTCAGATTTCCAGCAAACATGATATCCTCTGCTGAGCCTTTTCCCATACAAATGAATTAAGCCTAACACTAGTTGCTATCAAGTTGTCTTCAAGAAAACCACAGGTCTTCACAAAGCTGATGAAGCAGCAGACTTCAGCCCCTCCTTGCTTATCAAAATGCAACTAGCTTGATATCCAGTTAATTTGGCCCCAGTTAAATTTCATGACAATGTATGCTTAAACTGGGAAAAACAGTTACTCTTTCTACCATAGTATAATGCCCTAATGCCTTAAAAAGTATTAGTGTTTTTTTCACCTTATTTTACAGTACAGAAATTGCTAACTAACACTGTGAAGGTCTTCAGTGATCAATCTTCACAGGCAAGGATATTAAAAATGGCACTGAGACGTGGCTTAGTGGGCATTTCTGCTGCGTTTATATGTTTAATTGATTAAACATAACATTAAACAATTTGTTTGCAATTTAAGGTGCAGAAGTTGTGCAGCTGTTTAGCTGAATAAAATTATCATAAAACTTTTCATATTCTAGTTTTATTCTTAATTCTTTGCCTTATTCATATCATTATTATTGTTCTAATGAGTTAATATTCTATCTTTTTTGATATTGAACATGAGGTGAGGCGCTGTGGTTTCTTACTTTGCAAACAATATTTTACTAGTAATGTTTATATTTGGTTTTCTTGACCCCCTCTTTTTTTTTTTTTTTTAGTTTGTTACTTCAATGTGACTGCATAGAATTATTGGTGACTGTCCTAAGCAATTCAGGACTGAATATTGGGACACCTTATTTACTGCTAGAATGCCTTTTGAAAACCCTACCTGTACACTTAAGACTTTCTGTAACAGGCTATGACCAAAGATGTCATGGTATTTTAATTTGGAGTAGAATTGTGTCTTGTAATGTAACAAGTGCTAATTTAATTTCTTTTCTATTTAAGGACCATAGAAGATATGCCAACACCTTTCAAACTGCTAAGTTATCTTACTTTCCAAAAATATAGCAGTGAGGTTCTTGTCGTCAATGAATTTTTTGGCTTAAACTTCACATGTGGTAAGTGCTTAAAAAAAATAATGCCCTTTAAGTAACTTTATTAAGATGCTAAAGTGTGCTTTCCTTCTGCATGCAATTAAAGCATCCATTATAAGTTAAAGATGACTTACCTGTTATTAAAGAAACTTACCAAGTTATAAAGACATACTGTAACTCCATACCAGCAAAACAGATAAAAGTTCAACTCTTTCTCCTTTCTCTCTTCCTCATCTTTCAGTTTTCCATTTGTCTTTTCCTCACCTTTTTCCTACTATAAGCATTTTAGAAGGTGAGTTTTGCAGCTTGACACATATTCATGAGAACTGCATTACACTGCCTCAAATAGAACAGAAAACATCAGTGCAGTAAGAACTGACCAAAAAAAAGTCCACCTAGATGCACCTTCTGCTACCAGCGAGGCAAACATTCAGATATAATGCCATGGAAAAGGGAGTAAGGGCAGCTTATTGATCTGAAGCTCTTACGGGCACAAGGGACAGGTTAAGGAGCTAAATTTGAAATGTCAGCGTCACTGACATTCTTTCAAATTTCTATATGGTTCCTGTCCAGTTTTCTTACTGTTGAATAGCTTGGATCTGCCACTTTGCTGGTTATAAACAAGGTGACAGGGAAAACGCCAGGGCCAGGGTGGAAAGGTTAGCAACCAGCAGCCATCACTGGAGCTAAAACTTAGAGCTTTGGACCTGCCCCAAGGCTTTGATCCTCTCCAAGGTCTTATAGTCTTTATCCACTATTTTTCATCAATCTCTTGCCCTTCCTTATTACAAAACCACAACTAGTAACTGAAAATATGACTGTAAGAATAACTGCTAGAAAGTGGATACATGATTTTGGTAATATTTACACACAGTTGTTTTTTAATGTGCCTAACAGACAACCTTCTTTTTTAAATTCTGAAAGTTGGTATGAATGACATAAGGCTATAATACCCAGCAAAGTGCTTCTTGAGACCCTCTCTATACAGTCTGATAAGCCCCAAATGAAACAGAAAGCTCCTAAAGACCCTTCATTCTGCTCTTTAAAAATATGGCAAAGATTAACTACAAAAAAGATGTAGAATATCAGCTCCTATTTCAAAAGTGTGAAAAAAATGTGACCTATAGGCCTGGTTCATCATTCAAGCAAATGTTTAGGCTAGATATATTAAAAATATGAGCTAGATACTGGAGCCTGAGTTTTAATTTTGCTAAAAGGAATTTACCTAAGGGAATTAACTTTATTTTATTTTTGTTTTGGCAGGTGGACCCAACACCTCCACTGCAATTAGTTCCGTATGTTTTTTCTCTCGTGGTGCTCAGTTCATTGATAGCAACTTTCCTGGTGCAACATCCCGCTTCACGACACACTTCTTGGCACTCTATGGCTTTCTACCAGTACTTGTCATTATAGCAATTGTGAGCTTTAAAATAAGAGATATAATTATTAGCAGACAATAAAAAAGCAGTTCTAGGCTTAACAAACATATACTACTACATTTTTTAGTTTTGCTGTAGCTGAACGACTAATTTGTTAGATTTTAGATGGACTTTGGACAGACTGTGATTCTACATAAAACACAGAAACATTTTTATCCTTCATCAGTGTTTGTTTCCAGTTGAATGTATGCTTTCTATCTTGAAAAACACTTCTCTTAAGCCCGTGCTCTCCTAATAGCTTTCTGCTATTGGGGTTCCCCACCCCGTCAGGCATAGCAGAAGCATTACATGGTCTAACTGACTTTTTGAATGTAAGTTAATCTACTGATGGTGCTAATTTTAACAATCGAATCAACAGTGGTGTTCTAAGTTTTTCCCCAGTGTTTTTTTTTATAATGAAAACCGTAAGCAGAACAATATGAATGTGTTTTAAGTATTACGCTCTGCTTTGATACTTTTTGGGGGATCTGTAAAAAGGGAATAAACTGAACACATGTAAAAAGACAGAACTGAGAAAGCACTCCACATTCATCTTATGCATTCTATGCAAACATAGCAGCAATGAGCAAGATAAAAGTACCCAACACACTGTTGTCTTATAAATAAGTGAAAGAAGGTAGATATTTATCCCTGTTTTATCTTTTTATTATCACATTCTAAATCTTGCTTTAGAATCAGTCTGTGAATTAGTAAATTTGTTTTATTAATAAAAAGTCAACTAGAGAAAATATATGTAAAGGTTGTTTGCTATTACTTGGAAGTGATATCACTTGCATCTTTGTAAATTATTCTCAGTCCCATGAAAGACAGTCCAATTTATCCTTCCAAATTTATAACTGTGACTTTCAAAACTGAAGTATAGCAGGTACTGAATTCACAGCTTTTATCTTAATTTTCATGTTCAGTGAGCAAGTTATTTATTAAAGGTAGCTCCAGATTACTGCACAGAATTAAGTACATTTGCATCTTAAAAAGCCATAATAATATAATTATTTAAATTTGATAGTTTAGAAATGATATTTTCTTTTTAAAAAAAGAGTATGAAATCCTCACTGTAGGAGAGTCAAGTTTTTCACTTAACTAAGAGGCCAAAATTTTATTCTGATTTATTCAAGATTTTATATAGCTTTATATGTTATTCCAAGACACAGATACTACATCTCTGGAAAAAAATTAAACAAATATGTTAAAATTAATAACTAACTTTAAAACCAGTTATTTTTCTTTCCTATTTTCATGCTGATCATTCTTGCCCTCTGGTCTGCCAAGTGACTGTGTAAACTCCCATGCCCCATCTTACCTCTCAGGAGACACCCCTTGCTGTAATCCAGATCTTCCTCATTCCCAAAGGGCTCAGTGCAGCTGATCGTAGGAAACATGTGCAAGGCCAAAAAGCTACACTTCACGGTTTAGGCTGAAGGCAAATCAGTTCTACCACTAACCAAAAACTTGTCACATTGATTGGAATGAATTCTCTAGCATTTGAATATTTGACAGAAATCTATTCTTTCCAATTTTTTGCAGAACTATTGACACTTTATACAGTAGAAGAAATACATAATTGCCACATTAAACTGTATGATACTGGAAAAAAAAAAAAAAAACAAACCCAAACCTCCTGAAGTTTAGAAGAGCCAGACAAATTTGGTTTTAATTTATTTTATTTGTGAAAGTATCATAAAAATTTTTACCAAACTATGGTCCAAATATAATCTTAAATTTTGCCTTTGAATTACATACACAAGAAACTTGGAAAAGATGGCCAGCAGGCTTAAGCATGCAGTTTCATTCTTTGGCTGTGAAAACTTGTTTGCATTCAAATGCATATTTAAAGTAGAATCATTCAAAACCAAATAACTACAGGTGGGAATTTTTATTGCCAGTCTTCATAGTCAAACCCATCTCTGAGAAATCTGAAATTCTCTTCCTCCCCACACCTCACCCCACCTTTTTTTTTTTTCTTTTTTTAAGCTGTATCTCAATACTAAGACATACTTTAATTTGGACTGACTAATAAACAGACCTACTTTAATAAAAAAAATAATATCAATAAAAATAACAGGAATGCTTAATAAATACCTTGTTATTTTTGTAGTTTGATGTTGTAGCTTTTTGACTGCATCAAATTAAACTGGTCACATAATGCTTAAAAAACCAATTTTGTACATGTTAAACTGAAGGTAGCTACAGCAGCTCATCAGTCCAGACCAAAATCCATTTCTTTCCAGGTTTTAGAGGCATTCCTCTTGTATTGGTCAAGTTCCTAAATCAGAAACATAGATACATATTAATCTAATATCCTTATGACTGGAACTGGTAAAAAACATACAACAGCCACCTAAACGTTTAAATCATAAGCAAAAATTTTTTGCTGTCGGAAAAATGTATTGCGTGAATATTAGTATAATTTTATAAAAATAATAGTGCTATGTTTTTCCACATTTGCTTTCACACTTGCTTTCCACGACAGAAGAGAATTTTTGTATTTGGTTTTTTTCTTAGATATTTACTTTTAAGAAAACAGGAGCACTGCAAAGATACAGAAACATGCTATTACATATGTTTTAGAAACCAGAATTACTCCTCTACAAATAACACTGATTCATACCCCCAGGTGCCCAGGTTATGGCCTTTCAAAAGCAAGATAATATCGGTAATTCCTTAGGAATATGTAAAGAAACTGTAAAAACAAAGCCTTTATCTCAGCACAGGACCAAAATGAACTTCCATAAAACCTTATACATCACTGGTGGTGGTAACTTGGAGAGTTACCTATGGACTTTGGAAAATTCTACAGACCTAAGGCTGGATGTACTAGGAATATGCATTCCTTTATTTATTTATTTATTTTTTGGATTTTCAGCTAGTAGATAAAAAAAACCCCTCAGATTCTACTATTTAGTAAATCACATGTGAAAAGAAACTGCAAAAAATGTGGCAATAATTAATGTGGTAATAATAATGCATCTTCTAGACTGTATTAGAGCATCCTTAGAACTCTATATGCTGATCCTTAAAAACAAACAGAAGCTTGAACTGTGGAGTTATAAAAATAATGACTTTTAGGTGGGAAAAATGAGCTAATCTACACCCCACAGTGCACTTGACACTAGCTGAATACTAGCAAGGTGGACAAATAACCTGGTGTCAGTCAGAATTTTTACTGGAAAACTGTAAGCAAACACATAAGTGTCAGGAAATATTTCAAAAGTTTTTTTTTTTCCCCAGCATAAGTGATTTAAAAATCATTATGAGTGCTTTACATACATTTAAAAAAATACTGGATTTGCACAGTATGAGCAGGAATGTAATAATGAGGTAACTGTTAGCCCTAATCAAAGACTATCTGCAAGGTAAAAAAGAGTTGTATCTTACTTGTAGCATTATTAGCTATCTATGAACTACAACACAGTGGAAATTAATCTTACTGGAAATTTCCATCAAGTTCAATTAGTTCTACAGATACTTTTGATGCAGTGCTCCTATGATTTACTAGTTATACTTATTTCTGCATTATATATAATAAAAAGTTTTAAAAAATTCAATAAGAATTCTTCTCCTTGATATGCTTGAAGAAAGAAAACTTAAAAAGGTGGAGGCTATTTACCCTTTTGAAAACTAATTCTAAAACGAAACAGAATGACAAAAAATGTATTAAAATACTCTGCGAAAAAAAGCAAAGCTACCCTTCAGGAATCATAATTTTGTATCTGTAATTGGAGTTGTGCAGCTAATGAAGTTGCTAGGAATGATGAAGAAATGTCAGAGAAAAAAAATAATAAAGAAAGTGGTGCATGAGGACTAGTACAAAGGCAGCATAGCCACTGGAAAGTAGGAATGCTTTGCATATCATTGTTATTTTGAGGGACTAAATAAACTAATGGATGTTTGACTGGAATATATAAAATACTGGAAGTGCAAAAACAACCTAAAATCTCTACCTGGAGAATTTAACAGCAGGATCAATCCAGAGCAGAAGAAAATTAGGACAGAGCAACAAAAAAAGCATCTAATACATATGATATATGAAAATAATACATGGAATTCACTCTATCTTATGATATAAATGTGTGTGTGTGTGTATATGAAATAATAATATATATCTGTGTGTGTATATACACACATACACAAGCATGTATACCATTTGACAAAAAGCAAAATTTGTAAAAATAAATAAAATGAATATTTAGAAGCTGTGGAATCTGTCCTGGAGACACACACATACACACACACATACATATATGTAAAAATATACTTCGAGAAGAATATGCTATTAACAAACAAACTGTTAATGCCCCTGCTGATCCTATTGTTTCAGACTTTCTAGTCTGTGCCCATTCTCTGTGACAATGACAAACTCCAGAGAAGCTCTGTTTTATTTATTCGTCCAATTAAGCCCGCACTTGGAGAATCCTGTATGTCGTTTTCTGCATAGTACGGTAGGTTTAAAAAAAAATGTTTTTGTGTGTTTCAGAACTTAGTGGAAAGCAATTTCAACAGCTTGCTCAGTAGTGCAAAATGTTCAGCAAGCACCACAGGCTAAAAGCAGTAAGAGGATTTTTGGTTAGTGCGTATTCGTCATGACGCTAGTTGTACGGTTAAGTGATGCTCAGTCGACTAATACAGAACATATTGCGTCCAATCTAAAGCTAATAAGTTGCATTATTAATCACAACTCTAGTAGTGCTGAACGCTTCCATCTGCAAGGTAGTCTTTACTTAGTATTTTTACTCCCTTATTATTCATATAAATTATGATTTTGGAACATACTGAACTCTTGGAAACTTGCCAACAGTTAGGAATAGAAAGCATATTGCAGTGTCTGAAGAAGCACATGTATTCTGATTTATGCTAAGTTAATAATTTCCATTCTAATATATTTTTTAAAAGAGCTGAAACTAGACAATGCAGTTTTATATATAAAGACAATGCTGTGGGTCATGCCTAAAGGTTTTATGTAAAATACTAGCCTTCTCTTGAGAAGAAGGAAGATAATTTAGCATTTTTTTTTTACTGTAACTTTAGGTAGTTGGGAGGTTAGTCAACATAAAGGCAGCCCAAAACAATGCAAAACTGCAAAGTATCAAAAATATAACATATATTAGAATTATTCCAACTAGACATGAAAGTTCTGAACAAAATGAGAAAGAGTATTCTGAAGCCATATCAGAGTAAGGCTATGTTTAATACTAAATGAAAGGAAAAAAGAGGATGGGGATGAAACGGGAAGAAATCTCTACAAATATTATCTTTAACAAATTCTGTGATTCCCAAGGGGAGGCAAGTATTATCAGGAAGGTATATTTCTTTAGTTTTGCTGTAAAACTAAAATAAATCCCTGTAAGGCAGAAATGTAGTGGCAAAAACAAAACAAGACCAAATATTTCAATGTTACCTGAAAGACCTTTTTGGGAAATAACAACAACAACAAAATCACTTGCTCGGTTCCGAGGCACCCTGCTATGAAGGTGACCCCGAATCCTGCGTTACCCTGTAACTGCACACTCTGCTAAGAGAACACGTCCAAACACGCAAACCCCCGCACAGCAGCCAGCACTGCCTGTGCTTGCTGGGTGCCCACTGTAGGCAACTGAGATCAGATCGAGAGAAACTGCAATTTAAACATGATGATTTAAATGGTCCTCGAGTGCTTTCAATATTATTAGCATGCTAGCAGCTCAAATCCTAGATGTCCTAGATGTCTCTAGGACATCTCTATGTCTCTATGTCTCTTCTGGCATAAAGTATGCAGGTTTTTTTTTTTTTTTTAACCGTAACGCTTCTGTATTTCAGTGTTTCTGTAAATTCTTCATCTGTCAAATGGGGAAGATCACACCTAATCTTATAAAGGCGCTGGGAAGGAAGACTTAACTGATGTTTGTGAGGCACTCAGATAAGATAACATTACTGCACATTCTCAGGGAAAAAAAAATTAATACTTTTGTGTTCACTGAAGTGTCTGAATGGCAGGTTGAGAAATACGGTACACAAAGAATAAAGATGATGAAAAGAAATATTGAACAACTGAATGAGACATCAGGAAAATAGTATATGATCATGTAATTAAAGACAATATCTACAAACAAGGAGGAAAAATTAAGATTGCAGAAAAAGCCTTAATTGTTGCATTTCTTCAGTCCCTATGGAGTGACATCACGACTAACTTTCTTTTTATTCACTTAGAGAATTTGCTCTCAAACTGTGGCCTAAGATCTCTGAGAGCTGATTTCAACCAGCTGTAATAAAAGGCCAAATCAATCATTCGACCATGGGACACAGACTCTTCCACTGGGTACTACCATATTTATTATCAGCAGAGATAAGTCCTCCGCATTCAGATCCAGGTCTCAGAGTACATCCCTATAATTCTGTCTCCACCCACCTCTCTACAAAGCCTTTATCTGCCCCCTCCCTCGCCTAATCACTACCAGGAACCACCCTGATTGGGACAGGTTATCTAATTCTTTAAGCTTTTGTTGCTCCAGTGAATGCAATGGTACTGTTACAGTCAAATGTCTAAAAGAAAAAGGTTCAGGCACCTATTTTGACCAATAGTTAGTAGTAGAAGACAGTAAGATAGCTAAGACCTGAAAAAGATACTTCAAAAGACAGTTGAAGTGCTTACATCTGTGGTACAGAGCATTTTCTAAAGGAAACAGAGCAGACAGACAGGATGTGCCATTTCGCTGCCAGAAACATTTAGAAGGAACTAAGAGAAGAACAAGACTTTCATGCACTCATGGGTGTTCCTGGATGCAGGTGGTACATGTGCAGCTCTAAAAGACAATGTGCTAGTTAAAACACACTAAAAATGCATTTTCCATAAAGATCTGAGGTGCTGTATGAGAGAATGACTTTAGAGAACCAAAAGGCAGCAAACAATTTCAACAGTAATAACTGATATAAACCTGCAAGTTGTAGATTTGGTGGATAAGAACTAAAAAAGGATTCTGAAATGACACGGTTGACCAACAAATAGGTGCTCTACCTCGAACAAAGGTACAGTGAAGAAATGGTAACCCCAGGGAGTTTTCCAGAACAGCAACAACAAAAACGTCTGGGAATAGGGTGGTAGTCTCGGAGTTTGAACATACTGAAGAGGCAAAATAATGTGATGTAAAAGACAGCACTCTCATGGCAGAGTGCCGATGAACTGCACCTGAACTTCCACACCCAGAACGTATCTGGATAAGTCTCTAGGATAGATCCTAACAACTTTTACATGAGACTATGCTAGCTATTTTTTTCCTGTACTTCTCTTTTTTTGGCTATTCTCTAATTTTATAGTCAAGAATTTAACCTTTTATTTTGATGAAGTGCTTCCTTCTCCAAGCTGATTTTATGTTACAAACAATCTTTGCTAACCCTTAACAGACATATTATTTCTCTAAAAATGATGGCTGCAGGCAAACCCTTCAAACAAGTATACAAACTTGGAAGTCCCTGGAAATAAAGATATATTATCCAAAATACAAGGACCCAATCTGCAACTGGCTATACCAAATGCCAGAACACTGGAAGGCTCTGCAAAAGAGGGAAGCAAGAGAGAAACAGCCCTATTTTTATGAAACTTTGTATTGTCTGTCATCTATACATTTTTACAGTATTCTAGTACTAGTATCAAACATACTGACAGGAAGCTATGTTTTGTGTCCTACTGCTATGACTTTGTACTTTTATTTCCTTCAAAGCTTATCTTTAAGATAAATGCGCAAACTGGCTATCACAGAGTCCAACGTGGCATATTAATTAAATGGAAGTAACTGAGGGAGCAATAACATGCACTTAAATGATCTTGGAATATGCACCATCATTATATGTAATTTCACTTTGCATTATGTCTCATGATTTCTTTAGCAACGTTGCATATTAAACATTTTAATATAGTCTTCCTGCTAAACAACAGAGAACATGCGTGAATAAAAAGAAAATTACACTCATGATACACTTAAAATTTTGCTCTTAAAATAGTAGTTCTGTACCTTTTCACATAATTATGGGAAAAGCAAAGACACTTCAAGAACCACTGCAGCTACACAATTCTTTTCTTGCAGATGAGTAGTTTTCTGTGCATTCCAAATGGAATGAAATTCTAAGAGTATAAAACATTTTAAGAATATGCAGATATTGTGTAGTAATTGAACTTCAAGATAGTGAACTTCAGAAAATAGTGGCAGATAACAAAAGTAATTTTCTCTTTAAAGCCCAGATTGCTTGTGACAGGCCCAACTAAAAGATGCTACACTGGTTTTCCTTGAGCAGATTAGTGTTCTAAGAGCCTGTCTCTTTTGTTTAAAAACAGAAAATTAACAATTCTCCATGTGATTTACTCAACACCAGTATCTTGTTTCACAAAATGTAAATATTATCAAATAAAAACAAACAGGTATACTGAGTATGAGGTTACATTATAAATTCCATAATCAATGATGTGCTTTATAAAAGGGAGCACTTTAATGATTTTAATACTGCGCTTGATATAACAGACATTTAAAAAATAATGACTACATTAACAGGATATTACAGGCGCTAAACAAGTTCAAGGGCCGTGAGAGATTCTTGCAATTGCTTTCTTATTCTAGATTATGAATATGTTCTAGCCTCAATCTAGTTCTCCAGGGAATTTTTCTATAAAGTTAGCACATCACAAATATTTGGGGAAATTCAGAAGGACTGTAAAATGAATACAAAAAAAATAAGTGATCCTTTTTCCTCTAAAGGTATATCCTGGAAATCGGGGGTTAAGGCAAACACCACTGTGTACATTAATTTTATTCTCTGTATTTTTAAAATAAAATGTCCACAAACCACGAACTTCAGTCAGCAGGATTATAATCTCATAACATTCTTAAACTCCAATTTAAACAAAAATTGAGAGGGCAGGGAGGCTATAAACATTCCCACTCCAAACCTTGATACCATTCCCTAGATCGTACTGCCCTTCATACTATTCCCTAGACTTACTGCTAACTAATTCCCAAATAAATACAAGGTAGATATGAAGAGAAATTTCTATGAAGAAAAGCTCTCAGCTCGGCTTCAATATGGACGATGAGATTACTGTAGTGAAATAATCCTTGAAGAGAGATAGAGGGAAAATTCAAACCCTTAATTTCTACAGAAACCACAGAACCAAAACTTTCATGTCTAACAATATTCCTCCCGCTACATCTTCAGCGATCAGAAAACAAAGAAAGTTGGATAAAATTCTTGAATGTAAGTTACCTAAAGGCAAAAAGGGTGCTATGGTTATATCCTACAATTACTGCAGCAATGGTAGTGGTTCTGGAATAACAGACTGAACAACTACATACCTCATTTTTCTGGGCTCTCATGACATCAACTTCATACTCGGCATATTGTAAATCCTGTGCAGGGTCCTTGGTATATTGTAAATCAGAGGAACTCTAAAATAAAAATGAAAACACAGAAATCATATATTTAGGTTGCTATTCATTTAATAAGATGATACCACGTGGTAGAGTCTAAAGGAAGCTTTTTGCTTATAATACAAAAATATTTTAATCTTGCAATTACGGAAGAGTTTTTATTATTGAACACAGATTAAATAAAAAATACGATTTATTATCTTGAATTGGTAAAACAATGAGAAAGTAAGAAAGCAATTAGAGCTTAAAGGAAAGAAAATATTCTTATTTGGTGGTTGCTTGTTAGCAGCTTCTCTGCTCAAAAAGAAAATACTTTTTCCAGCTTGTGGTATTCGGACACAGTCAAGTGTTTCTCCTACTAGAGGCTTTGTCGTCTTAAGGCATGCTGTACTGCACACAGCTTATTGGTGATGATTAATAAATTCTTGTCAAAAATCACTTAAAATAAAGTGGCTTTAATATTTAACAAGCAAGGGCATAGGAAAAGGTGCACTGAAATCCCATATAAGAAGCTGAAGATCCATTGACTGAAAACTCAGAAAAGCAAAGTTTGTGCAATGTAACACGAGCCACAGTCTCATAGCCCTAACTCATTTTTTTGCTGGCCCAGACAAGGTGTTGGCAGGAAATGGACATGAATAAAGAACGGAGGTAGTCCAGTATAAAAGGAAAAAATGCCAGTTGCATGTGTTCAAGTCAAAGATAACAGAATTTTGATCTACTACCAACAGCAATTACTTTTACTCAAAGGAATATTTGGGTTTTTGCCTCTTGGAACCAGAAATTTCTGAATCACGTGCAAGATCGGTCACTTTGGAGGTGGTGAGAGATACTCATTCCCTTGCTAATCCAAACACTTCTCGTAGAAAAATTACAGACTATGGCAAGGAAGTCCAGCACACTAGCCTGATTCAAAGCCTCATACCCTAGGAGAATAAGGAACTTGCTGCAGCAGAAAAGAGCATCATTGGCACCTGGCTTAGGCATTACGGCACGTCACCTTATAAAGTTCCAAAATAAGCTGAGTATAGGTTTTCCCTCAGTATCATGAAAGGCAATAGGATTACTTCAGAAAAGTAATTGATACTTTTCTTGTTTCTAGATGTAGAAACGTAACTGAGATTTAGAAAGTAAAAACCGAAGCATCACAACATAAAAATCGTTATTTTTAAACTTATGAATTAAAGAGGTTGGAAGAAACAGAACTGCTAATTGGTTTTTCAAGCGACTGAAATTCCAGGCACTGGACTTGAAGGACAAAAATTCTAAGTTCTAAGAAAGAAGTGGTGCATCAAACACTTAAATGCGTACCTTGGGAGGAAATGTTTTCTCAAATACTTTTTTCCACAGTTCCAGAGGTGTGTTTGCATGCAGTTTTCCAAGGTCACTTTCAGAGGCAGGTGGTGGTCCTAAGGATTACAGCAGAGCACAGAGTAATACAAGGATATTGTCATAACAACACGAATTATCGAATCATTTTGAGCAACGATCCATCTAATTTAATATTTTATCTTCATCAATGGCAAACTACTACAAGCCTTGAAAAAGGCTTGATCATGAAAGAGGTTGTGTTACTATTGCATATTATATTTTAGTATCTAAGCTTGGCCCTGTCTTGCTGTTTTAAGCAGTACTGACACTTTATTAAACTGCCTAACAATACTGCAGAGGATATTCTCACTACTATAAATACTGAATCTCCATTTTAAACTAAATCATTTGCTTTCAAAGATCAGTTAAAACTGATGCTGAAGCATCAGTAAAATCATGTGCTAAAATATCAATTTATCTTTTATCTGTCCTTTTTTTTTTTTTCTAATTTTCATAACCAATTTTAAGATACAAGCACAGCGAACAGGAAATGTTCTAACCTATTTGGTGCAGGGAATCCAGGCCTGCTGGTATAAACAGAGGTCTGCTATGATCCAGTGCGACAGATTTACTAAAAACAGGGGGAAAAAAGTCAAGTTGACAGCGATCAGCAAGAAAAATTACATTATTCTAGCCAAGTCGGAAACATAAGCACATCTAAATAAATCTGCACATCAGCATATCTAAATATGTCTGCTGCACAGAGACAGGCAGCTGCAGGAGTAAAGGGGTAAATCTGCATAAAAAAGAATCCCTCGGAAATGATAGTCTTGAGAAAAAAAATGGGTGATTAAAATATTTTTATTAAGTAATTTCAAGCTCTGGGCAAGTCACTTAAGAGTAGAACAAAAATGTATTACCTTTTATCAACGCCAAATACCAAGTTATTAATAAGAATACGGGCTTTCAGCAGGACAGCTTCAGATTTACTGGTAAACTAGATGAATTCAGAAAATAAAATATACATCATGATCTTCCATCACCGAAATATTACATGTTATGTCATCTGCACAGAGGATTACAAATAGAGCCTGGCTAGTTCCTGACCTCAATACACTTAGTGTATGTCCACTGGATCTACCAGGATAAAAATCTCACCCTCCCTTTCCAAAACATGAAAGTATTTGTCACTAAATATATAGATCAAGAAAGATTAAAAACAGCATTAAAGAAAGAAGATTAAAGATTAAATTTTAATATATGGATTCACAGCTTCTGAAGTATGCACATTAATAGATATATATTTTTTTTGCTTGAGACAAATGAGTTATTAAGATTTTAAATTACATTAAAATTATCCAGAATACCATGAACAAAGATGTAATGAACAGCTATAAATGTGTTCACATGTCATAAAAGTAGCGTGATAAGCACTGACAGAATTGGTACGGATTTCTCAAACAAGAGCCCCCAGAATACCCTCGGAAGCAGCGTGCTTCTCCTCTCTAAGGGCTTTTGTAGCTTAACCAAGTCATCTCTTTGAGAACCAAGTTACATCCCAAGTGAAAGAAATGAAGCTTCTTCCACTCATTTCAAGGGGAATCGTGATTTAGTATCCAGAGAGGAGTATTAAGCTCCCAGTTTTTCATTTTTACTTAAAATAATGTTTTAATGACTTAAGCTGGCAGATTTCTATTCTGTTTTATGACATGTAAATTCCTCTTCTGTTCACTGAGAATTCAATAATATTAATCTTCTAAAAATTTATTTTATCTGTCAGCTTAAGTCCTCTCAGAACTGCCAGACCTGGCCTTACAGTGATGCTTCAGGAGAGTATACTTACACTGCCAGGAAGATGTGCCCTTTGATTCACGATTTCAAATCTACAAAAGTCTGATCACTTATGCAGGTTATGCTAAACTCATACTGCTACCAAATGGGCCAGTTCTCTACTTCTATCTAGGATAATCATTTTTTATCTGTCCTGCTTTCTTGTACCAACAAAAACTTGTGTCCTGCTGTGCAGTGAAGTGTTCTGGGGAACTGAGTTGCCTAGCAGGTAACCATTTTTCTTTAGTTTTTGCTGGTACTGGTTTATTCTGGGGGCATATTCATCTATCTCCTGCCAGTACCTGCAACCCATTTGAGAAATTAGCTCATGGAGAAAGCTACTGTAAGACCAAATACATACTATTTTCTCTAGGATTTTTATATTTCTATTTTTCACAATATTATTACACAGCATAAACATTGCTCATCTTTTCCCTTCCTTATTTGAAAAGTGAATGCACATACCACTAATGATGCTCCATAATAATGTGAAACAAATCGAAGAGTCTTGCTTATGATTTTCCTCATTTCAGAGTCAAACTCCTGAAAAAGTTGATATTGGAATGTATGTGTAAGAAACAAAACCCAAGCTATTACTGCCAGAACTTTTCAATTTTTTATCTAAACTGAAATGCATTAGGTTACAATATATGAGGCGTTCAGCTGTCAGCATAATTATATCTTAAGACAGAATCAGTAACAGCCTACTCTGATTGAAAAGAGATGTCACAATTTCCCTTTGTTTCTTTTTTACAGAGGCAGCTTAATTCAGGTAATGTATTATTCCAGAAAAAGTTTTTTAATTGGGAATGTGTATTCAATTTCCAACTAGTTTCTATTCCCTTTTGTTTTAAAATTTCAGAAGTAGAAATGCTGCTTACTAGAATAAGGATTATTTTTTTCTTTTTGTCAAAATATTTGACTTTCAGTAAGCCTTTGGCTATATGCTTTCCAAATTGTAACATTTGCAAGACTTGAGAAGTGCATCAAAATATCTTTTCATCAATAGATGGCCTTCCGTGAATAAAGTAAGGAAAACAGGGTGCCAGCAAAGCCCAGAATATTCTTTCCACAGAAGCCAATGTAATGAGGCTTTTATCATGTTTATTACATGAGAATTACTGATTTTAAAGGACTTATGGCTCAGCATAAGGCCCCAGAGTGAAAGAATACCCAGTACCTTATTAATACAAATTGAGTAACTCAAAGAGTTGGCCTAGTATCAAAGCACTATATTGTCATCTAGGGAAGAACAAACTGCCAGCAAGACAGTTAAAATCAAACATGCTCTTCTAGTTTCTCATGAGCACATGCTACTTGAAAATTATGTACATACTTGTCTGGATTTTTAAAATACTGGGTGAGAATCCAGCAGTACTTCTCCCTGATATTTCTTCCTTCTCTCCAACCACCCCTTTGAAAGATGCAATTACTCATTGGTCTGTAAAAAATGGTAAAACTAGAACCTTTTTTTTTTTTTTTTTTGAAGAGAGATAGAGGGGGGGAAAAAAAAAAAGAAGGCAAATTTGAGAATGAACTACACCAAAAATTATGACCAGCTGACTTGAGAGACACCCATCGTTCATTGCCATACAGATACAGCTGCAGTCAGAGGGACAGATGGAGTTGTATTTCTCTCATTACAAAAGAAAGGGATCAACAAGATGTCTCCTTACCTTCCGCCTTGGTCTGCAGCTACTTATATTTAAATATCTTTTTAAGAATGACAGCATGTCTCCCATAATGCTATTGGAGGAAAAGATTTTTTGTGGTACAAGGCTGACTCGTCATATATCTGGTCAAATGATTGCCATTCTGCTACTAAGACTGTATTATATTGTAGAATCTTTATCAGGAGTCTTTTCATTATAAATAAAAAAAGTATTATCTTTTCAATATAATATAGAATATAAATATAAAAATTATCAATACAAAGTATTACTTACATGAAAAATATCATATTTGCTTCCAATTATCACGAGAGGTAATGGAAAAGGGTCAACTAATTCATAATCCTATTAAACAGATACATTACAGTTAAGCAGTGTTAGAAAGGAGTAGAGGATTGAGACAAAGGGAAGGCTCTAAGACTTATTTAACAGAAGACAAGGCTTATTTTTTCAAGACCTTAAATTAGATACCTAACTTTAATTCAGTAACTCTAGGATGTAGATTTAACTTTTTAATAGTTAACTTAATAATTAATAAATATATTGCAGTAACTCTCAAATTAGCTGGCAGCCTTTCAGAAATCCACACGACATTAAACTAGACTCTCATGTCAGCTCTAGCGCTCAGTGCTCTATACAAGCTCCCTTCTTGCAGCAGAGTGGCAAAGATCTGTGTCGTAATCCAGGCTGAGCTACCTGCTCCGTCCTAAAGCTGGTCATTCCACATACAGGTGAAAAGACTGTCAGCATATTGGCAAGAAGCTACAAATATTGAAAATCCTGTACTTTGAGAGGAAATAATGGCTTCATTCACATACTGCCAAGTAAAACCTTTCAGCAATACCATCTTCACCCAAAATTGGGGCTACAGAACTGAAAAAAAAAAAAAAAAAAAAAGAGAGAGAAGAGCTCATCTCTCAATGAAGAAAAAAAAAATAGAAAAACAACAGAAACCTCTATTTATCTGTCCCTTCAACTCTTGATTACAGGCTACTTTAGGTGAATTCAGCCTTTTTAAAGAACGTTTGCCCTTGCTAGGTTTACGCTTTACCATCACAGCTAAAAATTCCTTATGCAGTATAATGGAATACATCCAGACATTAACAAAAACACTCTCTGAACCTCATTAATTCCAGTTAATAAAAAAAAAACCCAACAACAACAACAAAACTTTTAGCTACAAAATAACAGATAAAAATTTCCTTGAACTATCAGTTACTTTTGTGACTATAAAAAGATAGCATTTCCTCCTACAAAAGGGGCAATAATGTTTTTTCCCCCTCTAACAATGATGAAATTTTAAAGAGAACTCAGTAGTAACATAATATTGTTTGCCCTCCCTTCTGTTTTCCATAATGAAGGCTGAGTAGAAATGCCAGTTCAGAATGTATAATTACGTCCCCTACAGGGCAAGTATAAAAGCCTTTTCTTCTAATCAATTCATAGTGTTATCTTTTTTACTTATTGAAAGAATTTGTGTTTTTCAGATGCTAAAAGCACAATATGTAACCCAGATAGCGTGGCTACAACTTGTGTCCCTGTGCATTTGAAGGCCTCTTCCTTTTGTGAACTACCTTTTCTAAAAGTAAAAGAACAAAATCATAATCGGTCAGAACTGGAATCCTGTACTCCAGCTCTATTGAGTGTTGCATATGTTGCTGTCTTAAAAACATAAAGGTACTTTTCAATTTTTGAGCTATATGAGCATTTGTAGTATTACAGCATTTTACAGAAGTCACAGTAACTAGATTTACGTTCCAAGTCTTTGAAGTGCTGAATACCTATTTATGCGTTATATATACACAACATTTGGAGAGGATAAAGCACAATGCCTTTTCATTTCTCTCGCACATAATCTAGTTTAGCTTTTCCAGAGATTTAGTTAGCAATTATGTTTAAAGAACTCATGTTAACATTTCTGAAACTTTATAATTTAATTAGTTGTCAGATTATCAAAAGGCATTGAGTTTGTGATAGACATTTAAATAAATGCAAAGTATATAGTCATGTTGATGGCTGTTATAACTATATTCTTTGCTTAAATTTGTACCTTCAGCTAGTCTCTTGCTAGATGACTTTTGTACATTCTAGTTTTCATCTTCATTTAAAAAAAGATGAGGGGGGAAAAAGCAAACTGCTACTCTAAAACTATTTCTTTTGATTGGTGTAACATGCCATAACAATCACATTAGATATCTAACAAAAAGATATAAGAAACCTTTTTTCCTTGTTTCTGCTCTTATTGAA
This sequence comes from Tinamus guttatus, assembly GCF_059628265.1. Classification (NCBI taxonomy): domain Eukaryota; kingdom Metazoa; phylum Chordata; class Aves; order Tinamiformes; family Tinamidae; genus Tinamus; species Tinamus guttatus. Next base: position 694,738 of record NW_028288820.1, read on the forward strand.
TTTTTATTAAATTGCTATAATTTTCCAGTGAACAGGTTCATCTACATCAAATGGATTTTCAGTCATGCATAAAAATCTAAAAGAGTTGTTTACGATTTTCAAACGCATTATCTTTAACTGTATAAAGGCCTATGACATCTGGAGAAAATATTAGAAATAACTTACTGGATGATCCTTCTGTAGATTGTTCCACATCCTCTGCTTAATTTCAGCAGCTACTTCAGGATTTGTCTTACCCAGTTTTGTCAAAATTTTGTTCACATGGCTCCTGATGACCTGCAGAAGACTTTCCATAGTAGTCCAGAGTTCGTTAGGTTTGGACAGATCCAATACAAGAACTATAGCAAATGCCCTATTTAAAAAGAAAAGAAAAGAGAAAGAAAAAAGGCATTGTTTAGTAAAATCTTTAGCACATAAAACCACAAACATTTTCATATACAACCATATCTGCACTACAAATGCTGAAAGCAAAAACTGTGAAATGCGTGTGCTAAGACAGAACTAAATATAACAGCACGGGGTGACATCTCTTAGTGATACTCTGAGGTTTATTAAAATTTATTCACTGTCTCATGTTCCAGCAACATGACAATACCACTGTGAAGCGCATCGCGAACGCAGCACACTGCCTGGACACAGTGATTCCTTCACGTTCCATCCTGACTTCGGAAGGACTCTGAAGCAGAGTGCTAGCAGCAACTCTACAAAGCAAAGTCCAATTTCACTTCAGAATGCAATGAAAAAACATGGAATGTTTCTTGGTAAAACTTGACATTGTTCATGGAACTACTAAATAAGCCAATCCATTGACTATAGGCAGATGAGAAAACCAGTGAAAAACACTTTACTGAAATGGTTGTGTTTTTGTGTGCTTTGTTAAAATACTGCCTTACAAAACAGGTGGTCTGAAGGTTCTGGGATGTGATAGCAACATTGTTCTTTGAGATCATCCATATCAGAATACTCCTTATCAACAAAAAGGAAGGAGAGGACTGCTGGTGCTCTAGTTGCCTTCAGTCAGACGGTGGCTGAACAATGCTAGTTGATCTTTCTCTCCAACTCACCAAGCAATTCTGGCACCAGAAAGTGCCATTAAATAGTGACATTTCTCTGTAGCGAGCACAGTAACAAATGCAGATGATAAAAATGGCAGCCTTCCCATTATTTTCTGCAGAAGTTAAAGCTCATTACCAAACGAAATAAGCAATGGAACAGAAATTAAATGTTAACAAGTGGGTTTTCTTTCCCTTCACCCCCTCAGTTTTTTTATTCCCCTGACTGAAAAGAAAACACAAAATGGTACCTTGCCATCACCTTCTCTTTTCTTTATGCAAACAGCATCTACTTTCTTCTTCCTATTACACCATTACTCTTTCCTGGATTAGTCTCCCTACATTCCCTTTATTTTTTGTTAATTCACTTTCATTTTCTCGTTAAATCACTTTAATAATTCTATTCTCAGAAACACAAACTCTCTTCTCTTGTAATGGCTGTCCGATGAAAAGAAGATCATACATTTCCTAAAATCCACAAGTATTTCTTACAATCTTCATCTTGTCCTCAAGCCTGAAAAAAACTCCTCAAAGAGACGGCATACAAAAGTGGGAAAACAAATTTTCTCTCTGATATCCCTCCAAGCTGCCTTTTTTCTGCTCTTCCATTGACCATAAAGAGACACCACGTCTTGTCTTTTTCTGCATCTCTTGTACCATCTACTTAAAGCCAGCTCAATTCCTTCACAGTACTGCTTTGTCTTGTGTTTGAAGATTGCTAAGAATTTGGTTTATTTGGTTTATTGATAGAGCACCAGGAAAAGGAAGGTCAAAGTAGAGTTTCAGGGGTAGAAGTTTTCCACAATGAAAAATCTAGAGATTTACTTTTGTTTGAATGAAAGATTGGATTAGCTTTGTTATTTTAATATTAAGAACTTACCTTATGTTGTTGCTAGTAATCGGTACTCGAATCAGTTCCTGTAACGAGGTTCCACCACCTAGCTCCCAAAAATGAGCTATATCTTTAGGCTGCAAAAGAGTTTCTTGCATTAGAAATGTGAATTTCCATGCAATAAAAAGAGAAAATCTTGATGCTGGTAAAGTTGGCTTTTACATGCAAGTCACTCTATTATTTCATATTTTTTCTCTAAAGACAAACAAACAAAAATGTACAAAATAATACCAGTAAAGAAAAAAAGAGCATGTTCAAGAAATCCCATATAATAGTTATGAAAGACTCTTGAAAAGCTTGTGACTACCTTGATGATGACTACTTAAAAAAAAAAGTTGTGATTAATGTTAAACATGAAAATAATTCCTTTTGTTTATTGCTACACATAGAGAAAGTAGAAGAGGGAGGCATTTTGAGAAGCTTGCAACTGAAAGACTGATCCATCTTCTCTTCCCTTTTAGTTTCTGGGAAAGTTTATAAATAAATTTTGTCTTTCAGAGTCAGATCTACCATTCCTTGCATCAGTAATAAACCAGCAATAGTTACCATTGCTGGACAGTGTTTTGCAGTGATGGCAATTGGTTCAATATTCCCAGAGCAAAAGCATGCAACATTTTGCAATAGGAAAAAAAAAAAAAAAGAACACTCAGACACTACAACCAAGGAAGTGCTTATAAACAAATTGATTGTTTTGTATTATGCTTTGATCTAACACAGTTTAGTGAAAAAGGAAAAGATACTAAAATATTAAAATATAAAATTAAGCTAGCTATTTTTTCTATAATGAAATTCTAAAAATCCCATTTGTTTCATAGGTAAATCAATAAGCTTAAAAGGAACAGATATATGACACAATTTTCTGGGTACTCACTGTATTGTGTCTCCTTGCTCTTCTTCCAAAAGTATATTCCAAGGCTAATGTTGGTTTTGGAATCTCTTCCCTATCAAATGAAAAAAGTTAACAAAATTTTATTTTATTAAGATCTTCCAAAATATTTTCATCAAATTAAGTTAGTTCTACTTTTACTAAATTCTTTTTATTGGTCAGCACAGGATTAGGCTTAGCAACAGCAAGATATGGAGTACATTTGAAGACATGTTAAGACAACAGGTTCATTAGATGTTCCTTAAGACAGAGGAGCAGCAGCAGAATAGACATCCATTCGGAATCTCTCGCACTGGAAAGGAGGACTGAAGGGGTCAGGTGACAGGTGGTAATAAAGGGGAATAAATTTATCCATACCTGAGCAAAGGATCACAAAAAAACCGTACATACATGTTATGAATGATCACATAATATAATTACTTATATGAAATTTTGGAAAAATATCCAGTTGACTTTAATAATGTAAGAATGTAAATGCTAAAATACCATTATCAAGCCCTAGTAAATAATGGCCTAGTTTACAAGGCTAAGTCTACTTGTTACCAATATTTTAAAGAATTCTCTTTTACTGGCAGCTGTTTCTTATATCACTCTTTATGATGATCAGCATATGAGTATTCAGTTTATATATACATTAAAAATGTTAACACATACCTGTCAAGACACCTGAGTATTATGGTAGTTTTTCCCTGAAAATTAAAAACAAAGGCTACTATAATATCATTAGGGTATAAAAGTGATATAGTTAAATGCAACTCATTCTTCTAATGTTCTAGTAATAAGGTGTCTGGTAAGTGTAAACTCATTTAGTTGTTTATAGCTTTGCTAGTGGAATTCTAATTGCCAACTTTCTGTCAGGATGCAGTTATACTACCATTATTATAATTACAAACGAGTGGAGATGACAAATATAGTGGCAGTGCATGTAAATTTTAGACATTAGGGATCAACCTGGCCAACTCTGTTAAACTGTTTAACTTATTTTGTTAACAGTACATTTCCACTGGTTTTGCATAAATTATTATTGATCAGATGGGAATAAAATGCTTAAAAGATATGTACATATAAGCTTCCCTCCTTTCCCCCCCCCAAGGTCTTTACACTGCTGAAATTCACACTTAGAGGGACTTGAACAGCTTGGGCAGCTTCACTCATCTCCTGTTTCCTGTTTCCTTTCTTTTCTCAAAAATTCTTGAATTTTATATAATGTGAAAAGTACCTGTACTTTCTCTTTAAAAAATCCTTTTAAAATTGCAAATCAGAGGTTGTACATATACCAATCCCTCTAACATAAAAAGTGCATTCTTAAAAATATGATTCGCTTCAGTAAAAGGGCACATATTTCCTTATCTACATTTCAAATAAATGCTAACAGGAAAAAAAAAACTTACTAATGATGAAGCTTATGGAACAGTGTAACCTTGGGCACATGTGAGCCTGCAATCACTTCTAATGAATTTTCAAATTATGTCACATAAATACAGACACAATTCTGAGTAGGATGATGGGACCTCTATCTACAGTAGAACAGGTATCCACACATCTAAGCTACTTTGTTACCTACCGATCCTTTGCAAGGGGAGATTTGATGACAATGTGTCAAAGAATTCGAGAGTGCAGCATTATTTCTGGCTGTTTTTACACAAATCAAGGAAGCTGGACCCGCAGAAGGAGCACGTCCCTGATCAGAATTGTTGGAGTTTGGGCTCTGCGGAGCATAAACTTGAGCTTCTGAACTATAAGAGTATCTAACTGCTCAGAATCAAGAACACACAATATTTGGTCTGCCTCAAGAATGAAGTGAAGTGAATGCTCTTCAGGTATTTCCCGTAGCACAGACTGTGTTCAGAGAAAGCACACGATCGTGTAATATTCATCATTACCCCATTTTTGCTTCCCACAAACAACACGGACTTTTCCGAAACTTCTGCACCCTCGCCATCGCCTTCAGCATTCTCCCTTTTCTCCACTTCAGCTACAGCAAGATCCCATAAAGTACCACTAGGCAGAAAAACAAGATGTCATCAGAAAAAAATTGTTCACCCATGACATTTCGTGAAAACATCTAAACACATAAATGCTGGCGATTGCGGTGCTTTTTATTTTCTTTTCACAATAAATTCCTTGTGCTTGTCAGATGATAGACATATATATTTAACGGAAACGCGTTCAGGAAAAGCCCCTACGCGGCCGCTGTGGCGGAGGCCTCCTAAGGACGGGTCTCCTAAGGACGAGGCGGCTTCTCCTCCCCCGCGCCGCGGCCCTGGCTCCTCCGGGCCGCCCCCGGGCCGCGGTGGGGTGGGTTGGGGACTCGCCCCTTCGCGGCCCGGGGGCGGCCCGGAGGAGCCCTCGGTGTCCTGGGCAGTTGCCGCGAGGCCCAGCGGTCACCCGGCGCCGCGCAGCCGCTCTCACCCCGGTCCTTGAGGACAACGGCCGGGAGCAACGGCCCAAACGGCCGCCCCTCCGCCCCGTTACCTGCCCGCGGGCATCGCTCCTCGGCGCCGCGGCCCGGCTCCCCGTCGCCATGGGAGCCGCGCAGGGCACGCCGGGACATGGAGTCCCACGGGCGAGGGCGGCAATGGCCGCGTGGCCTCTTCCGGCGCGGACGGCCCCGCGTCGCCGCGTTCCTGCCCTCCGCGGGGTGAGGAAGGGCCCGGAGCGACGCGTGGCCTTTGTTAAATATTTTACTTAGGCCCTCGGGGGCGGCATTCTTTCCTTATCATTAAGCTTGCGGTTTCTAAGGTAACCGTTAACAAAGAAATGAGGGAAACAAGACCTGAGGTGAACCCCTCACCATGAGGAGACCCTAAGTAATAAATAATAAAAAGCTGATTCTGTCAGATCCTTACGTTTGACTTGCATAATGATTCAGTTTAATTTCCAGAAGCCTCTACATGGTTATTATTTTCCACTATCCTAGGTCTCTTCCAGGCCTGGACATACATCTAAAGCCTTTGCTTTAGAATGGATGCAGAGACCAATGGGTGCCCCGGCCATGGTAATTAAAATCACGAAAGAAACTCCTTGTGCAGCACCGAGCGGTGGCAGGTCACGCTGGCGCCTTCCAGAGGGCATCTCTTTCATGAAGAGTGATGCAGCATCTCCAGGTTCTTGGTGTATACAGCCAATACTGCACTTCTGCTCCAAAATTCATTATTACTGACTTAGTAATCACGTTAATTAATTTAACCCAGACTACTGGATTGTACTAAACTGCATGCGTTGTTAAGTCCCTAACTCCAGGTTTACGTGGTTCACTCCTTCATGCGAGGCTGAATTTCCTCCTTCAGGACCCAACTACAAACACTGTGCTATTTTGACAAGTAACTCCAAATACCTACCAGCTTTCTTTTATAGAGAGATATATTTCTTTTTAAATTAAATCAGCAGAAGACACCAATTTTGTCAATTGTATTAAAAAACGCAAAGTGCAACCATTTGTCTGCTGGACTACCGCAGTAACTATCTCCAGCTTGTTCTAGAACTGAACAGTTTGTTTACTAACATTGCCACACACACACACACACACACAAAAATCAATGCAGCAAACTGAAGTTCAAGTAATGTATTAATCTACGTTGTGTTCCACATGTTGTTTATTTTCAGGTCAATGTGATCGTTTACACAGAGCTACCAGTGACCTCTCAGTGGTCCCTGCCTCGCTGACCGTGTGTACTGTCGTAGTCACGACTGCTAGTTCGTAGCAAGCACAAAAAATGTTCTCAAGTTCATCATGTAGGGTGAAGCCTCTTGGCAAGCGCTGTCCCATCAATGTGATGATAAGCATATGCATATGCATGCCAAACAATCCAATCTAAAATAAAACATAATTACTAGGTGTAGTAGTCTGGATTGATTTCTGTTGTAATTTTGTGATGGCATGAGGACTGTTTTTGTTTCTAAGTTTATAATCATCCCAGTTGAAAAGCTTTTGACTACAACTGGAGTGTAACTGACACAGTAGCATCTGATTGAGTTTGCAAAGAACTGAACATCTCTGAGAATTAACTAACTACTTATCTCACAGGGATGTTGACCTTGATGTCTGCCTGGCATCACTTTACCAGGGTACATTACATGCACACACACAAAAAAATGCTGGAGTTGGTGCCAGGGCGTCTTGTATGGCAGGAGATGTTACATCTGCTGGATGTAAGTCTCCTGCTACTGACTGTGTTGTAGAAGGAGGTGAAGGATGTAGTGCCACAGCCACTACCAAAGAGTAGAAGCACTCAGGAACCTCTTTCCCCTTTTCAAATGTAGTATGTGTGTAGTATTTCCTTGTAATTTTCAAGGCAAAGAATTAGTTCTTACCATAAATGGTGCTGGAGTCCTGCAGACTCTGGCTTTTGGATTCAAGGATTTTGAAAGTTTTCCCAAGACTGTTAACTCGTTCCAGTTCTCAATGCAGTTTTTAATATGTTCTTCTAAAAAATGATATCCTTTCTAATCTATTTCAATTCCTCAGCAAGATACTTTCTGCCTTTCATAGAGGGCAAACTGCTGAAAACTACTGATCTCTTTCAGTCTGCATATGCCAGGTATGAAGTGCTTTGTCATAAAACAAAGGAGGTTTTTGACCTTCAGATATTAAAATCAGTGATTTATGCTCGACTGTCATCTCTATGGCTGCATCCAAATTACACTGCTCTAACTGGATGCTTGATCCATTCCAAAGGCTACAGATATGGCTTCTTTGCACAGAAAATAAAGTGTAGACATGCAAATCAAAAAGGGAGCTGGGAAGTGTTCCCAGGTCCAATAGTACAGCTTTAGCAGTATGTCCTATTGGTATTATAATATGAAATGTATGGATACCAGTGAAAACAACAAGAGATAGAACTTTTACAAAATATTATTCTGAATCCTTATATATACATTATACACATCAGATACTATATGTCACTTATATCTCCAAGGTTACACAATGCAATTTAAACAATGGCTTTCTGTGCCATTCTTGTGTATTGAATTGTGAGTCACCCATGTATCTCGATTATATTATTATTTTGGGTAAAAGAGTTATTATTTGGGTTCTTGCTTTATAAACTATATTAAATACAGTGCCTGTCCAATTTAGATTTTTCCAAAATGCTAGGGACAGAGAGAGATTATTTAGAAATTTACCCAGCAAAGGCTGAAGCTTTGCCAAATAAACAGCTTTATAACAAAGGCTAAAAGTATTCATGAAAATACACTTCAGATTTATGATCATATATGGTGCGTTTCTGCCTTGTTGACTTTTCTTTTAAAATATTTACTTTTTTGTAATGAAGGTTATACAACTTGTATTATTTTGAAAAATAGAGGTGAAGGGTTGCAGACAGTTTGGTCCCTGAGAAAACAGCCTGAAAATGTTTAAAACCTATAGAATTGTTCCTAAGGCCACCCTTCCCCATCACTAACAGCAGACACATTTATTTTTGAGCTGCAGGGACAAGCCACCCCCAAAGAAGCAGAATGCAGAAACAGGCTCATCTTCATAATTCCAGGTCAGGCCAGGGTTTTAACTGAAGGAGGACTCCTCTCATATCTCACTGGATTGAATGCAAACCCATCCATCTTTCTTTTGTTTATAGACCTCCTTATGCTGTGTATCTTGCCTACCAGAAAATATTCTATCAGTATGGAAACCATATAAATAAGGCACATTATCATGACACCTAATCCTTTCATAACAAAGTGGGGCATTTAGTTGGTCTGTTGTTTGTGAGAAGTGGCTGACTCCCCATTTCCTTGAGTTTCTGTCCAGTTTGAGGTGTCAGTAGTGCTGGAGCAGAGAGATGATGAGCCGCTCCTTTCTGCTGATGGAAGTTGTTAATATAGCTGGCAATCAGTAGAGTGATCTCAAGAATCTGTAACAGGAACATACAAATCTCTTTGAAAAATACAGTGATGTGTTTTGACTGCTGGAAAAATAGCTAACTTTTCAGCAAGTGACAATCACCATCAACTGGAGAAGTACGTGCACTTTATTAAATTAGTGATGGGAGAAAGGAAGTGCCTAATAGAGCTTTCTTCTATCTCAGCTTGCCAGTAATGAATTGCTGTTCCCAAGAGCATGCTGAATGCTTTGTCTTGCACAGTTTTAAATCTTTCAAACAGGTGGCTTCTATCACTTCTTCAAGAGAGATTTTGAAGTCTGCTCTTTGGAAAAAGCTTTTGCAATGTGTTCCCTCACTTTTTTTCTAGTCATCTAGTGCTCAAGGATGCAGAGTAGACAGAAGGCAGGAAGACATCTGGGAGTTTTGTACCATCCTTCTCTTTGCAACCCACACCACCTTGCCTATAAGGGCACAGTCTGAGGGAAACCAGAGTTTTGACCCACATTTGTATGTGGAATTTTGTGTTTTGTTTTACAGATTGTTCTGGCATACAGCAAGCAAAGTAAGCTTTGTGAAATAGCCAACTCTATCACTGAAGGACAGAGACTAGATTTTAAAAAGCACTAACAGTTTCTTTACCAAAGAAAACAAATCTTAGGATTTTTAAGAAGTGATATATATTACAGAAGTCCACTGTATAACACAGTGATTTTTAAAAATTATCTAGGGTCTTGAAGCAAACAGACTAATTTTTATATAATGTCTGCCCCTTCTCTCCTTTATATGAAAAATCTGGAATGCTGTAGAAAAGGACATTAAAAGAAACATCAATATCCTCTCTGATAGCTCTTGTTTTGTTTTACTAATTGTTTTGTTCTCCAAAACCATCTGGCAAAAGTCAATATCCTGAGGATGCTAGGAATAAATAAAGTGTTTCATCTCTTACATCTGTTAAGGATTACCCCCTGCTAAAAGTAGGAAAGCAGCAGATGGTGGGAAAGTATTTCAGGTAATACACCAACCTTTGGTTTTGTCATGGCAAAAAGGAGTTTTTCAGTTGATTTGTCCTTTCTCTGAGCATTGTTAACAACCAACATAAAATCATCTTGATAGCCTCCAAAAGTCATCAGACTCTTATATGTATATGAAACTGTTAATCGCTTAAAACAGAAAACCCAAAAAAAAAAAAACAAAACAGAAAGCTATAAGCAGGTAAATGCAGGAAAAAGAAACTATGACGAATACTTCTTTCAAAACTATAATTACATATCTATTTTCAAAAATGTTGGGGGTAGCCTTCTCATAGATCTTGAAATTAATTTCTTTGGGCTAGATTCATTCAGACCTTCACTATGAACAATTTCCATTGCAGATGGTAAAACTATCTCATGAAAGTTTGACCTCTTTCTATTCCAGGTAATCTAGATAAAAAATATTTTGAACATGTTTCAGCTTAGGTATATAATTCAAGTTATACAAGTCTTGACTGCCTTTGAGAGAAGTTAATTATAGGAATTCCACTTGGAATTGAAGCAGAGACTAAATAAGTTAAATGGCAAAGTGTATGATTTCTATAGGGATTTAACCCCAGGATTTCTTTTTGTGCAGTGATATAATTTGCATACACGCAAATGAATGCTGTCCAGAAATGCTGTAACTAGCTCTGCAGTAGATAGTGTTTATAAAGCCTTCAGGCTGATGCAAGCTAATTTTGCTTGTTATCTGTACAGAGCTGCTATACAGCTCTCTTCGCTTTGTTTTGTTTTATTAATCCTTTTAAATACAAAGAAACATAATGAAAAGGCCCATATCAATACAATTATAAAGTTGAGAATTTCATTTTCTGAAATTCAATATTAGCACTTGATAACAGCCATATGACATTCTGTTTCTTTGCAGGATATGAATTAAAGCAAGGATCTGCTCAGGCATTGCTTTTTATGCTGATTACCGTTAATTGTTTTCTGTAAAAACTTTTATTGCAAATCAAAGAAAAATCAGTGCTTAAGATGACATAATTAAATAACACTGGGTTATATTACCTGCTATTAAACAAAAATAATACAATGAAACTAACAATCTTTTTATGCAACTGCACTTTGTAGAGTGTATGTATTATGAATAATAATGGAAAATTAAAGTATCCAAGAGGAGAAAATTAATATTATTGTAAGAACTGTAACTATGGATCTCCTGATGTCTGAATGATTAAAACATTAACATTTCATTAAAAGATATAAAACTGTACCTAATAAACAGAAATAAATTCAGTGCAAAAAATCATTATATGCTTCTATTATCAGTGCCACTGTAACAATAACAACATTAAAGCATTTAGAAAGGAATCAATTTTTGCTTTAATAGAAAGACTAGATACTTACCATCATGGCACATATCATCTTCTGTATTCTATGGTGTTGAACCTCCCTGATTGATCAGTATTAAAATCTACTTTCACCAAAACTTAAAAAAAAATCCCTTACCATTGAGCTGTAATCTAGGATGCTTATGCCATCTTCATGTACAGCAAACCATATGAAAGACTTCTCAAGTGAGGATGTTGCTACAGGCTATCAAGAGAAATAAATGTTCTCTAGTTACAACTTTAAAGTGAGGCAATGTTTAACTGATTAATAACAACCAGGTCTTACAGACTCTTTCTATCCACATGTCTTACAGAGATTTATGGCTGGATGAGAATGAATGTAAAGGATCTGAAGGAGGCCAACGGCAGAGCTATGAACTGAACCTAATATTCTTACAGCATCCCTCTTAGTGTAATAAACTGCATGGCTTTACTAAAAAGAAAAAAAAAAACAAACAAACCAACCAACCCCCAGGCATTTTAAAGTTCACTAGAACGTATGTCTATGCATGAAAGGAAGAGTGACAGCAGTTTAGGTTTATCTGGCAAAAGTTAAGGGAGGAAATAGCAGTTCTGTTTTACATAGTTGTTATTTGAACTTGGTAGAGTTGCTTACTTTTGCTGCAAACAATTTGGCACCAAAGAAGGACCATTTTCTGGCTACAGTGAGATAAATGCGCACACAGTCTGCAGCACTGTGCCCCCTGAGAGCCATCCATCGTGTAGACAGTCGCTGACAAAGCTGTCTGTTGGAATGAAATATGTAATTTAGTTATTGAAAGGAATGTAAATGCTTACCCACAGCAAGTTTAATGAGCAAAAAAAAATCCATTTGTTAAAATGATAATTTAAGTTAATGCAACAACTACCACTTATACAATACTGAATAAATTCAAAACATATTTAATATTTTATGCACATGAAAATGACAAAGTATCTACTCATTTCTGCAGCCCTACACTAGGTTTAGACATTGATGTAGCAGTAGCTACATAAAAGGAAAACTCTACTACAGCTGTTAATGTGTTTCTACAGATAATCAATCAACCTTTATCAGTACTCAACAGCAACTCCAGTTGTCATTCTGAAGGTCTATTTAGCTTAGCACCTATCTAGCAGTAGATGTGGAAGATACAGCTTAATGCTATTTCTTTTTCGCTGCATCTGGGGGCTGCGACCAAAAGGGGTGGTCCTGATGCACGATGCATTCACACTGGCTCTTTTCTTTCGTGGCCCCACAGCGAGTTGGTTCAGTAAAATGATCCTATGGAAAAGTATTTCTCCAAAAAAACCAGAATACCTTTCTAGCACATTGACTGGCAGGAATGACTTACCCTGCAAGCCACAAGATCATTAGATCCAGCCCCGGAAAAGGGAGGGGGAATGTGCAGCAAAGGAGAGCTCTTTCAGCTGCTGCTCACTTTCACAGGGACTTTATGAAGTCAAACTGCAGCCTACCAGAAATGGGCAGGGAGAGAGCACTACTTCCCTGATACAGATTCCAGCTTCTGGCAACTGGTGGGCCAAGAACTGCCTGAAAAGTTTAACACATCCTTCAAAAATTTGCCTAATCTGGTACCACTTACACTTTGTTGTTTGTATACTTTTGCAAGTCCAGGTTATCTTTTGAGGATAGAGTACTGTTACTTTGTGCATATGACAACAGTTTTAAACTTTCTCCACCCTGTGGTAAAAATGATGAAAATACTCGTGTGATGCTGACTGGACTTCATTAATGCTGAAATGCTGACTTTGGAGAGCCTGATACGCTATGCTGCTATTCGCTGCGTTAACACAACGTGCTCCAGATTATGCATTTCAAATTAACACTACCAGGTCACCGCCTTGCTGGTTTGAGTGGCTCCAAGGCACTGTGCATCTGAGTGGCACTCTAACCAGATCCCCAGGTCCTTTATTCTCAGCAGTTCTTCAGCCCGTGCACGGTCCTAGCTTAGTTTTTCTCCGTGAGAAGAGTAAGAATAGCAAAATCTCTGGGTTTTGTAATCCTTTGTAGTAACTTATCTGTTTTAAAAGTTAGGAGGGTTTGCTGGCATGCATATGCAATGACGGCTGTCTATTTAGATGAGAAATACTCAGTTGAAATCAGTCCTTGAATTCGGTAAGAAGAATATCAGTTTCAAATACAGCTCTTGGCAAATATGGCATAGCATTAAGTTGTATATAATAACCATCTTAAAATCCCACATTTTGCATCCGAAATTTGTAGAGAATCTAAATAGTAACATACATCTCACCTTAACTGTTCCTCTGAACAACCATGCCTATATCTTTTAGGATAGAATCTCTCCAAAACTTGTTTTAGTGTTTGATTGGACTTGGATTGGGAAGCAACTTGCCCCGCTGGAGTGGAGAAAGGCCTTTCAAAGTCTCCAATCTCAATCTAAGGGAAAGACCATTGACAAGAAGGCATTTGTTACTACAGGATAATTTTGTAGGTGTTAGGTTCCTTTCCTATATCCTACTAAGTAGAAAATGAAAAGCAGCTTGTCAACTAACACCTATTTTCACTGAAACGAAAGTCATGAGTCATTTTATTTTTACTTATTGAAATTTATCATGCAAAAAGTTAAATATCATGTATAAATTATACAAATACAAGGTATAAAACTTTCCATTTCTACACCAAGATTGCTAGATCCACCGCCGATGAAAAACAATTCAGATTTTTTGAGTAAAACCATCAAATAATTTTCTTGAAAACTTTCCCTTAAATCTTTATTTTTTAAAAAATAAAACAGATCTTATCTAGGCCATGTAAAACAAAGGAATTTTAGGCTGTGATTAAACAGCTGTTACTATGGTGTACTAAATTGCAGAAATTATTTAAGGAATACTGAATGAAGAGTCAATACATGATAATACAACATCTAATCAAAGAGGACCTGACTACGAAGGATGTAACAAAGGTTTTATCCATCCTGATGAAATACATCATACATCATACAAAGCAGGGTATGCTACTGAGGATTTCCTCTGAAGGGTAGAAGGTGCAGATAACCCTGCACCTCTAATCCAATCTATTTCTTTCACTGTCAGATTTAAAAGGCTGAGGTCACTGACTGTCAGGCAGTCCTAGACCTGTCGCTTAACTTGTATAACTTTCTGGATCTTTAAAACTGCTTTGTGAGTCATTATTTTATGATTATGAATTCATAAAGATTACCTGTGCTAAAAGAGCTGTCAATTCCATTGCTAGTTCTTTGTTTACCGGGAAAAGTCCGTTGACTATTTGATCATTTGTCTGATACACTAACAGCAGCTTCTCTCTTTCTGTCTCCCCATGGACTTGAACTGCAAAGTAGAGCCTACAGAGGAAAGAAGGTCATTTTAAATGGAGAAGAGCGGGAAATGCATTAGCCATGAGGATTAACAGTACCTGCTTTGAATGCAATGGGTTTATGTCAGCATCAAAACACCAAACACTAGCATCAAATATTAACAGAGCAACACCTGTTCTTAAATCAGTGAGGAAATACTTTATTTCAATATGAGTTCAGTGTAGCCTCCTTTTTCTTTTTTTCTTTTTTTTTTCCCCCTCCAACAACCCTGCTCACAACTTACCGGTAGAAAAAATTAGCTACTGCTTAGAAAAAAAAATGCTCCAGTTACACCCATCTGCTATTTCTGTTGCAAGCTCTGAGTCAGCCAGTATTTTTTAGATGAAGAAACTCTCCATAAATAAATAAAAAAGTCTCTAGGACAAGGAAGAGAAGTCATGCTTGCTATTACAAACCTATTTTTATAAGTAAGACGGACGGTCCTTGTGCCTTCACATTTCCCGGGATGTTGTTCTTTGGAGGCTTGCTCCCATTTTGAAATAATGTCACAGATCTAGAAGGAAAGCAATACAAAGCTGACTTCTCCATGTACTCCTCTTTCAAAAAAATAGATGTATAGCATATATAGCAAAAATAGATAATCTTTGCTAGCAGTTCTTATTTGCAGTGTTTAATAAGTACTTCTTTCTGTTTGTTTATCCTATTACACACACATTAACTTTGGAAATGTTAACTTAACTTTGTGGAGCCATAACATGCTTATATGGAAAGACCAGGTACTTAATGTAGCAGCAGCAAATGAATACGTAGTAATACAGAGTGAACTGCTATTAATCAAATGCCTCGATCCTGGCCTTCTTCTGCTGCACGCTGGAGTTTTTGAGGTCCTTTGGAGTAAGTTTGTTATGCTGCTTGCCCACGGTTTACTGCAGTGCAGGAAGGGTGCTCTCTGTTGAGCATGGGCAGCTCTGTGAGCCCCTCTGGACTTAATGTCACTGTTCTTTCATAAAAGAGCCTTTCTGGAAGCAGTAACGTGAACAGCTTCCAAAGGAAGTTCTAAACCTTGCATTTGCCAAGAAAATAAGGTTTTTTTTTTTTAATGTTTTGCTTTCCATACCGCAATGATTCTTGGTGGGGGAAGAGAGCTGCCTGTGATGACCCTGCCTGTTTGTCACTAAGGCCTGGACATACCTTCCCTTGTGACTCAAAGTGCAGCTGTGAACATTGGCCAAAGGCTGCAAAAGGCTATTTGAAAGAAGCAGAGCGCTGGTTATTCACTAGTTGCTAGGAGGTCTGTAAAATATCCAATA
This sequence comes from Tinamus guttatus, assembly GCF_059628265.1. Lineage (NCBI taxonomy): Eukaryota > Metazoa > Chordata > Aves > Tinamiformes > Tinamidae > Tinamus > Tinamus guttatus. Next base: position 710,367 of record NW_028288820.1, read on the forward strand.
TTTTACTAAAACAGATTATACTGTGCTTTTCAATCTTTACTGCAAATCATTTATATTAGTAGTTTAGGGAATGAAAACTTCAGAATGCAGAACAATAAACCAACCATTGGAAATTTCCTGAACTGATCCCTAGTTATTCTGTATTTAGATAAGGAAGGAACCCTATTAATATCAGCCTCCCAGGCGAAGCTTTCAAATATATTTCGCTGAATGAATTTTAGCAATTGAAAAAATGGTATTTTTTGATCTTTCCTTTTATGTCATGAGGAAAAAAATACAGAGTTTTCAGCCTGGTAAATGTTTTCTTTTACGTTGTCAGGAAAAGAGATCTGTAAAATGAAGATATTTTGTTGTTTTATATGAACTCATTAAAGGCTCTTGTTTACCTTGATGTTCCCTTGAAGACAGTGCTCTATATCCTTGCCAGAGGGATCATCAGAAAATAGTGCAAATCCTGACTGAGCTGGTTTTCTCATGCCAGTATCCTGGTTCAGGGTGTTCAGAAATTCCTCCACTGTGGTTGAGGCATCAAAGCCAACAACCTAAAAAAATACACAAAACGTATTTTGTTGTCAAACTTCTGGAGAAGATCAAAGAGCCATACCATCCTCCCTGAATAGTTTATTGTCATTGGACCTTTAAAATTTCCATTAAGGGTTTGGAAAAGTGTCAAGATGCTACATATAAAGTCAATTTAGTAGAGTTTTTTTTTTTTCCATCAAAAATGTGCTAACCTCTCAGCAGATCGTACCTATTGCATTCTGTTTATGAAATGAAAGGTATTTCTATGGAAGAAATTAAAGGTTTCGCTTTTATTTCTATTTTTAAATTTGTTTATACTTTTTTTTTTTTTTTACAATTCCTACACTTGAATTTGTTCAACAAAATCAGTCTAGTATCTGAGATTTTGTGGAAAACAACACTTAAAAAGGAGGAAAAATATGATTTCCCACACTTTTCAATACGATGATGGAACAAATGACATTATTGGTCATTTTTTTCATGACATGCAATTTTGGAAGCATATTAGATTATCTTCCTATAGGCAGATCTGAAATATTTTATGCTGTTGGGTCAGTACTATGTAAGTCACTAACATATGAAGACTTTTAAGGTTTGTTTCCCCAAATTTATACATATAAATATATATGTGTAAGTGTGTGTGTGTGTGTGTGTGTATATATATGTCTACAATACTAGAGTATTAATACTTTAGCATGTTGTTCACTTAAATCTCTTTTCTGAGGGCTTTTTGCTTTATTTAGCATATTTCAGAAGGCATTTTACTCTTATCCTTCTATTTTGGGCTTCTCAGTGCTGGAAATTTAAGCAGTACTGCTTCACCTAGCTTTGGAGATGAATACAGGAGAATACAGAATATGAAGATTTAAAAACATTTAAATTTAAATACATTTTAATTTTTCTGTTTTATTGGACACACAGTGATTAAAAAGACTTAGAGAAAAAATAGACTTTTTTCTGTGATAAAAAGATTATTCAGTACAGTTTTATTTCATTTTAAAAGTCATTTTCTCTCTAGGAATACTGTAAGTTGTTAAAGATCTTTTTTTCTGCCAGCTCCCACTGTTAGAAACACAAACCAGAACACAAACTATTATGCATGGAAGTCCACAGAAAGTTTCCTACAGGCTTTGACAGATGAAGCCCAAAAAGAGTTAAGAATGCAGCTGTGTTTGTTCTCTCATAAATATAGCTATCCTTCAGTGAGTGTTAATGGGAGGCACAGATGTGCTTTCAGGCCTTCAGTGACATATTTGTCTTTCAAGATTTCTGATGAAAGGAATCTAGTACCTTTCTCTTTTCTTCAGTCCAATTCATTCATCTGGTGGTCAGGTTAAATAAGAAACAGAACCTTAATTAATTTCACATTCTTAGAGTTTTTTTTTCCTTCTCAAGGTATTTTTTTCCCAAATCTGTATAATTCATTGGCCAAATATGATTCATGTATTTTGTGCTTTCAATTGCTAACATTGGCACAGGATAAAAATTGAGTGCTATTTACCTTAACACTTACAATTCTGTTCCTGATATACTGCTCCAGGAATATGCTAATAGCATGAGGTTGGGACAACTTAGATTCTGTGCTATTCTTGGCATTACCTGATATATGCCATTCATGAAATGAACTGGAATGCTAAAAGGCAGGGAATGGTGGTAGGGATTTCTCAGAAGGGTTGAAAGAATTTCCATTCTGGAAGGTCTGGCTTCTCGGTCTCCATTCTGCTGGGTACGCTCTACGCAGCGCTGGCAATATATTGCATATTTCCCAAATTCAGTCCTGTGAAAGAAAAGGATTGAACAGACATTTTACTGTAAGTAAATCCCTCAGGAGAAGCCAAATGGGAGGAGTACAGAGATTTCACCACAAGATTTCCAAAATATTTTTTTCCATGTGGATTTATAAGAAGAATAAATCCACAAGTCCACTGAGACCAACAGAGGCTGTGCTAAAGGTGAACATGGCTCAGAGTAACTGCTCCATTTTGGGTTTCATGCTTTTGCAACATATAATCAGAGTTTTATAGCAGAGTATTTTCCAGGAAAAAAAAAAAAAGAAAGAAAGAGATAATTTTTCCAAACAATGCATAGAAATAGCATGTACAATAGTTTAGTAGCACTGGAACACAATTCCATTAAAATGTATTTTAACACCTATGTCAAGTTCCAAAACATTAAATACAGATTCAAAATAAGGTATTTAGGAAAGATTAGCCACCTAGCAAGTTAAGAATATTCAGGCACACCTGGAATCTGCATTCTTCTTCAGATGAATTTTAAGAAGCCAAAGAAATGGATGCTGGGGGAGAAAGAGTCCAACGCAGAGAGCCAAGAGCTGCAAACCCTTAACAAAAAGAAGACATTCACTGTTTTAAACATCTTATAAAGTAAGACTTCCTGTGGTTGCTGGCAGCAGTGCAGTTTACTGTGCCAAATCAAACAACAGACAACTGTAAAATGGAAGAGAAAAATAAAATACAGAAAAAGCTGAGTAAATGATGATGTTACCTCATCAGGTAACACAAGGCCAAAAATTCTCTCTTTCTATTTATGTGTGTAAACACAAACATGTTTTACAGCATGTTTATTTGGGGGCTGCAAATGGGAGTAGTTCTTTATAATGAGCAGTTAATATTCACGATTCAGTTCCTATAGTTCAGGATAAAAGTATTAAGGCTGCAAGACCAAGCACTCAGAAACAAGTCTATGCAATTTTAATTCAGCTCTCCTTTTCATACGCATTATGATATAACACATAAGTTATGAAAATAAACTGGATAGTAACTATTGAACAAACATTTATTTATTATTTTTAGAATATTCTCATAGTTCAGATTGTGTTTACAAGTTACACACTACTCGTATGTATTCTAGGTGCAGACTCACTAATTTTGCAACTACTTTTTTACCGTTGTACCAATGGTTTAGTTCAGAATTTAGGAAACAGCCTTTATCTGACTTGCCTGGTATCAAACAGAAATTGGACAGCCCAGGCACAGATACCCGGCCATTAAATACCAGTAGTCTGTGGGAGAATGGCATTAGTTTTGTTTCAGGAAGACTCTGCAGTAGAACCAATATGGAAGACTACAGCATAATTTAGTTAATAAACCAGGACTTAAAAGAATTGTGTGAATCTACAGACATTTTACTGAACACACAACTCTTACAATAATGACAGTGGCCAGTACTGCTGGCAATATTTACCTGTACAAAGGGAAGGCCTTACTAATGGTCCAAAAGTAACAAAAGGACTACAGTTATTTTAAGCTTACCGGCTGTATGTAACTTAGTGAGTACTAACTGAACATGCTATATCTGCCGTGAAAGCTACTTGGGTGTGATGCACATACTTGATACATCCATGATGTGGGCAATTTCTAGATAATACATATGCCTGCTGGCCATATCATACTTTCTTTGGCAGGTTTGAGGAGAAAAATGTGTCTATTACAAAAGCCTTAATATGGTAATTTCCTTTCTCATTTTCCCATTCATCTCCTAGTTCTGTATGTATTACTATATAGCATGCACTGTTGTTCCGGTGCTACACAGATTACAGAGTATTGTGTTTCCTTACAGTTTAAATTCTTTCAGTTGTAACACATTTGGATACCATTTAATGGTTGGCCAACAGTTGACCAAGGCAAAGAATTAGAAGTATATATGCATTATCTGGCACGTGCTATGTGTGCAGAACTGCATGAAACAATAAAAGATGACATCTGTCAAAAAACTGTACATATCTGAGATGCCAGTGAGTAGGGCTCACAGCTTTTCTTGCACACGTCTGTAGAGCCATGTGCCATGGGGTTTAATCTGCCATGCTTCCTGATAGAGCACCTACCTTAAGTAAAAAAGAATTGCGCTCCATACATTGTTTCACTCAATGCTTTAAAAGAAGGTAGCCAACTGCATGTCCAGCCTTTAAAATGATATGTTCTTTCAGTTCTTTATCTGATTTTAAGTAAGTGGATGCTACAGAAGTGCAGATCCCTCTGCCATTCTTAATCATCTCCACAGTTCCGTCACTGCTGTTGCCATACTACCATTAGGACAAATATTGCCTTACCTGTATTGGTCCTGCCTGGTTTTGTGGATGTCGACGTCTAGTCTGTTTAATTAGCTGGCAACAGATCTCATTCTGAAGTTCGGGATGTGTGAGGCAGATCTGCAAAGCACTTTGGGCCAAAGACACATGGTAATCAATGGCAGGAGAGTCAACTGCGGCATTTATAAACAACTGGCAGGTCTGGATATAAAATAATAAGTAAGTGAGTTTATATATGAAGCTGCAATAAATCTTTTAGAGGTTTTGCATAATAGAAATTTGCTACAATTGAAGTTTCAATTAATTAGTGTATCTATAGACTAAGAACACCCTGCTGTCTCTGCTAAAAGAGGTGAAATTAGCCAAAACAGATAAAAAGCTATGCTGAACGATTAAAGAACTATAAAAATTGCATTGTTTTTTTTTAGATGGGGGAATGACAAGGTTAGGCAGATAGCTAAATTGAGTGAGGTGTAGTAAGAACTGGAGCTGTCGAGGTATTAGGCAACCTGCCCATGTCACAGGGGTGTTAAAGCCAAGGTAGACAGCTCACAGTGGCACCCGGTGTAAAACGTTTTGTGCATAACAGGGCAGAATATGTACAAATAAGAAAATCATGACTTGTAAGTATTTGTTTTGCTTCTTGGCTTTCATTGCTATTTTTATTGTGTGTAAGTGCAACATTTGCTATTGCCAGACTTAAGAAAGGTGATTGGTAGTAGAACTGTACTAGAATAAAGCTTATATATCACTTATTCCATTTAGTTTATGCAATAATTTCTCTTGGTTATGATAACTAAATTCACTTATTAACACTGGTGCTTAAAGATAAATTTTCAAAATATAAAAGCAAAATAAGAGAGATGGATGGAAACTTAATCTGCTTCTAGGCTATCTGAAAATGACGTAGATGCAAAGAACCAATTTTATCAACAGTGAAATAACTGAAATGTTACTTTCTCTGTTTCTACCTGACTCAGTGTTCTACCTGACTTTTAAACTGATTTATGAACAATTTTAATAAAGGCTGCATGAGTCATTTTCTTCGTATTTATCTTAGGCAAATGTCTGGAATCTGAATTAGGTCTGAAGTATGCTTTAGAATGTGATTTCCAAATAGACGTTGGATTATTACGATGAGGGAAGTAAAAACTTATATTGTTATGTTGTAGGACTGCAGAAAATAAAATGGAAGTACTTTGAAGTGCTTCAAATGTTTCACACAAACAAGCTGGAAAGTTTGTCTACAAGTGACCGTGACTGAACATATGGTGCTTGTCTTGCATTCCTTTCTAGATCCTGACCATTACATCAAAATTCTCAAGATAGTTTGTGCTGCAGGCACAATCCGTCCAAACTGCCTGGAGACAGTTCATTTATCCAAACACTATGCCTTCCAACTTGTAATGTGTGTTGCACAGAATATAACATACAGAAAATGCACATTTTGTAATGTACATTAAAAAAATACCCTCTGAAACAGTCTTAATTACATTTGGTTAATGTTCAGGAGTGGTTTTACTTGGGTGAGCACAGGAGAGGAAAGGTAAGGTTAATGGAATTGCAGCACCCTCCTCCTCATAGTTACCAAGCATCTGGCGTTTTACCAGGAAGGACAAAAAAATCTTATCTGCACACAAAAAAGCTCAAGCAATTAGCTGAAGAACAGCAGTTCCCTTAATCATAAAGCCCTTTCATTACAGCTGTGAGATATACCTATGTGCATTTGTAAAGGTGTACAAAAATCCTTAAAAGTGAATTCATAAAACTGTTGTGAAATACTTCTAAGAATCTTATTCTCTAATATTTTCTCTACTTATACTACTAGAACACAAAATTATTATTTTTCAACTTGTTTCAGTCCTTCAAGACTGAATTTCTACTCATAGGATAAGTGTTTTCATTAAAAAAAAAGAACACTAGAATCTCTGCTTTCTTTCAATTTGAATCAATCTATGACTGCTTACATTAGAAAATTGACTGACTTTAGTGAGATAGTGTGGGGACACTCTGCTACAGTCTCTGTCTACTAGTTTAGTCTTTTCACTAAAGACAAAAGAATAAACTTCTCTTTTCAGATCTGTGGAACATCCCTAGTAAGCCAAAATATGCACAAAGTTAAAAAGGCATTTACTAGAGTTTTTACCTTAAATAATTTAATTGCTTCAGTTTGCAAGGCCTCCGATGGCAAAGTTGTAAGAGGGGAAGCAATTCCTTCTTTGCTGTGGCAAAGGATAGGATGTCTCCAAATCTGAGAAGCTAAACAGATAAAATACATGTTTTTTTGCAATTAATAATTTAGTATAGTAAATTTAAACTTTGGTTCAGCATTCAAAGAGAAACAAAATGTTAGACAAGCTTTACCAATAAGCTTCATAGCTCAAGGATCTTTTGGCTCACTGTTAAAATACCTGAAAAGTACCTTTAACACCAGAACACTACTTCACTCGTATGATGTTTCAAGGCCAATATTAGTAATCAGAAACATTTTTATATGCTCTATTATCTGTAAAAACTGCAAGCATCTGACCTACCACCTAAAAGGCATTACCTTCAACATGACGGCATCTTAATGCCGCATTAAATAGTGACTCAGGAAAAAGATATGGCCTCAAATAGCTGAATGACTTCTAAAACCTCATTAGATAGATTCAGAAGGAAAACAAATACCCAACTAAATATTTCTTCTAGCAAGTACCTATTATTTTCACAATTGCAATTCTTCTTTAAATATTTGGTCCAATATCTTTTAGCAAACTTAATTTCTTCCAGATTCCACACTTAAAGCTTCTAAACTCTTACATGTATTAGAAGAGTCCAATTTGCTAAATCAATTAACATCTGAGGATATGGATTATTTCCTAAGATGTCATTCCCACCCACGCACTGAGCTATTTCCTAATTTTATGACATTGCTGCTTGAAATGGGACAGAAACAGGTCACTTTAGCAGAAATACTGGGCTGTTTGAGCCTGTAGGGAAAATAACAATACATTCTGACTTAGTTTGCCTAGTTCATCATGTCTCATAACGCAATAATAAAATACTCTTATTTAATAAAAGTCTTTCAGATTTCTGGGGATATAATGTGGTATTTCTGCTGCTGATGGCATTATTGAATCTCCTGCCTAACCACGTGCTTCTTTTCACAACACTTGCAAGAAGGAAACCTTAGAAAAAAAAATCCTAGGTCACTAATAAACAAGCTAGGAAGTTATGGTGGAAGAAGGAGACAGACAACACACACACAAACAGAGGGGGAGTATAATCAGTTGAGCCCTTCTGCCTTAAGAAATTATAGCAAAATATGTTTCTGGGGATATTGATTTTTTTGATTGTTCATTTATCTGGTAAAATGAGTTCTCTCACTCAAAGTTGTGTAAACTTTACAGTTTACATGTGCCAAAGTCCATCAGGTCTGAGCAATGCAATACGGAGAAGATAAATTGCTGAGGTCAAGTAACCTCCCCCTCCCTACACTTGGTCACTTCTTTGGGCCTTGCTCTGTGAGGGAGTTAATAAGGATTCTCTGTGAGGTAAAGCTTCTGGGTATTAAATCAGTTTATTTCTGACACTTACAACTAGAACCTATGCAACAGTGGAACCACATGAACTATGGATAGTTCAACTTCTAAGTTGAAGTACCTGTATCTCAAAGAGTGAGAATGAGTCTAAAAGATTGCTGTCTACCTTTTATTACAAACTGCGAGACTGTGAAAAATAGTAATAGTTCTCATTAACTTACTGGTATCACCTTCCATATTTAATAATTTGCAAACAAGTTGTTCAAATTCAGATCCAACGTTTACACTGGTATTTCCAGCTGCAACTGTCAGATGATAAAGCCACGTGTCCTACAATAGAAAAGCACACTCATTTTTTCCACCAGATTCTCAAGAGCATTAAAATGTTCATGTATTCTCTTTGCTTAGTATTTCAAACTACAAGGTAGACAGCATGGGAAAAAAAATCTTGACCTCAGTTGCTCTTTCCCCTTCCCCTCCTCATTAGCAAATGTTCATTGAAGGGCATGGTAGTCACAGACATGTGATTTAAACTCTAATTAAAAAGTCAATTTATTACCTTCTCATGTTTGGATCCTATAAGGAGATAAGTGGGTCCTTGATCTTTGGGATGGATAACAACAGTGTAATGTGTTGATAACAAACTGCGGCCACTAGCTTCATAATCTTCATCGGAATCACATGATCTATCAACCTCTTCAACCTTAGCCTCCCAGAGCTTGATTTGACCAAGAGGAAACTAGAAGCAAGAAGTGGTCACAGAGCAAATATTCGCTTCAGTACACAGTAATTTTTTATCTCTAATCCTACAAATAGAAATTAAAACATAAACTGCCATCAATACCCATTTACATTTATTTCCATCCTGCCATGGAATGCTAGATAAATCAGCTGTTATAAACAGCAGAAGCAGAATGATTTATGCTAAAGTACAAGAATGAGAAAAATTGTAATTCTATTTGCAGGTTAGCTTCTCTATCCAGTTAATGAAATGCATCTGTGCTACAGGTAGAGAGGCAATTTTTTAGTATTTCCCATCCAGTTTCAACTAGAAATTCCCACTGTCAAGCCTAGAAGTTTAACCATCATCACTTCTTTGAGAGGAAAGCACTATATTTTTAAAGTATGTAGATTTGTACATGCTATGTTTTACATTCACTAAAAGGACTAACAGAGGATCACAGTCCTTCCTGGCTATTCTGCAGAAAGGCCTCTCCCTTCTCTGGCCTTTCAGACACTGGGATGTTCAAGAGAATCTGTTATTTAATGGAGTAGTGAAGAGGGTTTGAGTGCTGTTCCTGTACGGCCTGTGATGTCCAGTAATGCTTAATGATTTGTAAGCTTAATGAATTCCTGTATACTTTCGCAAGATTGCTTTCCTAATCCTTTTGGCTAAAGATAAGAATATACTGAAAATGTCCTGCATGAGAATTGGTGTGCCCTAGATTACTGTTTATTAGGTAGGAACTTGGCAAATTGACAGTCTGTGAAGTCTGAATGTTTGATAATCAAAACAAAATGAGCACACATTAGCCAGGCCAACCTGCATGTTACCACAACTTTAGCTTGCTGTTAAAGTCATCCCCACTAAGCAGCTTTCATTCAATGAGGAAACAAATAAGGAACCTACCTTGTCTTCTTGATTACGGAAGTAATACAGAATTTTTCCGACTAAGGTACACCAAACCCTTTTGGAGTATCCATGTTTCACCTGAAATTACACAACACTTAGGAGCACAGACAGAGAAATGCAGATTACATTTCACATTCTCTGAACTTTGGTGATGTTTGGAATATATTCTGTGGTTCAAATTCTTCTCCACATGAATAGACAAATGCTCGAAACTGCTTAACTCTGTTACAGACGTAAGGATTAAAGTATTAGATATTTCCAAAGCTTGCTGTGAGTTTTTCCTTGGCTTTGGATCAGGTCTGAAGTAATGAAAGCTGAGGAAGTAAAGCAGTTGAAAACAACAAAAAAGATCCTTTTTAAAATCCTATTTTATAAAATCTTTTTGCTATCTTAAAATTATCTGTTCCACTGAGTAATGCTAGGAAAGAGAGTGCTCTATTGCAATAAAGTAGATTAATTACCTGCAAAAACTTATGCATGCATCAAAATACCATGAAATACTCAGTCCAGAAACTAGGGAATCAAAAACCAAAATAAAAGTTACCAAATCAAATCTCAAATAACCAAGTGAAGAATTTTGCAAAAAGTCGATGGACTGATAGTCCCTCTGGACATTGCAAAGTAGCTTTGTAAAGTAGCACAAAAGCTATTTTGCTTGTATAAATTTTATTTTAGGGCCTTTTTCATCTAGATAGTATTCTCATTAAATATGGAATAAAGTATATTTGGGGAAGAGAAATACTTCTACCTTTGTAAGCAGTCCTTTCATGGTTGGCTTGATTTCAGGTTGTACGAAAAGGGGACTAGCAGCCTGTATTTTAAGAACATTCTGTAGTACCTGGATCCATTCCTCTAAGATGTTTGGAGAATCTGCAGTCAGGTAGTATGTTCGTTTTTCTGTGGTCAACTGCATAGTAATAGAAGAGTCCTTTGCTTTAAGAACATTACACATTCCATGTGACAGCTTAAACAATGTAGCTTCACAAGTTTTAGGGAGCCTTCTTTTTCCCCTAGCATTTTCCACTACTGAAATACTGGATGGCTTGACAGAACAGGCAGACCAGTGCTTCCTAAGATCTACCTGAAAGACTCCAGGATGAAGCTCATTTTATCCCCTTTCAGAAAACTTCAGTCAATCCTGATGGCTGGTTCTCAAGACCACTCTCTCTATTTGCATCTTTATTTAAATCAGACTTTTGTAGCAATACAGACAAGACCATCTAAGCTTAGGCCTTTCTATCCGTTGTTTCTAAAACTAAAATGTTCCTGTTTCTAAAGGAAGGGCATTGATTAATTCCAAGTTCATGCTCCCGCACTGCAACAAAGGTTCAATTTTGGGGAATGAAAGAAAAAGAAGAATTAAAAAGAGAATGAGAAGAGCAGGTACCTGAATTGTTTGTTTCCCATCGCCCCTTTCAATGTGGCTAGATGCATTTAGCTCAATTTGACCTTGAGGTTTTCGAATTACGTCACTCTGAATGGAAAGAATGGAAAAAGAAATACTCCTAAGCTGCCACCAAATAGCAATAAATAATTATAGAACTAATTTAAGCATTAATCTTGCTCAGTGTTTCCTATTTAAACATAAGCACCATGTATGCCTCTTGAGGAACTGAATTACTGTCTAATAGCTCATACACCAGGAATGCATTTATTTTCCTTCTAACAGTCTTAGATTCAGTAAAACAGGCTAATGTTGAACAGCAGTAAGTTACATGCACTTACTGGAGATTTGTAGTATAGTAATTCTCCTCCTTTAAGCACAAACCACCGTCGTTTCCAGGTCTTTACTTTACCGCCCATTTTTAATAGATATCCAGATTTTTCCAAAGGTTCCTGTAAGATAAAAAGTAATAAAGTATTCATATATACCTAAAGTATTCATATATACCTGCAACCTCCAGAGATTTGTAGAAAAGCACAACACACACACATACACACACACACATTTTAATGGTTTCAAAGTCCACGCTAAATCATAATTACAGTAGTTTATGAGACAGTATATAGCTTTTATAAGCATCAATTAAGACAAATGCCATGAAGGTGGGACAACTAATTAATATCTCTACTTATAATTAAAGTGCATGAAAGAATATGCCCAGAACTACACAGAATTTTGAAGAATGTAATAAAATTACTCCAGATTTCCCTTTCTAACTACTAATATTAAAATATATTAAAAAAGATGTAAATATATGTGTATTTTTCCAGACTTTGGGACTTAACCTAGAGACTTATACAGAGCACTGTGATTCAGAGTTCTGCACAGACATACATTTACCGTGAACTCCATTAAAACAGAGTTCAAAGTTTTGCTCTGTGAAGAAAAAATATAATTTATTTTCATCAGCAGACAATTGTCTTCTGGAGTTGCCTGCCTAATAAAAATCTCAGAACTATCCTTAATTATTATAGCCTTCTTATGGCTAACTTCCTGTTGATATATTTTTGTATTTATAATCGTTATACGGTCTGTGAGTCAGCAAGTCTGAACACAGAGACTTGGTATCATTCTTTGTACAGAAACATGAGCACAGCACAACCAGGTACACTTATTCTTTAAGGAACTACTATACTCACGTTTTTTCCATTATCACTAGATGAGGAAGAGGTTTTAGGAAGTTTCTGCTCTGGCTCTGAATAGTCTGTATCTATTGAATACGCATCTGGAGGAATAGCATAGTCACTTTCTGAGGTCATAGAAGACAGTGATACACCTGAGTTAAAAGAAGAAAGATTATATTTTTTATGTATCATATTGTAAACAAGTGAAATCAGAATATCCCTGCAGAACTTACACCATATTAGTTCTCTAGAAAAAAATCTAGATCTTTAACCAAACTAAATGACTTCTCCTCCTCCTTTCTCTCATTTTCTCTCTGTACCTATGTGACTACTTGTTTAGTAAAAACCTAACATTAAGCTATTATATATTTAAATTGTAGGTGAGTTGTATGTGGGTGGCCTTGTTCTGACATTAGTATGTTCTTTTTAAATAGAGATGCTCTAAAAAAAATCTAAATTTCAGATTTGATAATTGTTTTTATTAGCTTTCGTCCTAAAAAAAACCACTCTTTGTTTTCAGTTCTAGCGAGTCTAGCGAGAGTTTTAACATGAATAACTGGTGCTACTAAATGCAGTTTATTCTGCATTTTCAAAGCAGTGCACAGTGGAGGATCTTAATACACTTAATGAACAGTGAACTGAGTCTCACTTATACTACTCTGTGAAGAACACTTCTCAGGAAAAAGTTACTGTCATCTCATGAGGAAACACTTTATATCTCTATGTGGTGAAGCATGTTATTTCATTTTGCATATGGAATCACATAAGTGCCTAGAGCTGTAAGATTTGTGTTCATTTACAAAAAGACCATTACTGGATTCATGTGTTTCAACTAAGCCTTTGCACAGGATCATAAGGCAGTCACTGTCCTTTACTACATGAAATGGCAGATGACAGATTAAACTGTTACGTTTTTAAATAAACTTGAATATAGATTTTTTTTTTTTCTGATGGCAGCTACTTTTCTTTTGGGTCACTTTACCTCCATGTAGTACAAGGTCACAGGAAATCCTTGGCATGACAGAGAATATGACATAATGGAGCATTTTGTTTTAAGCAGAAAAGTCACTTTTCTCTCAAGACAACAGCTAGCTACTAGATTAATGCCTTAAAAACTCACCTATTCTTACAGCAATATAAAGAAAACAATGTATAGCTGTCCTTTCTCCTGTTTGGACAGATTTGGGAATTGAAAACTGAGCTAACAGCCTTGATCCACATTTCAGATGCCCATTTTGTTTAAGGAAGAAATCAGTTTCAATGAAGACACTGCAAACTGCCTAGTTTTCCAGACTTCTCATCTGCTCCTGTTCTTACAGTTTTTATGTACCTCTTTTCATAGCCCGAGGACTACCTGGGCCACTTCTGCTTCGGGAATCAGACTCGGAAGTCCTTGAGCTGGACCGAGAGCTGTCTTCTTCCTCAGATCCTGAAGATTCATCTATGAAGGGGCTGTTGCTTATCTGAGTTGCCTTCTGCAGAGATGAACACAACATTCTTTGCAATCTCGCATGACAGATACCAGCCATTTCCTTCATACTGTGACAGAGCTGTGCTGACTTTACAACATTCAAAACTGTTCTTACTTGGCCTGTAAGGTTTAGCACACAAATATCAATATCCAGCTAAATTCCCCGCTGCCCTCTGTATCCTCAGCCACCCCCACACTTAGAAAACCGAGGTAGCTCAAGGCTTGGGTCTTTTGAAATCACAAAAGCTGCCAGAAAACAAACAATGCTCTGATTAGTTGCTGCTGGCTATCTGGATATAAACAGCCTTGGCACGAACACAAGGACATTTCTACATACACACACTTTTAATTATGGCATTGAACACCATGTGGTTCTGTTTAATAATTAACAAGCCTTTGGAAAAAAACAGCAAGAGACCTAAGAAAAACTGACCGGGGCTGGTAACATTTTATAAGCAGCAATTTTTTTTTTCCAGCTGTTTGACATTTCCATTACCTCTGGGGCTCTACGATCTCTAAAAACCATCTTACGACACTTTTAGCCTGGTAGAATCAAATGTGAAACAGCAAGTTCTTAGACGTGAAGCCTAATGCTACTTCAAAACTCCTTATATGCAACAATATACTTACTCCTTTCAAAGTGGTGTAGACTGGAGTGGTCATGTTCTTATATATCAGAGATGTATATAATCCAGATATGGAATACGAAGACAGTGAAATGGCACCTAAGAAAAGAAACATGCTGTGTATACATTATCTTCCTATTTTACCCTCCAATTTATGAAATTTTAATGTCGCTTCTTGCACTGTGTTGCTCTGTTATGAAAAGGGAACCCACTCCTGATTTGTTCTAGATGCCAGATCTATAGGTGTTTTAAGGATTATTTAAGGATAAACTGTAGTCATGATCACTAACCCCCTTAATTGAATGTATTATCTGTCACCTCAATTCCTGGTAGAGAATCTTCAGAATGAATTGCAAAGAAAAGCGGAGTAAACGAAACACAAATTCACCACATAGTCAACAAGCAAAATAAGATAAAACAATGGAAGATGATGTTTGATTTTCTAGATTTTAAAGACCAGATAAACTAATCTTCATAAAAATATCTTAGAGGAACATGGGAGATTGGGTCCTTTCTTACAAATCACCATAAGAAGAGAATTTTTAGTTCATGAGACAATGAGCACCTAAATCACTTACTTTTGTTAAGAGATTCCATGGTGAAAGCTTCAGATACCCTTAAGCCAGATTTGGCTACAGCATATATTCTGCTTTCCTAACATAAAAGCAGAACAGATTTTATGGCAGATAATTAAAACATAACAATGATTCTTCTACTACTTAAACTTACTATAGTCTTTGCATAAGTACAGCCATGCAATAAAATGGTTCATAAAACAGTGTCACCTGTAGAAGCAGAAAAAAAAAATGCAAAGGAGCCAAAGGAGCTATTGCAAGACAATTTTATACTGAAGACTGAATGTTAAGACCAGAGATCACCACTATGGAACTATGGAAGCAACTTTTCCACAAAAAAAAAAACAGTTCAAGTCTCAATAACAAAATCCATTATGAAAAAATACATTCATAGCAAAGGCATTCAAGTTAGGCATCCGTCATCTCTGAATAGTAAATGCGACCATAGAACTGCAAAATCAGTGAGTCTAGACTAAGATAATTTTGGATTTTATGTAATATTCCTATTCTAATTCTCTTTTGGCCTTACAACTTTTGTAGACAGTAGCGGACCTATGTTGACTTATTGTCTACCTTGTGAATGGTACATTGCTTATAGCGAAGTGCTGAAATCAGCACTCAGGCTCTGTTAATGTTAAAATAAATAATTAAATAAGTACAGTTTCAAGCACTGCTTTATTGGGTACATACAAAAGAAGAGGTATAACTTACAGCTGCCCTGTAAAATTTGTCTTATCTGCAAAAACAGTGATTATGTTTTTAAATGCTGTGCTTCAAATCAAACTTGCTTCTGAGTTTGTCCTCTTAGCCACTGCTAAGGCATCACTCTGTTTTGTCACCACCCAGAGAATGAGAAAGGTAGAGGCAAGAATAATTATAAAAGAGAAGAACAAGAACAAATTAGTTTCATTAGCAGGAAAAATATCTAAAATTATACTTACCCAGGAGGGAAATCGATGCAATGGAGGGGTAGGAGGTTTGTTGCTAGCACCCTTTTTTGTCATGTCGCAAGTTTCCTGGGTTTCAGCATTCTGCATTTCCGTGCAGTCATAGGTGAACACTCCTTCAGCACAGCCAATCTCCATTTTCTCTAAAATGTCTGTATCGTCTCCATCCACCAGGTCAATGTCTGTTTCCTGAGGCCTCCATGGACGTATCATGCTTATAGCATTTCTGTTTCTACCAAACATCCTGTCAGAGCTCAGCTGGGGCTGGCTTAAATGCTTTTTCGCGGATGCTAAATTTATACTAAGCACATTGGGAGACCGTAACTTTGGAGGTGGCAAATTTGAGGGAGAATCTGACACTGCTATGCTTTGAGAACCTGCAGAAGTCGCAAGAATTGGGTGTTTAGGTGTTAGGGCAGGGGTTAAAATTGGACTTGGGGTATTTGCCTCACTGGATGAGGATGAATAATCTAGTCTCTGAGACTGAAATTTCTTGTTCAGTTCATCTGAAGAGCTATCTTGGTCCTTCTTTTTGCTTAGGTCTGAATTGCACTTTCCCACTAGATTGTTCTGGCCTTTCCTCTGGGCCCCTTGCTGCCAGGAGTACAACTTTTTGTGCTGAGTCCTTTGGACACCAAAGCTCTCTTCTTCAAACAGAGAACTGCTGTCATCAGATGCTGTCAAATACATTTCACTCCCCATTCTGCTGTACCTTGCGTTCTCCTCGGATGTGTGGCTTGAGAGAGTTGAAGCACACCTGGATTTTAATACTTTACTGTCTCCTCCATCCTCATCTGAGCTCCAGTCACTACCAGTAGTGCAGGAGGTCTTTGACATGTCGCTGTCTATATCTTTTGATGAATAGCTCACTCTTGCATTTTTATTCTGTTCTGGGCCAGGGGAACTTGGTGGCAATGACTTCTGGCCTTTATTGCTGTCATGTGCAGGACTCGCAAAGGTAGTTTCCAGGATATCCTTCTCTAGGAGAAAAGTGCAATGAACAGGAGAAAATTACTTTAGCACACTTGGCTGCTAAAAGATTTTGTCATCATGTCTGCAAATAATAAGTTCATTTTAAATACATGAACACATTTTATACTGTGGGATTTTGTAAGTAATAAACCTTTAGAAAATATTATAGATTTTTGAGTGGAGCTGGAGTTTTAACACTATTTGGCAAGGAAGAGTAACACACTTTACTGTTATGTTTAAAGGTAAAGCCAAAATAAAAATGGAAATAACTACAAGGATGACCTTAGTGGAGCCAAATTTTAAAATAAAACTGGTATGTGTGAAAACAAGAAACCTCGAAAAAGAAAAAATAGGCCGAAGAATATATATATCTTCTAAGTATGTGTATTTAACTGCTTTATTAAATTTAAAGAAAAGTATAAAGTTGGTTAAATTATTATAATTATGAACCATGAAATCACAAATAATGAGTTACTGATTAAAGCTTAAGAGAAAAGATTCACATTAACAAATTGAGTATTCTGAGCACGTCTATAGTATTTACATACATAAATACCTTCTGTAAGCTATTACTGCATTCCCTGTGGTGAATGCTTGACATACATAGAGGGGCTCATGAAAACTGCTTAGGGAAAGATACTATATTAAAATGCTTTGCTTATGAAGAGCATTTTCTTTTACCTCGTTTTATAAGAAAAAGCTATAGCTTGAAGAATGTTAGGTGAGGCCTACATGCTTCACCTGAGTTAAAACAGATGTGAGAGCTAGGACTTTTCTACACAAAGACACCTAGGAAAGCTTGTTAGATACTAGTGATATAGTTAGATAACGTTATGTAGCTGTATATGGTTAGAGTGGATTAGATAAGCAAAGTGTTTTAATTTAGTCCAGATTTAGTCCATGGCAGTGGACTTGTTTCTGCTTGTAATAATGTAACAGCACATCAATTTCCTGGCATTACAAGACTTCAGGGCTGGCTAGAGAATCTGTATGAACTGATCAGTGAGTTTCTTTCTTCTTTAGATAAGAAACAATGGTGCAAAAAG
The DNA here is from genome assembly GCF_059628265.1 of Tinamus guttatus. Classification (NCBI taxonomy): domain Eukaryota; kingdom Metazoa; phylum Chordata; class Aves; order Tinamiformes; family Tinamidae; genus Tinamus; species Tinamus guttatus. The sequence goes on from NW_028288820.1 coordinate 728,299, forward strand.
ATGCCTAGGACTCCCTTTTATATTTCTGTCCTTGATCAAAATAACAAACATTTATTGAGCTTCTCTTGTTGAGCTAAGGCACAGAGCTAACACTGAGACACCAGCGAGAGCACAGACAAAACACAGAATGGGGAGGAAAGTGAGACTCCACATAGGCATGAAAGGCTACAGCACTGCTCGCGCTGGGGAACAGGCAGCCTCACCTGGCCCAGAACAAGGTCCCTTCTCATGTATGCTGCCAAAAAAAGGCATTTGGGACATTACTGAGAAGTTAATGCTCAGCAGGATTTCATATTAACAATATATAGAGAGGGCTGCTATGTGCTTTGAAGAAGGCTGGTCTGGATACACCTACATAGTTGTGAACTTTAGTTTTCCACTTGTGTGAGAATAAAATGACAGCATAGCTGATGAAATACCTAGCATGTTTTTGCTCTCAGTGTAGTCTGACTCTTTAGATGACGACTTCCTTATTTCTTCAAATTTAGGAGATGGTTGAGGACTTTTTGCTCGGTTTGCAAAGCACCCAAAAGTCAAACCGCTTAGTCGCTGGCCTTCTCCAGGTTTTTGGGTTGGAATAACCGATTTCTTGCTCGTAGCTTCTAAAAAATAATAATTCAGAAATCCAGTGTCAGTGGGTTACAGTAAGCTATGTTACTAGCCTCCTTTACGCTGTAGCATAAAGTTCTTTTCATATAGCTAAAATTTAACTGAGAGATAATTAAATAATTCTTTTCAGAAATGACCGTCTGATACCTCCCCATATTTTCTAGTATAGAAAAAAATTAAAACTTTCTTTTAACAATTCTATTACAATAATATATAAAACAAGCATTTATTACAGTCTGAAAACACAGTGAAAATACCCAATTTCATTCTGCTATGACTGAAATTAAGTGTATAGATTGTATATACAATAGTATAGTATATACAATATGCGAAAGACTCTTTAACAACTGCACTACAATATGTGATGGCCTTTCCTTCAGATAAAAGGAGGTGTTACAGCAAATATAAAAGGAAAATTCTTAGAAGGAATATATCTTGGATTTCAAGAGGAGCTGAAAGCACAAAACAGTTAACTGCCCCAAGAGCATGCAGTCTTCCTTGTAACAACTGCTCTACTAGAAACTGGCATGTGGCAATACTGTTTATCCATGTTTTTAACGGTTCTGTGGCAGATCCAGGAACAAAAGCCTACCTACAAACCGTTAAAAGTGTAATTAAATGACCGAAAAGAGAATAAGTAAGAGTAAGATACCTAGAGTAACATCACAGTTATAGCCATAGTTATATGGCTACAGAGAGGACTATGGGATTCTTCAGAGAGACTCAGCTGGTGAACAGGTTAACACCGTAACAAAATTAAACTGCCATTAACGCAAAGTTAGTTGGGATGCCTACGGCCATACCACCCTGAAAACGCCCGATCTCGTCTATGTTTCTCCTTCTCATATTCAAATTTTATGTATTTTTAAAATTAACTATATACAGTCAGGAAGGAACTGATCTGTTGGAGTATGGAATGAAGGAAGGAAGGTTTTTGACCACCGTAGTCAAATTCCTTAGCATTGCTATCCTATCTTATTGCCTCCTGTATTATTTATAAAAGAAGGTAAGGACCTGAAACAAATTCACTCAAATATTACAACTTGCAAAACCTGTTCAATAATAGAAAGGGAAATACCTATTTGCCCTGCAAAACCCCCTTGTGGTTTGTTTACTTGTCATTTTAATAAAAATTCTGTTATTGCTTACCTAACACCCTTGTGTAAAATCACTCTGAGATCAGTAAATAAATATTCATTTAAATCTTTGACGTTTTCTGCAGTATTTCAATTACCTAGATGCATAAATTATTAGGACAGGGTCATAAGTATGCCATACATAGAGAAGTTTTTAAAGACTTGTACCATTTACCTTGCAGTTTAGATTGCACTGTTTTCATCTCTTTGGTTTGCTTTTGGTTCATCAAACGAAGGTTCTGATTTTCCACTTCTAACTGAAAGCATATAAATTAAGCTCATCCATTGGTAAAACAATTTTAAAAGCCATTACATCATCTAGATTTTAATCTGAACTTTTGATTTCTGAAGATGAAGCTATTTCAGGTGGTAAACTCCGCTCTGCTATTTCCCTCAATCCCACGTTTTGTTCACTGAAAACAAATGAAATTACCTGTAATGATTAATTATTTGCGCTACAACATTTGCTCTAATAAAATCATTCCTCAACCGTGCAAACTCAAGACTGTTTTTAAAAGCCCAAATAATAATAACAATAAAAAAAAAAACTGTGTTGGTTTGGATATTTTTTAAAAAAAGCAAAGCAAACTTTTGCTCCTAATGCGTCCTGCTACTCCACATCAAAATCAAAGAAAATATGTATCAAATAAGATTATACAGAGCAGAACTTCTATGGGAAGAACAAAACCTTAACATCCCATGGCTATAGCCCACTGCCAGGAAGTAAGAGGCCTTGGTTCAAACTCCTGCTCCAAATTAGGCAAAGAAAAGATTTGAATCTGTCTGTCCCATATCACAAACAAGGAGCCATTGGTTCCTCTCCCCAGTGAGTGGCACCTAGAAACCTTGCAAAACTGGATTGGGTCTTTGGACCTTGCAAACTGAATAAATACTTTTATTAATATAACTAACTAATAACTAACTAATAAAATACTTCTATTTATATATTAATATTTGATTAAATGCAACGGCACTTTTTATTAAATGACTTTAAAATCTCCCCTCACAGTCTAATGGTATGTGTTATTTCTAGCTTCCTAGTTAAAAGTAGTATCATAACTTGAACGGCTTTTAACTGGTTAACCAGAGAAGTTAATCAGAGAAGAGTAGGATTTTAACTCTTATAGGTGGGCAATTATAAACTTAATCTAAATGTAAGGAAGAGAAAGAGCACAACTGATATGGAAGCTGGCAACCTAAGGCAGGAAAAGGGATCTCATCACAGCAGAGAAATCAGGGACACAGCTGGTCTCTTTTGGTCCTGAAGCTATTCTTGACTAAGAACACACTCGGCCATAGAAAATAAAATATGATACAAGTCAGATGTGTATTACAAATACTGTCACAAGAGTCGTACCTCATGGAGTTTGACTGTCACCCATTCTTTTATTTTAGCTGCTTTTTCTTCTATGATTTTAGCTTCCTGTAGTCTTATTTGCTTCTGAAAAAAACGACAAAAGCAGTTTTCACTGAGTATTTTTGACTGACTAGTATCTTCTAGAGTTTGCTTTAAATAATTCGGCCTCCTTGGCACTTCATAGAGGCTGCTGTTGCTCTTAAAAATTGAATCAAATATGTCTTTAAAGGAAGCCAGCACACAGTTTGCAAGTGAATAAAACTTATTCAGATGATTTCTTAATAGGAAACTCCTTAATCAAACAATAAAAATAACTCTAAACTTTTCTGTCCTCTATTAATCTTAAGTATTTTCTTTCCTTTTGCATAATTGAAAAAGAAATTGCTGCTCATTTTTTAAAACATAGTTTTTTCTAACCTGTTCTTCAAGCTGTTGCTCCAGTTTTTGTATTGTGTCATTTTTCTCTTGTATCAGCATCTCTAGATCTTGACACCTCTTATACAACCTGGTTTCTGATTCACTTGTTTGAACATTAGCGGCTTTTAATTTTTCTTCCATAACCTGAACCTATTTGGTAGGTTAAACATAACATCATTTTAATATATAGACATTCATATCAAAACACAGTATTTGGAGAAATGCAAATTTTTTACACACACACACATAAAAATGGCTAAAATACCCAGCTCATAGTAAGAAGCATGTTCTAACTATGAATTAGTACATGAAGGTTTGTATTCTTACAATTTTCATCTGTTCCTACATCTATCTGATCCTAGAATTTTTAGAGGGTTCTACAGATATGTTTATAAAATGACTGCAATATATATATCTGTCACCTGAAATCAAAAGGAAAATTTGGTTAAATATGCAGAAGCAACCTCTTTCTCTACACAACATAATTTATTACAAGAATGGTGAACAACATAACAATCCTATTTACTGACTGTATTGGATAGCCTTTTTAAGGAAGATTTTTTAAAGGAGGTTAATGTTTCCTCTTCTTTTTGTTTTTACTTCCATCAATACCAACTTATGATGTAATACCAATCTATGACCAAATTATGACGTATGAGCGAAGAAGAAAAAAATATTATACAGCAACATGCAGGTTCACTACATGCACCTATTCTGGACTTTTTTCTTTTGGCTTTGACTTTACTATAGACAAAACTCTGAACTTGATAGCGAGTGAAGCGGTTCTATCTGCTTCCAGTCAGACAGATCAATAAATTTAAGAAACTATCTTCTTTTTTTTAAAGAGTACTTAAGAAAAACAGCGATTTTCTAATTCTCCCTTGGTAACAATGCCTTAACATGCACATAGCTAGCAGAGACATTTTTCATGTTGATATACCTGCTGAAAAGCCCTCTCTGCCTGACGATCAGCATCTATAACTTGTCTCTCAAGCTGCTGCATCTGTAAATACATTAAAAAACATACAGTAAAACACCCATGCCATCTGCTCACTGCCAGAAATACCACAGTGAAACACATACTTTTATAGTCTGTTTTGATAGATTGTGAGTAGAAGCTCAAAATAAATAAATAAAAGGATAAACTGTGTGTCAGACTGGGGAGATAATTCATTACTATGAGCATATACATTCTTCATAGTATAATCTGCTGGCTGCTGTGTGACATTCTGCTTTTTCCTCCTGCTGCCAAGAGTAGAAATCACTTCAACAATAACCCTTCGACTTTTCTCATGCATGCTTATAACCTTAAAAAGTGCTGATCTCCTTCATGTCCTTCCAAAACTAGCAAGAGAAACGGGTACTTGGCACATGATACAGTCAAACCACTAATTCTTATAACATTGCCAGATTCAGCTTTTGGGAGAAATCGTGCTACCAGGGCTGTTCCCAACTTTACTGCCCTCTGAGCGATGGAAGTGGGGCACAGTGCATGAGCCACTGTGACAAGATGGGACTCAGATGCTGCACAGAAAAGCTTGTGAAAAGCACAGTAGAAACTAGTAAGCCAGAGACCAGCACCGTGTGGGGGGGTCCCTTTTGGGAGGCAAGGGGCCCTGCTCTGCTACTTTATAATAGCTCCTAATAAATCACAGTTCCAACCTTTGCACCAGGCCCCTGAACCCCTCACCATTTTATATCATTTATTTTGAAGGCTTTTCCAACTATGTGTACAAAGGAGGCCAGAAGTAATCAACGTTGTTAATGGCTTTCCAGTTTGACTTTGATGACAATGTAATTAAAAAAAAAAAAAAAGTAAAATCAGTTTTGAAATCATACTACAAAGTACTTAACAAAGTTAATATGTTGTTTCACAATATAAATATTGGAGACTGGTTCTCAGGAAATACCCTCCTATAGACCTCAGTTCACCAGAGGAGCCTAAAACATCAAATACTTAACATTAGGATACTCCGTATTCAGAATTACTCTGAGATGCAAATGAAAGTAATTTATTCTTTCTACTATTGAGTTCCTTGGTTTCAAAACAATTAGTTTCATTCTGTACTCTTGGTACCTAATTTCTGGCACTTTTCAGTTTCTTTTTCTTTCTCACCAGTTATGCTGTCAATCACACAGAGCAGACTCCTGTATTTTTAGCACTTCATCCAGACAAGGACACAGAGTCACCATTTTCTATCAATCAAAAACCAAAAATGGAGAAAATGAGCGTTCACTAATACAAGGTGTGACCTGACATAAAGCGTGGTCTCCACCATAATCCCACATCCCACTGTTGACCCTGGAGCTGCGCACAGCACACACGGTTATTGCTGCGCCCTCACAAGCTGCTGTGAAGGAAAAGGCCTTAGGGAACGACAGTCCCACGCTCTCAGGCACAAACTATTTGGGCAGACAGGGAAATTAGTTTACGAAACTCACTTCAGCACTGTTTCTGAAAAATATTTCCTTCTGAGTGGCAGCTTTAGGCCTGCAGGTTATGTGTGAGGCTGGGAGAGCCAGCACGCTGCTGAGGCAGCAGCACCATGCCCACTGCGAGCCCTGTGAGGGCTCACTCACTGTATTGAACACAGAATAAATAGTCACCACTGGCGACTTTATGGCAAAAACCTCCCATTAATAATGTGAAATTCACTGTTGAAGAGTAGCAAGCTGCTCGTCTGTTTCCACAGTGAAACGACCCGTAAACACAGGTGTTTGTTTATAAGTAAAGTTCATTTCAGTGCTAAAGCCCTATCAGAATCCTGGCAGATTTAATAAATGGAAATAAAATCCAGAAATGCTGCCTGCCAGAATCACTGAGCTGCCAGCGCTGCTCAAATAGCTGAGGTCTGGCTGGCACCTGAAAACAAATGGGCTCTTCAGCAATATCTTATGAGTAGGGAACCGCTGCAGAGCACAGGCAGCAGCTCTGCTCTTCCAGCCAGCAGTCGGAGTCTGGGATCACGTGGAGCAATGCAGATGTAAGTTATGTCCATGTTCCTACACTGAAAGTGTTAAAATGCATCTCTTGCCAGCAATATATACCTGTGCACAGGACTAAGAACATAATAACATGTTTGTATAAATCAGTGGGACAAAAAATATGATTTGAAAAGCGTGCTAAGATGAGGGCAAAAATGTGACTAGAAGAGCTGAGAAAATAATTAACATGAAAAATGGCATTCAGAGATTAAAAATGGAAGATCATTTTTGCTTTATTAAGAGTTAACTATTTCAAGAAGTTATTTTAAGAAGCTTTGCATGATCTCACGATATGGATAAATCAGCCAGCTTCCTAGCAACAGCTAAATATGAGCTTTAACTTGGAAAGTTTCTAAAGGGTCATCAATTTATTTTAGGAGTATCCTGTTTAAAAAAAAGAGAGAGAGACAGAGAGAGAAGAAGCAATAAGCTGCATTGTTTAACAAGCATCAAGCATGCAATACCATCGCTAACAAACCTGAACAACTATTACATGTAAATTGGCCAACAGTTCTAAGTTGGATGCTACACAACAGTTCATACATAGTCCCTAATTTTACCTCAGAAAAGTGTTTATTTAGACTTACTCTGCAGTGTCTACCATAACAGTAATGTAAAACTTCTTTAAAACAAAAGTATACAGTTTCTGTAAACAATCTTTAACCAACCTACAAAGTTGTTTAGCCTTAAAAAAAAAAAAAAAATCTGTCTCCTTTGCTAATTTACGGGCGTGCCAGGTTAAAGAGAAAAAAAGCATAAAAGGATTGCTTTGGGACAGTTCTAAATGGTACCAAGTTGACTGGAATCTGATCCAAGAGGTAAGATTCCTTGTCACAAAAGTTAGTGTGCAGCTTTACACAACCCTCAACCACAGCATTACTGAAAGAGAGAGAAAGAAAGAGGAAAGAAAGATGGTGTAAATATCTGAGTGAACAAAGAGTGAAAATTTAAATCTAATGCAGTGTTATGAAATCCTCCAGATTAAAATGCACAATAGCAAATTTTCTTCTCAAATCACCACTCGAAAAGACACAATTTTAGATCACAGATAGATAGTGTAAGATGCTAAAATTAAAAGAAAGAAAAAAGTAAATACTATTTGTATTTAATTTCAAGACAAAAAAGACTGGTAACTGTAGCCATATTCACATCTGAAAAAGAAGGTCAATGTGTTTTACAGATGTAGAAGGAAGAACTCTTATCCGTGGCTGTGACTTGAATATTGGTGACCAACTCTGACCTTTACACAGAAAGTTGTTTGAAAAACAGCAAAGTTGGTTAGAGCAGACCTATGCCCCAACAGATTTTTTAATACACATTCATGCAAATCGCCAGTATCACTGAAATTAAATGGTCTTTACCACTTCTTAGGTACTGCAGTCCACAGAGTCTCAACAGACACATTAGCTTCCCAGGAGAGTCATGCAGGGAAAGGACTATGAAACACAAATATGAAACTGGTACCATTCAGCACTTGAGGTTTACAAAGCCTGATAACTCTAATCTTGTCCTGAAGGGAGCAACTTGAAATCATGGCTCAGTTCAGCAAGCTTAAGGAGTACTCTTTTTTTATACATTCATGATTGGTTCAATCCCACATCTCCTGAGATTATCTGTATTTTTTTGTTTTATACTGTTAAATATGAGGAATATATATCCTTTATGCACATTTGCTACAGATTCACACACACACACTACAGGACAGCATCAACATAGGTACAGAGGAAGGGAGTGTTGCTTTAATCTGCACTTTTTCCTTTTTAAATGTAAAAGTCTTCTTAAAAATTGCAGACAATCTATGAGTACACGCTGCATCAATTATCTGAATTATGGAAAGCAATATCTATTGTTAGAAACAGATTTGTTCTTAAACTTAGTAGGGAAATAACCACTCTACATCTGACATTCATCAAATCGAGCTATTTTTGTTCAAACAATGAACACAGAAATGCCACATGTTAATAAATACTGGATGCTTTGAAGAAACATAGCAGCAATAAAAACAAAAAGAAGTGTGCTGCCTTGGAGGTCTGGACATTGAAGCACAACACACATTCAACAGGCATTTTTTACAATCCAGAAGCAAATTATATGCTCTGTATTTTCTGTAGCTCACCTGGAAGTAGCTTGAGATTTCAGAAAGGTTCAACATATATTTTGTGCAGAAAGAAAAAAATATCTCTCTCCATTGGTAACTATCCTGATATTTTGCATCATTATTTAATGAAGTTAAGGAAGTTTTTTACTTAAAACCTTATAAAAGGTTTTAAAATAAAGCTGTAGGCAATCCTTCCTTCTTGCAGTCTGAAAATATCTGTTATTGACAGGAACAATAAAGGTAATTTTTATCAAAGTAATTTTTCAATATAAAAATTTGTCCCATCAACACTTAAAAATGACATTATTATCACTGAGTAACACAGTGCATCCTCACTTTTAATATTATAAACAGTACAGTTGTATCATGCAGACTTTAGAAAAACTTAGTGTATGATATTTTGGAATAAATAAATACAGGAGAGAAGAAAAAAAGGAAATGAATGAAGAAAAAAAAACCTATCACTTCTCTAAGCCTTTCAGCACATATTAATTATAGGTTGGAATTTTTAAAGACCAAAATTGAGATAAACCTAATGTTTCTGAGCCAGAAATGGAAAGCATCTATAAAGCGTAGTATTTCCTGCGACCTAGGAAAAACTTAGTGTCTGTATTGTTCCTTGCATTTTGATTTTTTAAATTCACCTCTGTCTGAAGAAAAGGCTGAAACCATCAATGGCTTAAAAACAGAGCTCCACACTTAAAAATAGTAAACCTGTCCCCTTCTGATTTAGTGATGTAGCAGTCCTCACACATAGCCTTCAAGCAGGATGCTATACAAAGCTGGTGTAGCATAACTTAAGAGTATTTAATCTAATATTAAGTGCAGAGCTCCATTGTAAATGATCACCGAGGAAGTTAACAGAGCGGTGCCTTGCCTGCACAGCCACATCCATCCCAGTAATGACATGTTGGTAATTCGGTCAGCTAATGTGGGAATACTGAGTCCTCTGTAAATAAATAAATAAGAGGAAGGAGCGAGGGAGTTACACATGTAGCTGTCTTTCAAAGCAGCAAGCAGGTGTAAAAAGGTGATGAATAAGTGATACTTTGAACCTCACTTCCCAGATTGACTAAAAAAGGTTTTGGAGCTGCATTCTCCTAGGAGCCGGACATGCAAAATATCTGGCTTTTTATATGGTGCTTCATAAGCTTATACATGGGTTTAATAAAATGCCTGCCAGATATCCCAGAGCACTGCTTAAGACCAGGATTTCTCCTTTTAGCTCCATATTCCTGTTTTGTCTCAAGTATTTCGTCCTGTCTCTGCATTTCTTTAAGAGCAAGTGTATTCATTTTTGTGATTTAAAACACAGCTAGCTAGCTACAGACATATGAAGTCTTGCTTATGTTTCTTAGTTGAAAGTGATAATAAAACCATTTCAGAAGCATGGCTTACTATACAAAAAGGGCTCTCTCTGAGAGCTCAGTTTAGGAAAACATGCTAATTTTCCACCTACTTTTGGAACACATTTATTCACAGGCTGACTGTGTATGGTCCACCCATATTTTCCAATGTTATTCCTTCTGTCTTGACACTGATTTTTCTAATACATATCATGTAGATATGTAGTAGCCAGAAAGCTAATGCACCCGAAAGCCAGTGCTAAATCTTTATAAAGTACAACAAACTTTAAAGAATTAACTGACCACTTAAGCCATGTAAGCAAAACACAGACAAAAGAAAGAGGTAAATTAATGTTATTGACATTTGACAGAAGAAATGTAAAAAAAAAAAAAAAAGGAGGAGAATTTGTAAAGGGAGAATTATCATACGATTGATTAAAATGTACTCTTTTCTTACAGGATAATTTTTATCCAAGAAGAAATACAATAATTACAAAGTCTTATGTTTGATACATCTTTGTATCTTTGAACTGCTAACGGAAGATTTTTAACTGCTAACAGAAGATTGTCTTGTCCCATAAAACCAGGAACTTCAGATCAACTTGTAGCTGCAAAATTAAATATATCCCAGTAAAATAAATAAATAAATATTTTGGCACAAAAGCCTTTCCTTACGACAAAATGAAACCTACAAAATTATTTCTCAAAATCTTTTCATCACAGACCTCAAGTAAAAAGCTGTTGCACGGTCTTAAGGTGCTCACATGTTCCTCAGGCTAACCACAGATCAAATGTGACAGATTTTTTTCACTATTTTATTGCTATGCAATATATTGAATTTTACCATTTGTCATTGTTTCCTATAATGAAGAATAACCTTCAGATGAAAAAAACAGTTACTTAGATTAAATTCCCAAAACTATAGTCTTAGATTTCTTTCAAATCCCACAAACAGGTTCTTTTCAATATCGAATATTTTAGCTTAAATGGTTTTCCTAGAGCTTGCTACATGCATGAACAAGTACAAATGAAAAAACAACCTTTTATATCTCAGCTCATTCGTGTTCTAGTAGAGTTACTGTTTTTTTTTTCTCAAAATTATATAAATTAAAAATATAGAACAGAAGTGCCCAGGGAAAGAAGTCTTCTAGAACTCGTACACTAGCACATCTGCCAAAAAATAGACAGAGACTTAAAAAATTAAATTCAGTAGTGGAATTTGGGAGGCAGTGTCATGAAGGTCAACTGAGCAGCATGTAATGTTGGCTCAATAATTAGCTTGTGCTTTTCCTTACTTCAGTCACAGGATTTTCTTAAGCTTTGTAAAATATTAGGAATGTTCTTTCTGGCTCTCTTTCCCAACTCAGATCTTATCTTGTCTTATAAAAAGATAAGCAAATACAAATTAGGTATGTTTCCATCTGGTAGAAATAGATGTTAATATAACGTATTCAGAACCTTGAGAGAAGGGAAGATACTGTTTCAACAGGATGGAAGAGTGCACAAAGTTTTATCTGGGCATACTTCTTCCTCACATATTTCTTAATGCTATGAGGGAAACAGTAGTAGCTGATCGTTGATCTCCATATTATAAGGTAGATACCACTTTATCTTATTTTAATTATGGTACTATGAATTCTGGAAATTCTGCTACTTTTGTCTGGCTGAACTGTGGCTTCTGAGAAGTGGCCAGAACTGTAATGCAATCTATAGCCAGAAGATGAACATCTCAAATAGGAAGCCTTCCCTACCGCTACTCTGAGAGGTGACTTCTACTAAAGGCACAAGTCAGTGCCAAAATAAAAAGAAAAAAGAAAACTTGATGAAAACTGAATTTATTCATAAAATTAAAGTGTATGTTACATCTAGGAAATATAGATGATGAAGGAGCAAAGAGGTCCTAGAAAAGTGTAAGGCAGCATAGTGCACTTTGAAGATACAACAAGAGTTATTTAAAGGCTAAAAATATTCATGAAGGAAATGAAAAATAAATGCAATATTAGTACAAAGAGAGCTCCCTCTGGGAAAAATGGAGAGAAGATGTGAGGTAGCCCCTACACCTGAAACACTCAAAAAAAAAAAAAAAAAAAAAAACCCCAACAACAAAAAAAACCAACCAACCAAAAAAAAACTACAATCTGTTCAGGAAGTGTTCAGATGCCTGCTCGTCATCACAGATTCTACAACTTCTACCAACTTCCCCATTTCAAGTGGTCTAAAATAGAGCTGATGTCCTTGCTGCCATACCGACCAGGAGAAGATGCTCCTGTCTGGTCTCATGCTAAGGGCTGTGTTTTTCATGCCTGTTTACACTCAGCCCTCTACAAGAGCATTGCTTACTGAGTTCCCTTTTTCCTTTTTTTTTTTTCTGATCTTCATCCTCCTTATAAACAATATAGGTTTAAGACACACAAAAGCAGCGAAATGGAACAAAACCACTGTTACAAAGAGACACAGAGCAACACAGGCCTGGATCACATTGTACAGAGAGGCTGTGGAGGCCCCATTCTTGGCGATATTCAAAAATACTTGGACGCCATCGTGGGTAACCTGCTTTAGGGGATCCTGCTCGAGCAGGAGGTTTGAACTAGGGGATCTCCAGAGGTCTCTGCCAACTTCAGCTGTTCTGTGTCTCAGCATTTCACCCTAAAAGCTTTCTTTTGGTTCCTGGGGATCTAATAATTTAAACTGCCCTATGACTTAGGTCTGGAGCTCACCCAGGGCGCAGGGAAGGATCTGGGCTGGGTCCCTGCAGCAGTGACTCCCTGAGGCACCACAGAGCGATGGCTTCAGGCTTGGCTCCTCCACACGCACCTCTGCAGGCAACTGCTCTAAAAACCCCGAACCTGAGGGTTGTACCAGCCCACATGCATGTCTTCAAGCAGAGTCTGAATTATTTTCTACAAAGTTTTCAAAAAGCAACAAAAATATAGAAGAATAACCCGCATTCGAGTAATACTGGTACTATGGTATTTTGCTCCCTTTCACTTTAACCACCATAATCCTTTGAATGCAAATGGAAATATTAATTGTACCTTTTATAAATTTTCACACGGGCAATCTCTGCACAACTCAAACATGCTATGAACTTTTCCTTTAAAACTATTCATCTTAAAATTGTCAAGCTACGGATAACAAAGAACACGGCATCGGCTTCACTTTTGAAATGTTAAATGGCATAGCACAAATATATCTGCAAAATGAACAGATATACAAAACATGGATTTAGCTCTTGGTTTGTAAGAATTGAAGTCAGGAATGTACTATGTTTTGGAATTTATTAGAAATAGCAATTGGCCTACAAATCAGTTATTTTTCAACATTCATAATCCGTATGAGAAGCATTAATACTATTGCATTTGCCATGTACACATTCAGCTGCCAGCTAGGCATGTGTACAGAGAATATCCAAAAGCAAACAAATCAACATATGTATAAAAATAATCCCTTCCCTACGTGATGTATATTTGTTGAAAAAATCATTCGAAGTACAAAATAATGACCTCGAGCACTGAGGAAACAAACCCAGAGATGTTGGAGTAAATTCTGAATATTACTGGTTGGCCCATAACGCAAGGTTTGGGATAGTGCCATATTCAATCCTTACAGGGCACGATGAAAATGAAATTTGACGCAGCCTGCCCAAGAGCCAATTTAACAGAGATATGTAGTTCTTTAACCAATTTTAGTGGTAGAATGAACATTAACTTTATATCTGATGTTACACATGTTAATTAGGTGAAAAATGCACTTAACTGAGAAAAGAATGAGACACCAAATTTTACTATCACACTAAATGCTAGGTGGAAGCTGAGTGTTCAATAGAATACTGAAGCATTTCATACAATGATTTTTTTTAAATAAACTCTTCATATGTGCAATGCTCAAGCTACAACAAAATAAAGGCTTCTACTTCAAGCTCAGTTCCACGGACATCCTAAATCTGGCGTACTAGGGATACTTTCTACACCATTCCTTAAATTCCTGTAAAGACCTCTCCCATTTACAGCAGCAGCTTCTGCTTAAAACTTTAACAAAGCCTCTTTCTCTGCATGTTAGATTTATAAATACGGACCCTTCACTTGGCAAAATAAAAACAAATAAAACCCCAAACAGAAAAGCAACACTCTATATTCCTTTGCTCCGCGCTCTTCTCGAGTTCACTAAAATGTAAAAACCCTGGTAGCCAAATGGCTGAAGTGCTTTAAAGTTTAAATATAAATTTCTCAAATTTCTCAACCATTGAGGTTCAAGGAAAAATATTTGTTGGATTTACAAAACCCAGTAAATTATTTGTTTTTCTACATTTGAACACATTTTGAGAAAAATATACTAAAGATTTCCTATTTTGATCATTTATTTATTTGCAGGAGCACTTCCAATTTTGGTTGCCAATGTTTAACAGAAATATTTCAAGTAGTCCATTGCCCAGGTCTATTTACAGCACATGGGTTGCAGACACATTTTAAATGGATAGATTCAAAGCACCCTTCTGAAAAATCTAGTTTTAGAATAAACTATGGAACAAATATAGGGAAAATATACAATTTCTCCTTCTAAGAAGTCACATAAATGCTCTAATAGTATGTAAGTTTTTTCCTGATTCGCGGCCTCAAAGAGATACCACTCAAATACACAGAGAGGAAGCAGGTTGGAGAATTACCAAGCTAATTCATTTATATTACCTTCCTGTAGAGACCAGCTGTTTTGTCACACTATCACTCTCATTCTGTTTTCTACAACAATTACCTAATTCAATACCCAAGAGGGTTTTACATCTGTCATGCTACAGTACTGTGATTTCTCTTGCTGTTTTAAAATAGAACATTACCCGGGACTATTGTTAAATGTTTTAGTACACATTTCATAGCACAAAGATGATTGCAAACAAAACCACAAATAAATGACTATGCTAATCAAAGTAAGAGTGCAAAAGATGTGTATGTTTTGCATAGCATTTTAGAAATAGATTAATTCACTAGCAACTTATCCACCCAGTGGCTGTATGGACTGACAATATTTCAGCTATGTTTTCCCCTCATTATTAATATCGGGCACATATCAAGTGTTAGCTTATCAGTTCTTCATTATTCATTTTGCTATACATTTTTGAACAAAAATTCCATCCAGTTCAATTTCAAACTAGTGTTTGAAACACTGGGGAACAGATCGATTCCATTACAAATCCTGATAATTGTTGGCTTGTGCAATTTGTAATTTTAAAAATAAATGAAAAATAACCACTGGATCATCATAAACAACAACAAAATCACTACAAATAAAAAAATACAAATAAATGCATGTAATATATTATTGCACAGTTGAAAAATGAACTATTTTCATTGTCAAAAGATTGAAAGGTCTGCAGATGTATACGGTCTCATTTTGTGAAGCTTTGCCCAGTGTCCCTGATATGTTTTACATTTTAGCTGAATTACTGTTTAGAAAAGAAAATCTTGTACTAGAAAGTCAAAGTGGCAAAGTAGTACTCTAAAAAATCTCTTAATGCTATGCTCTGGAGAGAAATACAGGTAATTATCCCAACTGAATACTTGTCGTATTCATGCTTTTCAATGGAAAATATTTATCCTACTTTTTCCTCCTTTAAACATTTACTTTTTGGTAAGATTTATGAGAAGGTAAGGGAATATCAAACTAGAGGATTCCAGCAGAGCAAATTATTAGGATTTTGGTTGTTTGTATCTGTCTAGGGGATTACCTTTCTCACAGATGAGGGAGAAAAAAAAAAGACTGATTTTCCTTTGAATGCTTTGTTTCAGGCATAGTGCTGACAATCTGTGATTTCATCCTTCATATTAGTCTGGCTTTTTTTTTAATCATACAGTCATACATGTCTGAAATCATACAATATGCATACCTTTCCATTAATTCAATAGGTCATTTCTAGCAGCTAAGAGCTTGCAAATACAAACCATAATGAAACAATGCAAAAAGGCAAATAGAAAAGAGTTCAGACTTTACTTCTAAAATCTTTTTTAAACTCAAACGATTTTGTGAAGCGCTGTTCATGAATCCTAACTTTCTGGTTGCCAGAACTATAATCAGCAGCAGCTGCACAAAACATTGTAGTTATGAGTGCTGGAAAGTCCCTAAAAAGTCATGTCCAGGGTTCATCCATTTGACTTCCATCCCAAACAGTAGTGATCCAGATGGGGTACAGAGACACTATATATCGATATATGACATCTAACAGCCCAGACTACGTAATTATCCAGTGATCTGTAGAGTGTTACAACAGATGGTATTAGCCTCTCTGATAGATGTTCTCCTCCAAGACTGATGATAATGATTTATTACCTCATCTGGGAGCTCTGCTAACTGGAATGAAGGATGCAAGCAGATTTCATGTTTTTTTTTTTTCTTTCCTTTTTTTTTTCTCTTCAGATTTAATGAGGTCTCAAAGCAGGGCATTTGTGCAGCTCAACAGTTCATTTGTACAGCAATTTCTAAACTTAATGTTCTACATGACCTGTTTTATGAGAGTACGCCACACAAAAACTACAGGATTGGTAAAAAATAAATAAATAAATAAATAATAATAAAAAAATACAGTTTTCAATAACACTTAACATTATTTAGTCATCGCAATACATATGTATTTATAGTGTCAACTATGAAAATAAAGTTCCATCAGACTACAATTTTAGTATACAATAATTTTACACTGCTGTGAATTTTAAAGTTCACTTTAGTAAAAAAAGACCTACTTAATAAAAAATGCAGAAAATCCAGCATTTCTTTATTTCCACCTCAGATTAAAGTTCTGCAACCTCCATAGAAGACAGAAAGGAATGAACAGATCAAATTAACAGCAGCAAATTTCCAGGACTAAATGACATTCAGTCAAGAGCTAGATGCTGTAAGTGAACTTGCTAACCATGCAGTGTTCTCTCGCACTTAAGATTGTGCTGGTAAGCTGCAAATATAGCACTAGTATTTAAGAATTTTGGTGAAGATGCAGGCAATTACTGATCTGTAAGCTTGATGCCTGCAGCGAGCAAACTAACAGAAACTATAATAAAGTGGAGTTAAGGTTCATGTGGATAAGCACAGCAGAGTAGGGAAGAGTCAAAGTGGTCTCAACAAAGCAGAGCGTTGGCTCGCAAAGCTACTGGAGGTCTTTGAGGAGATTAACAGGGCTGCGAATAAGGGAGACCTGGTTTTTCCAAAGTCCTTAAAGACGACAAACAGACAGGGGATAAGAAGAAATACACAAATGCACAAATACAGAACTGACACAAAGATGAAAAGAGAGGGTAATAGGCTACTTTTCTGCCAGTCCTGTGTTATTCAACAGGATCACAGGCATCTAGTAATGGCAACGGGCTATGAAGCAACAAAGTTTGTGGAGTAAGTTACTTTGAGGAAAACCCTGGGATTGAGATAGATATCTCCATAAAAACATGCTCAATGGTTGGTTTAGCTGTCAAAGTAAAACAAAAGTTCAGCATTAGGAAAAGAACAGTGCACAAGACTATATTCATCATCCATGGTTTTTCATGAAAAAACAAATAGATATTTTCCTGCTTGAATGCTATTTCTGCTGCTAACCCCCTGAAAAATATAGTAGAATGAGAATGATTCAGAGAGGGCTAATTGTGGCTGCTAAATGTCATAAGAGAGAAGTACTAACATAAATGCAGAAAATAAATAACAAAAACACTCTGACATATCACAGAAGAATTTGAATTTTATTTTTCATTTTTGGTGGTGGGAAAAATTGTGAAAATTTGAGCTGCAGAAAGGGCAGGATAAAATAACTTTTTAAATAGAAATTTACTGCAGTTATTATTAATGATGGCATAAAATCATACAGCTCCAAAGACTCTGTAAACTATTTTTTCCACTTGAACTGATTACCTTACTGATTGAATTTTAATTACCTTGTTCTGCTGAAAATGCTACCTGGGAAATACAATGCTTTTTCGTATTTCAAATTCAGACTCTTTTTTTCCACTTGACTGATAGGATATATGTATCTAAATGTGTCAAGGGTGACAAACTCTAGAATGAAACAATATACTTGATATATATATAAATATATGAGATAATTTTCAACTTCCCAGGTACCAAGACTCAGATGACTAGTTGTAAATTAGAGATGTCTTATTACAGGAAAAATAAGTCTGATGAACCATATGATTTGATATTGCAGAAAAAACCAAGCCTGGTGAACTGTATGATTTGATAAGGAATACTGATGAAAATAATACCTCTAGAAAATTTCCTAGTGACTTCTGCGTTTGTTAAATCAGATCCTAAATGCTTAGGAAAATGTGTTAAGCATTAATTTTGATGTTGCAGGGGTGATTATTGCATACATAGTTTTCTCAGCAGGAGATTTGCCTGCATGCTCATATTTGAAAATGAACATTTTTCTTCTGGCAAATCGATGTGTGAAATTCTTCATCTGTATTAAAAACGCCTGCTTCCCATATTTTATCTAAAACTGCCTTTTTTTTTTCTCCCCCTCCAAAAGAAACCAAGTATTTTTAATCTCAAACCATGATCTTTGACCATTTCCTATCAACAAATAAAATAAATTATCCAGTAATAAAATTAATACCATAACACCTACCTTCTCTGCTAACAACTCTCTGATCTTGCTTGCCTGAATACGAAATTTCATTAACTGTGTCTCCAGAGTTAAACATCTTTCCTTCCAGTTAATAGTACCTTCTGGTTCTGAAGGATCAGCCATATTTATACTGCAAAAAGAAAGGGATGGAGAAACATTTTTAACTGAGTCTTTGCTTAATATATCTGCCATTCTTTTAATACGTACATTAATCTGTTTTATAAAAATCTCAGGAATACACCAAATTTTTGTATGCAGGTAGCTTCAAAACATCTAGTAAAAATTACATTAGCAAAGGCCCCCATCATAAACGGGAAATTTCTGAAATCTGTGTTAATAATATTTGGGTTTACATTCACCTAATTTAAATTACTTCAGAGCTGCAAAACATTTTCCTTGATAAGCAGAGAAACTTCACACATTTTAATCTTCGGCTATGTCCTCTCACGCACAGACCTTTGCAAGGGTCTGAACATACAGGTCTGGCTTTGAAAATCAAGCTCGAGGTCCCTGCAACCATCCAGTTTATCTTGGGAAGCGAAAAAACAAAAACAAAAACAAAACAAAACCAAAACAAAACAAAACCCCTACAAACAGAAATATAAACACCATGCTGTGAAGAAAGTTCACAGCAAACAAAACTGTCAGTCACGTTACTAGGCTCCTTGTGCCCGTCACTCCTTGCTTTTTACTTGACAAAGAAGAAAGGAAACCTGACAAAACGTACTTAGAACTTACTGAATTTTTTTCACCCTCATTATTTGACTCAAGATAACTGTTCCATTCCCAGCTCTCCACTTCTCTTGGTCCTGCATGCCATGATGATTCAAGCTGTTAAGCACGAGCTTATGACCATCCCTATTCAGGAATCCCAACTCAGGAGCTCAGGAATCAATCCCCCTGGCATTAATGGGATTTAAGCACGCTATTAAAATAGTTTCCTAAGTTGCTCCTGCAACACCCAAATGCTAAACTTTGAGCATATGGGCACTTTGACCACAAGCCACCTCAGGGATCAGCATCTTTTCCCATTTCTCCCATGCTTTAAGCCAACCAAGGAAATTCCCTGGACTCTCGGGAAAGCAGATTTCTGCCCCTGCCCTTGGCCCCTGTCCTCAGTCCCTTCTCCTCCTGCAGGGTCCCCATTGGCACTTCCAAGCAGCAGGGTCTCCTACATTACAGCCAAAGGAGAAGTTTCAGTTGTGGATTGATCTGGGTACCCAGTCTGCATTCAGGTCTCCTAGGGAAGGAGGAATGCCAATTTTGTCACTAAACTTTGTCCATTTAGGATTTTTCCTAACATTTTCCCTTGCCAACTGATTGCAGCCATGAAAGACAGACATAAACCCACCCAGCATCTGGTTAACAGTAGGATATTCCAGTGTTTGTGGCAGTGAACATACAAACGGATAAAGTAGTGGAAGAATTTTTGTTTTTCTGTGCTGCATAATACTACTGGGTGGAGTTAAAAAAATGTTTGTGTTTCAACAGACAAAACACTTGAGCAGATCGATTTCTGACAGTGAACAATGCGTTCAGCCAAGAAGAGTTTCTCAATGTCCAAGCGAATTAATATTCTGCTGTATAAACACTGCAGATAGAAAGCTAGAAAATAACTCCTTTTCTTGTGGGCTGTTTGCTAAGAGATTATAATAATTTACTTCATATTTTCCAAAAAGCCAATGGGTTCTGGAAATATTTACAGGCACATAATACGCTGTTTACAATTGCGGAGTGAGTGATCTTACTTTGAATCAATGACTTCCTGTTTCTCGCTTGATTCCCCAAGGGAGGGGAAAAAAAGAGTTCATGTCTTCTGGCTTAATAGAGTATTCTGAATCAGCACTTGAAGCTACACAAAGTCCTCCCCTTCTTCCTGCTCCAGTTCCCACTCCAAAAACCCTCCTGTGTTTTTTTTTTCTTGGTTAAATAATATCTTTTGAAGAGTAAACTAAAAAAAGCACATATTAAAGTGTTAAGTTCTAATTATGCCATCAAAAATTAATTGAGACAAGTCTGACAAGTCTGGAAAGATTAACTCTTCTTTTTCATTTATTTTAAAGTTTATAAACCTCTTCCTAAGGCTTCCAGATGTCAGAATGTCACTTTCCCCCCACCAGGACTGAAATAATTTCCTATTTTTTGCCAGCGTCTTGGAAATTATCAAAACACTCTTCAGGAGAAAGGAGGGGACAATGTTCTAGCTTTATGAAGCATGCTAAGAAATTTACATATTCCTTATCACAGTGTCAGTGTTTATCAAAAAGCAATGTTTTAACTAAGTATTTTCCACTCTATGCTCTCGATGTCCTTTTTCCACTGGGGAAAGTTGGATAAGTCCTTCTGTTTCGCTACAAGTGGCTTGGCAAAGCTGTATTGGTTGGGTTCTCCACAGGACCAAGCGCCATCCCAAAACATTATCCCGGCCTGGAGGCATTGCCAGCCTTCCTCCCAAGTTCCCAGCTCCAGGCTTCCACCCCTTCCACCCAAAGGCAACACTTTCGCGTTATTTTGGAACCACGCGGGTCACCTGGGAGAAGACACAAAGTGCTCCTGTTTGGGAATCAAGGAAGCCCTTTTCCGGGCCCTCACTGCCCAGGGCCCTGAGTCATGAAGAAACACTGGTAACTTTATTTTCCGTTTGACTCATTTTGCGCGATTCTAGGCTCAAAGGAGCTGTAACCAAAGATACTTAAAACTTCCTCCAAAATCTGCTTTATTGCGGGTTTTTCTCCCCTGGCAGGGGGGAAGGCAGTTCCCCCCAAGAACCAAGGCAGTGGTGACTCCCGGACACCAGCTGCGTGCCGGCACGTTGGGTAACACGTTACGACGAGAAAAGCCGGGAAGCCGCGGGCGCAGATATTTGGGGAAAGACACCCCAATCTGGACACATTTCTGCTCCAAGGTTTCCCATCCCCTCCGGGGCGCTGAGGAGCAAACGGGCAAGGCCGGGGCACCCACTGCAGCCGTCGGGGAGCGTGACGGAACGCAGCCTCGGCCGCCGCGTGACGTCACGGAGCGGGTGCGTGACGCCACGCGTGACGCGCCTCGCCGCCCGGCGGGCCCCCCCTCACCGCGGGCGCGCAGGGCTGGAGGGCGCGGGGGACGGGGGCGAAGGACGCGCGGTCAAACCTGGCCGGGCCGGGGGTGGCGGAGGCGGCTCCCGCGCTCGGCGCCGTCCGGGCTCTGGGCGCTGCGGGCCGGCGCTGCCCGCGCCCCCGGCGCCCGCCCCTCCATCGCCGCGGCGAGCGGCGCGGGCGCCTGAGCGACGGCCGCCCCGGCCACTGAGGAGCGGGGCCGCCCCCGGCGGCGCCCGGGCGGGGCCTGCGCTGCCGCCGCCGCGGGAGCGGGAGCCCCGAGGCCTGCGAGGCGCCGCCGGCTCCTGAGGGCGAGCGCCCCGTGCTCGCCTTGTCCTTCATGCTGGGGTTTTAATGGCTCCTTCCGTGAACCGGGCGTTTTTTGCTCGGCGTGCCCTTCTGAAGTATCCCCCTGTCTTGAAGCCCATCAGCTCCGGCGCTCAGTACCGTTTACACTAATAGGATTCAGTGCTGTGTAAATCTCACATTTTTTGGCAGCTCATTTGTCACATACAAAGTCACGGCTTGGCCCGCTGAGGTGCTGGGGCCCTTCCTGGGGAGTTGGGGCCGAGGCGGTCAAAGGCGGCTTCGCCTCTCCCTGCCCTTCAGCTGCAGGCGGGTAAAGGAGCAAGTGCAGGTGCTGGCGAGCCGCGTGGGTAACGCGCAGCTGAGGAGAGCTGCGAGCACAGCTCGGGCATCGCTGCTCTCGAGTCTCGTTTCCTGAACTCCCCTCGAAGTTTGAGAAGTACCTGGAAAAAGGAACTAGGGTGGCGCTTGTCTGACACGTTCGGGAATCATCCTCATGCACCTTCCTTTGCAGGGACCTGCGTGGAGGGAGTATATTCCGTTTAGATTATGGTTTAGAGAGTACTTTTAGATGCTCTTTAACAAGGATAGGAGTCAGGAAAAGTGCAGTTTTCCTGTGTGCATGTGTCTGTGTGTGTTTGTGAAAAAAGTTTTAAAAGCTCAAATATTTCCTAACTGTATGCTTACAACTTTATTTTTTTCCTATTCAATTCACTATAGCCTTCAGTTTTACCTTTGCGCGCAGTGATATTAAGTATACAAACAACTTCTGATTCATATGTTGGTACTTTCCTAAGTGTCTTGTGTATTTTTAGATACTAGTTACTGAAGCTTTAGTAAAAATATGCTTGCAGGTATAGTAAGAAATCTATTTTTCTCCCTACTATAGCATCTTTTGTGCTTTCTATAGAGAATGCTCTGACTGTGCTAAAAACAAATGGACCAAGGAGATACTTTTTAGTTTAAAGGATTTAGCTAAAAGAATAAAAAATCATCATTCTATTCCAAATGATTTCTATATAGGATGCTGTAAGATTGGTATATAGTGGCAACTTTGTACCATTTGCTTTGAATAATGACGTGTTCTCTTTGTGTATGCCCAGTGTTGCAGGGAGCATTTGAGTTGGGAATGCACTGAGCTAAAGGAAACCGAAGACTATGTGAGTGATGTGCTTAGACCGCAAGAGGTAGAGCAAAGCCTGTTCACTAAGTGAGTGTTTCTTTCTGTGTGATTTGTGGATTGACATTTTCTTTGGCTTCAGAAAATAAAAGTACTCTGCAGTCATAGACCCATCGATTTTGATAGGTAAAAAGGCATGAAAAAATGTTCTGGAAGAAGAAATAGTGATCTTTGAACTTGCATGTAGGTGTGTGTGTAGGTGTTCAGTTACTCAAAGCAATAGATAGAGCAAACATAGGTGTTAGGCTGTAGTGGAGATACAACCGTGTTTTGTAAATAGAATATCCATGGAAAAGTTACAAATCCTTATGGCAAACAAATGAAGTGGGCAGAAAAAAAAAAGTACACCGTCAGTCTTGTGAAGAGATATTTTTCTCATTGCGGTTGTCACTAATAGAAGTTACACACAAGCAACAATAAATCAGAGATGCAATCTTACAAACATGTACAGAAAAATGACAAAAATATTGGTCCTGCACAGTATATCATAGAGGCTAACTATAAAACCAGTTATTTGTACCCTGAAATAGCAATCTCCATTAGCTACATTGTTACAAAAGTAAGCTAAATTAAATACAAAGCACACTATAGAGGTATTAGAGCTTAATGGCTTTGTAGGAAATACTCAAAGAAATAGATGTTGCCTGAAGTTTTGAGTATTTTGTATGGTTTTATTGTTCGTAATGGAACTTCAAGGGAAGAATGAAAGTTTTAAATTTCTGGTTTTCTTATTACTGATTTTGAAATGTTCTAATTGCTGCATTTCAAAGCATCTGATTTAAATAGCGGATACCAGTAGTGTGCAGATCCTGAAAACTCCACTAGCTTTGTTGCTGTGTGACTGACTTATTAGCAAAGCTGCATTAGAATGTAGAATTTTTTTACTTTATGAGACCTTCATGAGTATGTAGAATGTGATTCTGACACGTCAAATCAGAATGTTATCACTGTCCTGACAAGCTGAGCTTTTCCTGCTTCTCTCTCACATAAACATGGGAGCTGTTTAAGTTCATGTGTTTTGGACTTGTACTATGCTTACAATTACAAAATATATTCCAAAAGGCTTCTTGTGATTATAAAACATTAGTAAAGATCTTATGTGGGATAATTTCTGTGTGGATTTTTTAGAGAGCCTTATATATGTATTTTAGACTTTCAGTAGGGCAAAAATTGTATAATATTTATGCCAGGTGCAGTATAAAATAGTGATACAAAGAAAAAATAATCTTCAGTTACTGTTAGAATTAATTAAACGAGTGGAGAAAGGGAAGGGAGAAACATAATTCCTGTTCACTTGTGGTATTATCATGACATATCATATACTGTTGCTCTTTGAAGGCTGTAAATTTACTTTCAGTCGTGCAAAAATGGAATATTCTTTAAATAGCCTCTGGTAATTGCAGTGTTTTGAGACCTTTGAATAAAAGACTCTGTGATTATTCCAGTTATTAGTAAAGGCTTTTTCTACATAAGAAAAAATACCTTTTATGAGAAAGTTCATGGTTTTCCTTTGCAAACACAATCTCTTTTTAATTGTTTGGCGCCACAGAGTGGTAAAATTTTATATTGCTCTAAATAATCAGTTTCTGTAAGAGTTTTAAAGTGATAATTGGATATATCTTTGTTAAATAAGCTTAAGATAGAAAATATTCTGCAAATCTAATAAATTACTGTATATAGACATAAGCTCAAAAAGATTAAAAGTTAAGACTTAAGTTTTCCAACAGAAATTTTGGAAATTCTGCTTGAAATATATCCTTTGAGAGGAATTTGTATTGATAGTGGTTGGTCAAAATGTAGAGTCTTTGAACACAAATCCAGGAGGCTTAGAAAAACTCTTGATGAATTGCAGAAACATGTTTGGACCTCGTAGTAAAAACGGCAGTACCAAATAAGACCAAGGGTCCATCTAGCCTGGTATCTAGTCTCTTGACTGTCAGTTGTTAATGCTTGTTTAATTTGATGCCCCATAATTTCAGTCCTAGAAGAGACAGTGAAAAATGATTTGGAAATTTGGAAATTTCTTACCTTATTCCTGCTCAGTAGTCTTTCTTTGAAAGTGATGAGTCCCTTTAATACAGAAGCCGTTCAGTGCCTTTGATCATTCCTACCTGCCTTGTACTTTTGGCAGTCCTACTAAAAGGCTATATAACAGGACTATGCTTTTTGAAGTGGAGGGATGAATACTGCATGCAGCATTCAAATTGCAGGTAGATTTAATGGTGTAATTATGTTTTCTGTGTGTTGTTATTATTATTTTCTTCCTAGCGATTTCTAATAATCTGGGTTTTGCTTGCAGCAAGATTGCTGGCTCTAGACACCCAGGAGGGCACAGTGGAGAAAATGCATCTGTAATTCAAGGGTCTGTTGCTCCTTGCCAGCAGAACAGAAATTATGAAAACTTGTCTTTTGAGCCTAAATTACTCGTGCCTGGTTATCTACTCAGCGATACAGATGTTTTTGGAGCTGCATGAACATGCCTTTTTACAGAGGTACGTGAGCTAGTTCTAAATAAATTATTTTGGTTACTGAAAACTTAGAACTCTTGAGAATTGGAGCAGTTAAACTGCATAGGTATTACATACCATTGTTTCATTTCTTGAAATCACCTTTAGCTTTACTGAGATAATTCTTTGCTATTCAGTGTAGATTCTTCAAGCAGCTTCCTCTAAGAGAAACAGAAAGTTGCTAAAAGCTTTTCCACAGAGAGATGGAAAATAAGATAGAATACATGCAGCAGCAGCCCTACATGGGGTTTAATTGGGGAACTGGTAGGAGAAGTTGAATATGAAAATCATAAAAAGAGGGTGGCTGAGGAGGCCTGAAAGAGGTGGAAGGGATTATGGCAGTTGAGCATAATGAACTGAAGACTTAAATTAGCCTTTTGGAGACTTTGCTTACCCTAAATGAGGACACACTGTATAAGCCCGGAGGGTTAAATCATACGTATGTGGGGGATCAGTCAGTCTGGAGTGATTCGGTTGCAGCAGGAGATAGTCCCCCCATTTTAAGCAGGCCTCTGTGATACATAGCACCAAGTAGTGGTGTTGCTGTCCCAGCAACTGAAAAGAGAGGGAAAATCAACCAGCCAACAGGAAAAGAAAATGTTTCTATGTATTTAGATGTGAGTAAACTTTCCCAGCTCCTTTTGCCACTGTTGTCAGGAGTGGTGAAGGAACACCACTAGGCACTTGGGGATTTTGGGTTACTGTGAAATTTACTGATAGGCAAAAGTCAAGGAATGTGTTTTCCCCCCTCCCCCATTTTTTTTCTGCTTATTTATTTATATATTAAATTTTCATTGAAACATGACAACTGCATTGTCCTGGACTTTGCAGCAACCACTTTCAGAATAAGTGCAAGATCTCTCCATGGCTGGATATGCCTCCTGGACGGGGAAGGACCATCTGTACTGCTCGCAAGTTCCGTACTTGTCTCTAAATTTATACTCGGCAGAGGAGTCAGACAGGGGAGCTGTGAAAGGCGAGCCTTGGAGAGGCTGAAATCTGAAAGGAAAACAAAACCAAAAACTTTTCAGGCGCAAAGGGGGGATCTAGGAGGCCCCGGGCCGCCGGCCCCTTCCCGCGGCCCCGCGCTCACGTCAGTTCGAAGGCGGCCGCGCGCCGCCTCCGGGCAGAGGCTCCCGCGGGCCGGGCCGGGCGGTGCCTCCTGCCGGCACCGCCTCCCGGCACCGCCTCCCGGCCCGCCGGGGGCCGGCACGTGGTGCGGGCGGCCGGGAAGTGGCGGCCGCAGGTACCGGTGAGGCCGCGGGCGCCGGTCCGGGAGGGGCTCCCGGCTTCTCGCTCGCGCCGCTGTCCCTGCGGCCTCCGCGCAGGCCGCGGCGGTTGCGGGCCGCGCCGCTCCGCACCGTGGGGAAGGCCCGGGCGGAGCGGGCCCGGCGCCCGTGGGGCAGGGGCGGGCAGCGGGACAGGCCCCGCGGGGCCGCGTTTTGGCGTGTGCGGGTTTCGCGCCGCGGAGGCCGCGGGGAGGCTGCGCGAAGGGCGCCTTCCTCTTCGCTGCCGTAGCTGTGAACGCGCCGCGGCTCGGGAGGCTGCAGCCGCGCCTGAAGCCCGCGCTCCGGTCCCGCAGGAAAGGCGCTCCCGGCGGGGCGGCGCGGGGCCCGTGCGGGGCCCCGGGCCCGCCCGCGTGCCCTGAGGCGGGCGCCTGGCCCGGCTGCGCGCCCGCTGGGCCGCTCTGCCCCGGCCCGTGGCACCGCGGTGCGTGTGTGCGGCGTCTGCCCGTGCGGGAGGGGCTGGCGCCGCCTGTTGAGCGAGGCCCGGGTTTTGCTTTCTGGTTGCCATCAGCTTGGGATAGATATTAAACCACTTAGGACAGAGTGGCTATAGTCCGTGTTAGGTTTCCATTGACTTAAGAAGTTGCTGCTTCTAGCATCCTTAATTATGAACGCAGAAATTTTTGCTGTGTTTATATATATATATATATATATATATATATATATATATATATAAAAGTGACCTGCTTTGTCCTGGCAGTTTTACATTAATATGGGTTAGATAAGTCTCAAATGCTAGAGCAGGTGAAACAGGCCGAGTGTAGTTTAGTGATGTAATTCCAATGCATCCAAGTCCTATTTTCAAGCTGTGATCCAGGGTCATGTCTTGGGCTGTGTAATGATTGATGTAAAAGCTCCAGTTTGCCATTCAACCCCCAAATATTGAAATCACATTTTCTTTCATGTTGTGCCATAAAGCCTCTGTGAATTTTGGACAAAATGCATGAAAGAGCTACTATCTTGTTTAATAATAGCAGCAATTGCACAATAGTAGAATAGAATGAGTATTACTTCAGGAGAGTGGAAAGGCCATTATCCTAGAAAGTATTTGTAAATGTACTTTTAAACTCTGTTTCTGTGCATGTGTGTGTATATGTATAGATATATTTATATTTTCTTCAGGTGTATCTTAATCAACCAAAAATGGTTTTAAAGAAGAAAAAAGAAATTAAGGTGGATGCATTCTTTCTTGATGGTCAACAGCTTGAAAAGCTTAAGAGTAAGTATTTGTTCTTCCCTGGGCATATAAATGAGCTATGCTCCTAGTAGTAGCCTTAATGTGTGGGATGACACTGTACTTCTGTCTCTCTATTGCATTTGTTTTATTTTCATATGTGATTTTGATGTCATCAGTCAAAAGTTAATGGCTGGACTAGACCGATGAAAGAAAATGCTAGGGACTTTTCAAGTGTGTGTGTAAAGCCCTAAGATAATGAGGAACCTAATACATGAGTGAGTTTTTGTTTTTGTTTTTTTTTTTTTTGTAGTTAATAGAGGCCAACTTTGGCCTCTTCAGAGACCTCCTTGGAAGAATCCTGTGGGCTAGGGCTCTACAAGGAAGGGGGGCCCAAGAGAGCTGGTCAGTATTCCAGCAGCACTTCTTCCACGCTCAGGAGCGGTGCATCCTTTTGAGTAAGAAGTCAGGTGGAGGGGGACAGGAGGTGAGCAAGGAGCTGCTGGCAAAACTCAAGACAGAAAAAGGCATTATACAGAAAGTGGAAAAAAGGACAGGCTCCTTGGGAGGAATATAGGAATGTTGTCAGGGAATGCAGGGATGTGGCAAGGAAAGCTAAGGCACAATTGGAATTAAATTTGGCAAGGGATGTTAAAAATAATAAAAAGAGTTTTTTCAAATATATC
Source organism: Tinamus guttatus (assembly GCF_059628265.1). NCBI lineage: Eukaryota > Metazoa > Chordata > Aves > Tinamiformes > Tinamidae > Tinamus > Tinamus guttatus. The sequence continues at coordinate 757,062 of NW_028288820.1, forward strand.
AATGATAAAAGAAAGATAGGGAAAACGTGGGTCTGCTGGTGAATGGCCTGGGTGCCCTGCTTACGAAACACACTGAAAAAGCAGAGCTACTGAATGTCTTCTTCGCTTCAGTGTTTACAAAGGGCAGCCCTCTGGAATCCCAGACCCTAGAAACCAGAGATGGTGCCTGAAGAGAAGAAGACTTGCCCTCGGTAGGGGAAGATTGGCTCAGAGAGCACCTTGGGAAACTTGACATCCACAAACTCTTGGGCCCTGATGGGATGCACCCCAGAGTTCTGTGTGAGCTGGCAGATGTCATAGCTAAGCCACTCTCCATCATCTTTGAAAGGTCCTGGAGAACAGGCGAGGTGCTGGAAGACTGGAAGAAAGCCAATGTCATGCCAGTCTTCAAAAAGGCGAGAAGGAGAATCCAGGCAACTACAGGCCAGTCAGCCTCACCTCTGTCCCCAGAAAAGTGATGGAACGGCTCATACTGGCCATTGTCTCAAGGCACATGGAGGACAAGAAGGCGCTCAGGAGTAGTCAGCATGGATTCACCAAGGGGAAATCTTGCTTGACTAACCTGATAGCCTTCTGTGATGGAATGACCAGCTGGATAGATAAGGGGAGAGCGGTGGATGTCATCTATCTCAACTTCACCAAGGCTTTTGACACCGTCCCTCACAACATCCTCCTGGGCAAGCTCCGGAAGTGTGGGATAGATGAGTGGACAGTGAGGTGGATTAGGAACTGGCTGGATGGCAGAGCTCAGAGGGTGGTGATCAGCGGCACAGTCTAGTTGGAGGCCTGTGGGTAGCGGTGTCCCCCAGGGGTCAGTCCTTGGTCCAGTGCTGTTCAATTTATTCATCAATGACCTGGATGAAGGCACAGAGTGCTCCCTCAGCAAGTTGGCTGATGATACCAAACTGCGAGGAGTAGCCGATACCCCAGAGGGCTGCGCTGCCATCCAGAGGGACCTGGACAGACTGGACAACTGGGCGCTGAAAAACCTCATGCAATTCAACAAGGCCAAGTGCAAGGTCCTGCACCTGGGGAGGAATAACCCCAGACACCAGTACAGGCTGGGGACCGACCTTGTGGAGAGCAGCTCTGCAGAGAAAGACCTGGGTGTCATGGTGGATGACAAGTTGACCATGAGGCAGCAGTGTGCCCTCGTGGCCAAGAAGGCCAATGGGATCCTGGGGTGCATTAAGAAGAGCGTCTCCAGGAGGTCGAGGGAGGTGATCCTGCCCCTCTACTCCGCCCTGGTGAGGCCACATCTGGAGTATTGTGTGCAGTTCTGGGCCCCACAGTACAAGAGGGATGTGGAGCTGCTGGAGAGAGTCCAGCGCAGGGCTATGAGGATGATCAGGGGCCTGGAACATCTGTGCTATGAGGAAAGGCTGAAAGACCTGGTCCTGTTCAGCCTGGAGAAGAGAAGGCTGAGAGGGGACCTGATCAGTGTCTGTAAGTACCTCAAGGGAGGGGGTGAAGAGGATGATGCTGGCCTCTTTTCAGTGGGGGCCACTGACAGAACTAGAGGAAATGGCCACAAACTGAAGCCCTAAAAGTTCCACAGGAACTTAAAGAAAAATTTCTTAACAGTGAGAGTGACAGAGCACTGGAACAGGCTGCCCAGAGAGTTTGCGGAGTCTCCTTCTCTGGAGATCTTCAAAACCCGCTTGGACGCAGTCCTGTGCCACGTGCTCTAGGTGACCCTGTGTGTGTGCAGGGGCGTTGGACTAGATGACCTCTAGAGGTCCCTTCCAACCTTAAGGATTCTATAGTTCTATGATAATCTCATTTAAGGTATAGGTCAAATGCTCTTGCTTCACATCGCTTTTTGTTTTCTGATATAAACTTTGAATGATACTTATTTAAAAAACAAAAACAACAACAATAAAAAAACCCCACTTTCCACATCCAGAACTAGTAGGAAAATATCTGAGTGGTAATCTTGCTGTGAGTTCCAGACTTACAGAATGAGATCAAATTATTTGCCCCTTTGTAGTCAGATCTGAGGTTATTTAGTCTAATGTTTTTGACAGTGGGCAAAAACAGGCTTGCTTTTTTGAACTATCTTTACTGGGCAGATAGCAAAAAGTCCTGGAACAGGCTGCGTTTCTTTATGAATTCAGTTAGTTTAGCAAGAGTTGTGAAGTGTGTGATTTGGTGACTCCTGTGAAGTCTAGTAGTTGACTATAACTCTGTTTTGTATTTAGTTACTGTTTAATAATAGATAATTTGGTTTGTTTGAATTGCAATGTCTCTTGATATAGATAATACTTTTTTCTTTGTGGTAGATGAACCACGTAAACAAAGCTAGCTTCAGGTTAGATATTCATGAAGTTGCATGTTTTCAAGAATGTTTCTGTGTAATCTCAATATCTCTTTAAATAGTTCCTGGTATTCGAAGAGGCCCACTGTTATGTTGCATATTACTGTATTTTCTTAATTCCTATGAAAACTTTTTCTTCAGTGAAGAGATTGGTTAGGTTGCATCTGGTGTGTATATACAGTCTTATAAACACAAGATGTTTTTAGTAAGACTTAAGTTAGTGGTACGAGTAGGTTTACTGCAGTAGGGGAAAAATAAGAATTAAGCAGAGGTTTCTCATTGTAAATTTATACTGCTTGTTAATTACATTCTAAAGTGAGTTTTTTTCTTTTTTCTTTTTTTTTTTTTTTCCCAATTAGTGTTTAGAGTGTCTGAGGAGCAAAATCTGGCATCCCTGCTTCTGCACTGTGCCCAGCTGAGCAGTGGCATCCAGCAGATTCAGTGCATTAAACAGGTAAGATTGCACCAGTGTCAATTAGTGTGATCTATTGGAATAAAGAATACATCATGCACACTGGTAACAGGACATACAGTTTTAAATATCGCTGGAACCCCAGAAAAAGCAATTGATATTGTGACAGATACATAAAGTGGAAATGTGGTTCAAGTACTTAAATTATAGTAAGGATGCAATTATTTAGAATAAATGTGTGGAGCCTCTCTGGAAAGCAACTGCTGTTTCCAGTTTTTCGTGTGCTTAGTTTTGCTGGCAGAGATTTCATCTGAAACTAAGGAGGCTATCAAAAGCAGGGGACAGATTTGCCTGGTAGAGCTGTATTAGCAGGAATTCTGCTTCCGTTACTGATGAGGGTATGTGCAGTTTTTGTTGATACTGTGTTCTGTTGATTATAGATTATTCCTTTGATGAAGAAGATGGATCAGAACTCTGCATCTGATCCCATGGTTAAAGCTTGTTTGGATATTTTGGGAGAGATATATTTTACACTGAGTGTAAAGAATCCCTTGAAAAAAGTTCTACAAAGGTAATAAGATAGTAAGAATTTTTTTTTAATGCTGTACTTATTAGATGAAACTGGAACAGGCATCACTGATTTATTGCTCACTTCAAATTGCTGTAGTTTAATGGAATTCAGTGTTATTGATATGTAGATATGTTTTCTTTCCTGCTGTATTAAAACTCTTAAGTACTTCCTTGGAAATGAAGAGTTATTTTAATCTCTTTTATTACTTGAAAAACAAAACAGTTTAATTATCCCTTGTGAGTTTTAATATATAATATTGAAATAGAAATTTAAAATATTTAGTTTGTCAAAGTTGAAACTTTTTGTAATGTGAAGAGAAGGCAGTTCAGAGAAAGCAAGGCGTAACTCTGATTTCTTGTCCTTATTTCTCTTGCAATTAAATTTTCGATTGTAATAAATTTTCTGATAGTAGAGCATTTCATTTTCCTGAACTAATAGTATGCTTTAAAAAAATATGTATTTTGGGATGAGAAGGAATGTAGAACATAATAACAAGGGAGATTTCTAAGTGGTTCTGTGTTCTTTAAGTGCTCCAGAAGGGACAGAATAAAAGATATCTGGATATTTTGCAGCCTCCTGTATCCTTTGAAGAGTACAGATTTAATTTCTGATTGTGAAACCAAAGGGGCATGCTAGTAAACGTGGTGTCAGCGTTTGCAAAAATTTGATTTTAGTTTTGCTCTTGATTTATTTTTATTTTATTTTATTTTTTGATTCTACAGCCTCAATCCTATATTTTGACAGGCGTAGTGGGTCTTTGTATTTGGACAAACCACAAGGAGAGTGCTACTTTCTGAATGCAGGCAGCACCATCTGTCTGAAATGTATATTGAAATGTATATTTAACCTTTAGTTTGATGTAACTGATTATGCTCTGTTTTGCTGTTCTAGTTCACTGAATTGTCTTCCTGAACAGTTTATGACTGAAGCTGTACAAAGTTTTGTGCGCTGCCTTAGAGAAGAACTGAAAACCACAGACATATATTTATATAGAAAAGTATTGGATAACCTTGCTTCCTGTATGGAAGACTTCAACCTAGGTATGATGATGTGGGATATCGTCTTTTGTTTTAACTAGCTCAGTTTGTTTGGCATCTTGGTACAGTATCTAATAGTAATGATGACAAAGTTTTCCACGTTTTGTTCTTTGACAACTATGCACTAGTAAAAATGTAATTTTTTTTTTCTCTTCCAGGTAAAGCAAGCATTAAGAACCTATTTAAAGAAGGTAAAGTCTTGTTTATCATAAAATAAATTTGGAGTTATATTATTTTGGGTAGGAAGTAGAAGTGTGTGAGGTGGTCATAAAATACTAAAATCTACTAGATCTGATTTATTCTTGTGTCATTTCTAATAACTTATGCTGTTAGATATTTAGCATTGTAAACAGTATTTGAAGGCCATTTTGAGTTGTGAGTGTTCTTTTCTGTTCCACCTTTTTTTTTTTTTTTTATCATGGATTTTTCCATGATTTCTATGTTTTTTTTTTCTCATGGGTTTTTAATATTCAGAGCTGAAATTTGCTTTACTGAGCAGCCAAAAGTACAAATCTGAAAAAGTCCGAGTTCTTAAAGGGCTATTGGAGTTGCTGCTAGTTTGTGTATTCTCTGCTGTATGTCCCATACTGGAGTTGAATGTGGTAGCACTGAACTCTTAACACTCGTGACCCGAGCAAGCCAGGGTGTGCTGCGATACGGATTTTAGTTAGCAATACGTTTGTAGGAGTCTGGTCTGCCAGTAAAGCAGTTTAATGTTGAGTTTGCTGATTCAGAGACACTGAATCTGTCTGCAAGTTAGGGGTCATTACCTTGAAATTTTGTACCCTCAGAATGTAGATAAAGATCACAGATTCTGTGGACTTGTTCATTGGTCCTTGTAAGGCTCTTTTAATTTAGAATTGCTCCTCTGAGTCTATACTGAAATTTTAGTTTATTTTTTTTAATGGAGTGAAAGAAGCATCACTGTATGGATAACTTGTCGTTGTGTATGATTGCTTTGTTGGAATATTGCTGTTCTATTTCTCTTTTAAATAAATTTGTGCTGTAATTATTTTCACTAGTTCTTCAGTTTCTGCAGAAGTCTCTGCTTGACATTCAGGAAGAAAACAGGCAAGTTGAATTCACTGTAAGCTGTGTTTTACCTGTTTCCATTACTTTCTTGCAAGAAAATTTTAATACGGAATTTCACTTTGATAGCACTTTGGTTTGCACTTGGAGAAAGTCTTTGAGAAAGTGAGGAAGGACTGGCACTTTGTTCAGTCACCGGTTGTCAGTTTCTGCAAGAGTTCTTCTTTGCTTGGGTGGGGTGAAATGAGTGAAGAGGTTGTCATGGGGAGTTCCAGAAACTGTAGTGGAATTTCTCACTAATTTTAACTTCATTTTAAAACACTTGACCCTTGAGTCTGCTTCTTGTTTTTCCTCTAGTTACACATCTGGTCCATTCAAGCCATAAATTAGTTTTTACTGTTAGTTTGATCTGAAGTTGGCAAAATATGGTTTTCTGTGAATTATAAGAAGGATAGATTCCATTTACTTTTCTTGTGTGTATGTATATTTTCTTTCCAGAAAGAACAGTGGAAATCGTATTGTTCAGACCCAGCTGATGCACGACTTATTGGCGGCCATTAAAGTTTCAATGATGCTTGTACAGAAACTACAGGAGAATATTCAAGGAAATCTTTGGAAAAATCCTGACTCTCTTATTTGGCAAAGTATGTGTAGCTTGCTGAAAAGCTCCACAAACTTCCTAATGGATGGTAAGATTAGTAATACTCAAAAACAGTGAAAATGTGTTTGTTCAGTCACTTTTACTGTTTTTCTAATAAATACAGTTTGTGTGTGGAAAAACTTCTTTTATCTTTCTTTATCTTAAATGGAATTTGAACTTCTTAAGTTGATGGGAGTAGGAGTGGGTCTTGGTAAGCCATGATCTGTAGTGCATAATTTCAGTGTAGTTTATTGTTACAAGATAAAGAAATTCTATTCCTAATACTTTAAAAGCTATCAGAAAGCTCTTGAGACTTGCCAAATGTGTATGTTTATGAAAAGTTTGTATGTATGAATTATGTCAGCAGAACTAATCATTGATGTTATTTCCTATGTAGGTGCTACTGTTGTATAGTAGGATTTAATGTAAGGATGAATAAGCTCTGCCACTGTCCTCCTTTCCTGACTGTGCAGTTCACTCTTTTCTATCTGTTAAAAGATGGTAATAGTTTCCTGTTTTGCTAGGGTAGAAATTTGATCATGTTTGTGAATCCCTACTATAGAGATATGTGGCTATGTAAACACAAGTAGTCTATGAAAATTGAACACTGTCTTTATAAGTTTAAGTATAGTTTCTAGCACACAAAACTTCCTACACTTCAATGGAAATTGTCTTTCCATTGTCTACTAAATAGAAACTCTGCTGCAGACTGTTCAGACAACTTCAGGGCTGGCCTTCATTCTCTTCACTAAAGCTATGTATGAGACACCTGAACAGTTACCTTCCTTGGTAAGTGTATTTTTTTCTCTTAAAGTTGTGAAATATTTTGAAGTCATGAGTTATTATTAAGCTGTTAATACTTCAGAGTCTCTGGCAGCTTTACTTTGTGTGTTCTTTGTGTGTTATTAAGCAGCCTCCACGTACTTCAATCCCTATCCCTTCCTCCTCAGTCTTTAGTAAATACCAAAGTGAGGTCAGTAACAAAGGAATCGGGTAAGAGGACTCTGCAGCTCCAGAATTCCCCACAAGGTGTTTTGATCGTAACCCCTGTCATGGGCACCTCCTGTTTCACTTCTAATGTTGAGAGGAGGGAGCTGTGTCCTGTCAGCCCTTTTATGGGCACTTAGGATGTGGTTAATAGCATCTCACATCTTCAGTTGTTCATGTCTGAGCTAGTGACTTAACTGCTCTATACAACTATATATGGTTCATACAAGTGAAAAGGACTGTGTGCAGAGCAGGCTTTTCTGAAGTGTGTACCCTTACTAGGTGTAAAGGGGTCTTGAAGAGATGTGACATTGTCACATCTCCCAGTGTCATTTAGAGGGTTTAATACACGTAGGAGGACCACCAGCTTCTGTGTAAAGCTTTTGTATAACCTCTTTTTTTCTCTTTCTACTGAAATAGCAAGACAACATTTTTGAATTATGTAAGAAAACAAAGTTATGAGAAATTTGTTCAGATTTGGGCCCCACGGAAAAACAGTGGAGCTAGGCACGATGGGAAAAAAGGACAAGTAAGCCCAAGGGTAGACAGTGGGGGTAGCCTTGAGGGTAAATGGGGGCAAGTAGCCCACTAACTCATTCCATCAGTTTATGGAATTCCAGTAGTTTATCTCAGAAAGGAAACAACGCATGTATTCCCACTCCAAAGTACTGCTGTTTGATTTTTTTGTTTGTTTGTTTGTTTTAATTATGTTTGAATTGTTTTAAGTATTCATAACATTTGTCTTGAGTAGTATTTTGATATGTAGAAGGCACACACAGTCTAACTGTAAGTGACCTTGCCATGTATTCCCCTGAATATCTACTGAGCAGGAGTAGGGTGAGGGTAGAGTGATTTGGGCATCCTCAGAACCTGACTGGATGGGACTGTGTGCCACATGCTCTGGGTGTCCTTGCGTGAGCAGTGGGTTTGGACTAATGATCTCTTGAGGTCCCTTCCAACCTCAACCTTTCTGTGATTCCATGCGATTCTGTGATCATCTAATATTTGCAGTTATGCGGTGTAGCTTTTCTCCTGTGCTAAAGTACTGTAATATATTTTGTGTGTTGTTTTTACAGGTCAGTGCCTTGCTTATGGGATCAGTGAAGGATACAGAGATACCAGCATGGTTTGTGGGCAACTGTAGGGTCCTCTGTAGTGGAAAATTCCCCGACTCAGTCCTCCTCTTCCTTTGTCATGGAGCACTGGCTATGCTGGAATGGAATAGTGGCAGTATGGGTGAAAAGGGGGAGAAACTCTTACTAGATATTGCATCAGTCCTGTTATCTTTGAGTACAAAGTAAGTCATATGTTTGGATTTTATATATATATATATATACATATATATATATATATATTCTTGTGCATGTGAGTTTCCATGGCTTACATAGTCTTAGTGTAATAAAGTAATAAAACTTTGACTTTTTTAGTGTGATAAATCTAGTTTGTAACACATCTTGTACTTTTTAAGATACTCAGAATAATTCTTAAAGTTTGAAAAAAAAACTTAATATTGCATAATTATAAGTTACAGCTTTCACTTGTATATTAAAATGAAATACTGTGTTTCTAACATAAGTGGAATTAGTTTTCCATCTCTTTAGTCTTAGGATATATCAGAATTGTTGCTATTTAGACAGATAATTTGTTGACTCAGGATATCACCTGTTCTCTGAAGTACAGAGGACAGCAGTGTATTCTAATTAATAGAATACTTGGAGAGAATACTTTGGTGGGTTTTTTGTGGGGGGGGTTATAAGTTGATAGGCTGTTGGCTGTACTGGAAAGGAGAATAAACCATGATGTGTATAGAGTTCAACCCTTCTTCATGTCTGGGAAATCATTTTTAAAAGAATTTGCACACAGGGTTCTCAAGTTCTGTGTTTTTATGTAGCAATGAAAAACTTGCCTTATCTTCAAGAGCTATTGACCTGTCAGGTGGTTTACTCAAGTGGTTTGAGCTGTGACCAGTTAACAGCAGGTCAGATGACTGAACATAAGATTTGCAAGATCACTTGCATTTTATATTGGATTTGTTGTTTTCAATTTCTTTCTGCAGTCTTTCACTGTTTTACTGTAAGATAAACTAATGTGATGAATAATTGTTTTGAAAAAGCTATTAAATATGTGAAAACAGTGCCAAATGGAAATACTAAACTAATTTTATTTTTTTGTTTATTCTCTTTAAAAGGTTGAAAGAATCCAGTATGGCAACATCTTTGTCTAGAATCCTTGCTGTTTGGACTAATTCAGCGCTAAATGCCCTTGTTTCATGCTCCCCAGATCTAAAAATCAATCTTAATGGGAACTCGGACATACCTGGGAAGTTGCTGGAATACGTTTACACGCACTGGGAACACCCCCTGGATGCTGTTAGACACCAAACCAAATTGATATTCAAGAATCTGCTTTGGATACACCAAACCGCCATTAATGGATCTGATGAAAAGTCTGACCTGTTCTTCGCAGGGTTGACAAAAAGCTTACTGAGTTTGGAATGGCATGTAAGAGGGAAATATGCTTCTCTTGGCTGTCTCGTGGAGTTCATGGGCACTGAAAATATATTACAGTTGGACCGAACAATTCCAATACAAATCCTGGATGTGATGAACGATCAGTCTCTTGCACCCTATGCTAGTGATCTTCTGGAAACCATGTTTGTAAATCATAAAGTACATTTTACCTCAGTTTTTCAAGAGAACAACTGGATTGACCAGTGGCATGACACCTGGATTTCTCCTCTTCTTTTAATACTATGCGAAGGGAATAATGACCAAACTACTTACATAATAGATTACTATTTACCCAAGTTGCTAAAATGTAGCCCTGACAGCCTGAACTACATGATGAAAATTCTTCAGGCTTCTGCTGATGCTAATCTTGGTAAGGAATTAAATATAATATTTGTAGTTACAGTGATTAAAATAAGTGAAGCAAACCCAGAAACCTGATCTCTAATTTCTTATTCTTGTAAGAGTTAACTTGAGAGAGAAATTCCAAATGTTTGTTCATCACTTTCAGTATTTCAGGTGAAATTCATTATAATGAGTGTCTTGATGACATGAGCAAAATAGTTATCATTCTGTAGGTGCCTTGCTTTCTTACCAGTCTTTGAGTTCATAACATAACAACATAACAACATAAAAATCCAACTATTTTTGTCTTGCATTTTTCTCACGCAGCACAGATTCAAGAACACAGTTGTATAAATTATTGTTTTTCCTAACATACCAATAGAGATTTCATGCTTCTTATGTAATTTTTGACATATTTGAGTGTAATTCTCAAATAATGTCTTGTGAGACATCACAGGGGCTGTCTTTATGGTGCACTCAAGACAAAACCTTTTTTGAACCAGGCAATTTAGTAGTAGTTAAGTTTATGATATGGTGTTTCTTCTGAGGCTTGTGGGGGTGGATAGAAAAAGAGCAGGGGGGAGGTGTAGTGCATTGAAAAAATGTATAGTTTTTGACAAGCCTTGCAATTGTTTACACATTGACTGTGTTAATCAGATTGTAACTGTTTATCCTTGTAGGCTCTCGCAATAGGAGAGGAGCTCTGGGGGCACTGATGGCCTGTCTGAGGACAGCCAGGGCTCACGGACACCTGGAGCTCTCAAATATCATGAGCAGCGGTCTCGTCTCATCCGACTGTATAAAGCAGGGTCTAGTTCATCAGCACAATCAGGTAGAGGGACAAAACTGTTTTTGTGTCTTCAGATTGGAAGAACTGTTGAAATCCTAAATACTGTCTCAGCATTCTTTTGAATCATAAGTAAGACTATACTACTTTATGTGTTTAACATCTGATTGTTTTTCAGGTTTGCATTGATGCTTTAGGTTTGCTTTGTGAAACCCATCGTAGTACAGAAATTGTGTCTATAGAAGAAATGCAACTAATTCAGTTTTTTATTACTTACAACTTGAATAACCAGGCTCCTTCAGTGAGGCAGCAGATGTGTTCTTTATTGAGAAAGGTAATATTAAAATTTAAACAAAATATTCCATGCTTTTTTTTTTTTTTTTTTTTTTTTTAAGTTATGCAGCATTTAAAGTAAGTATGCTGTGGAATTGTTTATCTAAAAGCTTATAGAAACTCTTGATCCAAGACTATGTTGTCTTTATTATGCAACTGAATGCAGATAAGTTATCCCAGACAAGGTTTTTGAGGAAAAAAAAAATCAAATGACAGATGCAACTTGCTCGTGAGTGGCACTGAGTGTTATGTAACCCATCAGTGGATGTTTAACTATGGCATGTGAACAGCAATGCAACCTGGAATAAGCAATGAAGTTTGTAATGCCTTTATTGTGGACCAAGTGCATTTTTACTTAGACTTATCGTCGGTCAGACAGATTCACAGTCAACTTAAACTCAGCGACCTGACTGGGAAGACAAGGCAGAGGAGTATGAAGAAACACTTATGGTCAACATGATGTGGTTGTACTGCTAGGAAAGTGGCCTCTTCATCAGCTCTGACATTTTGATACAGAAGAATTTTAAGATGTTATTTGTAAAAGGAGAAGTTCCTTCATGGGGATATGCTCTAAAGCACAACAGAGGCAATGAGAAGAGGTGTATATAGGAAACCCATCATGTAAACATGAGACTAGCATCCTCGGTCTACTAGACGAGGCAATGAACTGAAAATGAGTTTAAAAGTAAAGATCAGCAGTTTCAACTGGGATTTGTAAACAAAAGGGAGCCCAGAGAGGTGTTCAGAAAAAATAGTAAGTCGGTTAAAGACTTAGATTAAGAGAGTGTTTTATGTATTAGTGTTTTGATGCGTAAGCAGTGCAAAAGTGTCAAGGCTAACCAAGAAAGTGGTGTTGTGGAAGCTTGCTCTTGAGAATGTTAGCTCTGTGCTTGGTTAGAAAGATGAGAAGATAGTATGGTGGAAAGGACGGGAGAATCAGGAAGATGATAGCTTAATGAGAATTGAGTAGAACAAGTGGGTGTTTGGTGATGGGAAGAACTGACGTGAGTTGTCTATTAATTGAAATACTCCAGGCCAAGGAAGTCTGCAAAGATCAAATGTGTCCACATTGTAGAAGCTGCCAGGATCACTGTTGGGAGATCCTGGAAGGCAGATGTGGGTAGCATGAAGAAATCCTGTATGCACAAGGAACAATCTGAAAGGTGTTAGTAAATGGGAGCCTCGTGAAAGGAGAAGATAATTAGTTGGAGAGCTAGTAAGGAAAAATGAGAGAGCAGACTTGGCAGAAACAAAAGAGCAGAAGCTCAACTCTTTCCACTTTTGCTTGATGCAGAGTAGGGGAAAATTACGTTAGAGGAAACTTGGTAAGAAAGGAAATGACATTAGTGGGGAATAACAGAGCTGGGAAAAAAACTCCTGAACTGAATCAGGCTCTCTTTGTGAGAAACCCTGAAGTTATAAAAAGGATGTGGATTAATTGAGTTTTTTTAGTGGAAGGAGCTGAAAGTGAAAGGTGAAAATTAGAGAAAATGAAGAGAGATGGGCGGGAAGACTAGGCGTGAATTTAAGGTGGATGATAGGAAAAGATGTAGGAGGTTCAGAGGGAAGGGAAAGAGGATGGCCACGAGAAGTGAGAAGTAAAATATTCAGACTTGTTTAGAGTTGAGCGAGGAAACAATTCTGTAATATGCTGCATGTGCACCTTTTAAAAGCCACGAGCAATAAGATCTGGATATTAGGCTGAAAATCCCCCTTTCCCTAATTTAACTTTCAGTGACTTTTGTATCAGCTCTGTCTTCCTTGTGTTTTTAAAGTTATTTTGTAGGATACAAGAAAGTTCCCAGGTGCTTTATAAACTGGAGCAAAATAAAAACAAGCAAGAGTTACTTGAAGATTCAACTAAGTGGGATCCTGTGGTGACTTTGCAGCAATATAAAGTAAGTAAATGTAAAATCAGTTAGACTGCTAGACATACAGTTGATTAAAAAGTAAGAAGTATGGTGGTGGTTTTGAAAAGTAGCTAATTATTCTTGAAAACACCTGGTATGTTAGGCACTGTCTGCATTATCAAATATTGCAGTGCCGAACGAGCAAATTTTCTTAAGCAAAAGAGGACTGAAGACCCAGTGTCCACCCTGAATGTGGGGTTAATTTGGACTAACTATAGTCCCATTTCATAAACTGGGAACCCATTAGTATTTGGAGGATACCTTTGAACTTAATTTGTCCAATAGCAGTTAAAATTATCTGCTGAGGGACTGCTCTGTGATGGGAGCAGAAGTGGCAGTAAAGGGGCATGACTGAAGATGTGCCACCAAAATGCTCTCCTCATTCAGATCAAAATACTAATATGAATGTCTTGTTAGCTATGAGGAGTTCAGGGGTTTTAAGCTGTGCCATTTACTTGGACTTGAAATAAAGGTCTTATGAGCAAGAGCCTTCTGCTAGTTCTACCAAAACACTGAAGAGAATGAAGGGCAAAGTTTGGGCACAAAATTTTTAATATGAAGAATTCTTTTGAATTTGCCACCCATATTTCCTGGTTCAAGTCCCATGTATTATACGTATTTTTTTAAGTTGCAAAATTTTTGTCTCGGATTCACTTTGCTTGCTCTACTACTTTTCCAGAATTTAATACAGCCTTTTTTTTTATTTTTATTTTTTTTTATTTTTTTGAGGGAGTGAGGAATCTGCTTAAAAGTTTGTGAACCTTCATTTTATTTAGGAAATAAGAAACTTATCAATACCACATAGGCAGTCCTCCAGTTCTTCCAAAATGAATTATAAAATCATAATTTTGCTGTGTAGCACTTGAATTCAGGATAGTCTGCTTTGAATTTCTAGAGAAACTTTTTATTTGTAAGGTAGCAGAGAAACTGTTAATCTATCTTTTATGATCTTCAGGTTTTTATGTCATCTCTGTGTGACAGACTTTTTGAAGCACTGTTTCCTGGTTCATCCCATGCAACCAGATTTTCGACGTTAACTATTTTGGGATCAATAGCAGAAATATTTTCTGTTCAAAAAGGTGAGAGATCTAGTTGTAAAAATGGGAGATGCAGAGGAAAGTTCTTTTATGCTAACTAGTTAGTCTTTGCCAAAGTAAAACAATTATCTTGATTTCTGTGGGATTTGCTGTATCACTTTCATGTTATCTGAAGAAGGGATTTTAATCAAAAATGATGTTTTGAAATTAATGCAAATATTTATGACCTGATCAAGATAGCCCTCATAAATAGGGTTTTTCTTGCCTAGAGTCAGTCTTTTTCAGCAAAAAAACTTTGAATCTTTTAAAATTATTGTTACTTTAATTTTTGTGTTACAAAGTCGTTTTTTGGACAAGATTTAGTATTTGGTGTCTTCACTTCATTCCTTTGTTCTAACTGAAGTTTAAAACTTTCTTAAAAAGGAATCATTTTCTAATATGACATTGCTCCAGGACAGGAATTTAAAGTTAAAATAACGGTTATCTTCAGTGCTGAATTTAATGTAGGTAGATTGCGTGTACTGTTTTTCTTGTATTACTGCGAGTCTGTCTTTATTTGGTAACCTGACGTTTTTAAAACATGTTAGGAAATACATGTATGAGTATTAAAATAGTGTTTTAACACTATTTTAGATTTCTGTTTCTATAAGCAAATGTAAGTACCATGCTTATTCTGAAAAAAAAATACAGCAGAATTATTTTAGGCATTGATTTCTTTGAACAGGTCAGAGACAAGTTTTTCAGTTGACTCAAGAAATTGATTCTGCCCGTGTCCAAACTTTGCTCCAGTGTTTGGCCAGTACTTTTGAAGAAGTAAAAGTTCTAGCATTTGAACTTTTAATTAAACTGTGTGATGTTGCATTTAATTTACAGGTATGTAACAGAAAAGAGTGATTGTATAGAAGATGTTTTATGTTATCACAGACTTGAGGTAATAGCTAAAAATTAGCTATTCTTTTGCTAAAGCTAAAACAGCTAAACTGTTCTTACAGTTTGTTGTTATCTTATAGCTCCTTTATGCCATGGTTTTTAACATGATGGAAGATAATGATCACACCAAGCCTGTATTTGAAAGCAAGGGAGGTTTTCTAGGTATTTTGTAGGTAAAGCAAATGATTTGGCAACTGTTTCTCTTCCAGCACTGAAGTTGAGTTTCGTGCTACTTATCCTGTCCTGAGGAGACATAAATCTGAAGGTGCTTGTGGTAACTGAAGACTGTATCATGTTTTACAAAAGCAGTTTTTTTGACCCATGTACTGAGTTAGGTAGAAGGCATAATTTCTGCAGATTTGAAGTTAGACCAAGTAGTCTGAAGTAGCGTACATCTCCAGTATTTTTCTGTATGTTTTTTTTGTAGCATCACTCTTTACCTAAGGAGGCTTGTTTCACAAATACGTGAAAGAGTTCAGAAAGTTCATTGAGTAGCACTCTGAACTGTTTACTAAACACACTGTAATACTAGGAGAGAATGTACTCCGAGATACCTGCTTGAGAGGATATGCTTCTTTCAGATAGACAGATATCTTAAAGCAACAGATAATGCAAAGTCCTTCCTTAATGATAAGCTTCTAAGAGCTAGGAGCTTTTGATCTAATTACTCTAGTATCTCAAGGTGTTTAGCTCTGTGCTTGTTTTGCTGCAATTGGTTTCAGGTTTCCCTTTCTGGTTGTCTTTTGGAATTTTACTCTGACCCCGATTTTGCTCTTTGCTATTATTCCATAAAAAGGTCGTTTTAAATTCATAGCTACCATTGATCAGATACTGCTTCCTAATAAGCGGTGCTTCTCTGCAATGTCCATTAGCAGAAAAAACACAACATGTTGAAAATGAAAAAAGGTCTTCTGTGAAGCATGTAGGGTTTGAATGTTATTCCATAGGTCTCATCTCCATCTTCAAGGTGTATGTGACCTCTCTCTTTCCTGAATACATATACATTCTTATTCTGAGTGTACAAGTGTTTGTTAACAAGTATGTACCAGCTGCCTTACTGAAAACCAGATTATCAGATTCCAGGATGTTAACTAGCTTAATTAAATCAATATGAAAATTTAATAAAATGAAGAATATTGTTTTATTTCAGGATTCTGAAAATCTAGAGCTCTTATTCCAAGTAGCAATGGATCTTAGCACAAGTGCCAAGCCATATGATTGTGTGACAGCTTCGTATTTGTTGAACTTCTTAATACACCATGAAGAGCTGCAGCGCATTTGTTTAGGAAAATGGGTTCAACTTAATTCTCAGATAGATCAAGATCAGTCAATCAGTACAGTGGAGAAGAACACCTTAGCAGGTAAGTTTGGGGGGAAATTAACCGCCCTCCTTCCATTTTCTAATTTTGTTTGAAACCTCTTTGTTGCTTTTCCTGAAGGCCTTTGGTAAAAAGTGTAGTGAGCAATTAGATGCTTACTGGATTTTTTTTTTTAATACTTCCATATATTTAAATACAGCTTGTGTAAGTGTAGTAAGAGAGCTTTATCTGTTAGCAGAATACTTCCACCCACCTTCCCCTTGTGAGTAGTTTGTTTGATATTTAAGGAATTGAGCTATGATCACTTTGTCACAGCTCTTGTTTTTGCACCCTAGTGTTTTTGTTTTTTCAGGATTTACTCTTACAAGTATTTTGAAGTTGCAGTCCATTTTGATTGTTTTGCTTTAAGTTAAACGTGCTGTTTTGGAAGCCTTTCTTCCAGTGTAGACTTCCTTTGTAGTGTGACTTCCATGATGCAGAAGCATGCTTAAATGAGAAATACCTGGCCTTAGGAGGGCTCAGGTAGTTATTTATACCAGTACTTGATTGGTAGATCTCTGACCTTTCAATTACTTTTCTCAGCATTGATTTAGAGGTAATTTTGGTTCTGCCAGATTGAATGCCATTCCATTTTCCATTGCTTCCAGATCTCTATTAGGGTTTTAAGCAGATACAGATTTGGTGTTAAGAACCAGACCTTTAGGGTCTTGATCCACTCCTTTTTATCTTAAGCCCATTGCATGTTCTTTGGAGAAGGCTTTTGTTCTTATCTTGGTCAGAGTGAAAGCGACATTGAAGCCCTGGTACCTAGCGGGCTTTTTACATTGTTTTCTATGAGAGAGGGTGACCTTGGAGGCACCTGAAGTGTACCCTTTGTGCGACTTTTATTATTACCTACCCTCCCTCCCTCCAATATTTCTTAAACAGCTCTGAGTTGCTAGGCCTCTTGGGACTGACAGGGCAATAATCTTTAGAGGACACCTGATTTCTGTGCATGTAGCTGGGAGATGCAGCGAGTCGGCAGATGTCACATCCCAGTCCTCAGTCATTCATATGAAGCTGTGCAGGCCAAGGCCCAGAAAGGAGCCTGTCAACTCGTTTGTAATGAAGAATGAAATGTAAATTTGTAGTAAACTCAATTTTTTCTTTTTTTTTGGGGGGGGTGTGTGTTTTCCCTTCTTTGCAGATTACCTAAAACCTTCTTCATATGCATCGAAATCATCCTTTTGAGACGTTTATGATTGCCATAATTAAAGCAAATTCGTGCGTTATCTTATTTCTTGTTGTCACTGAGTATCTCTTGTTAGTAGAGTGATCCATGGTTCCTTATTAGGATCTGCAGTTTATTCTGATTGTGCCACTGAAGTGCTGCATGGTAAATGTGTATGTCAAGTGGGCATATGTAGCCTTGCAAACTGGGAAGCTTCTTTAGTGGCTAATTACAATATCAATGTCTGACTGGCAGCTTTTGATCTTTAATATTCTACCGAAATGTTTCTTCTATGAACCCAGCTCTAAGGGCAAAGTTTGACGTTAACGCATATAGGTTACAGCTCTTGACTTCTTCAGGAGCTACAGGATTGTCCCTGAACATAGGATTTATCCTGCACCTTCACAGTTGCAGGTAGACTAACTTGGCTGTAGCAGATGTTGCTGGAATTCAGGTAACAGAAAACCAACAAGAACTTCTTTTCAAATGGACAAAAGACTGTGAAGTGTGAACCAATTACTGTGCATTTTTTCATTGAGTTACTACTTAAACAAGTTTTATTGCTGTTTAAAGAACCCCATTTTGCTTCTCAAAACACAATAGGTATATGTATGTTTAATGTAAATCTGTTTTTGTTTGTTTGTTTTCTTTTATTTCAGTTATCAAGCTTTTGTTAGCGAATGTCGAAGAAGAAATATTTCAAGCCAAAAAGTCCTTGCTTCAAGCAGCAGCATCATTCCCAATGTATGGGAGAGTTCATTGTATAACTGGGGCTTTGAAGCAATTACCTTTAAGGTGAGTAGCTGAATTGTTAAGCATGCTGCTAGAACTACCCATGCGAACATAAAAGCATACAATGTTTTTCTTACCTAATTCAGCACTTTTGTCTTCTATTGCTCTTAGTAGCTTTTTTTATTAGATGCTTTCTTTGTATGTCTTAATCTCAGTTTTAAAACTTGTCAAAGTGTACCTCATTTACAGTTTTTGTAAATACTGTTGCAGAATTATTTGTAATTTTAGTTGTTTCTTTTGAATATAAACTCTTTTTATATATAATTATTTTATAACTATATATAGTTCATGGTTGTGTGTGTGTGTGTTTTTTTTTTTTTTTAATTTAATTAATTTAATTAATTTTGAAGTAACTTGGCATTAAGAGCTGAATGGAAGCAAATGGTGGCCAGGCTCATTCTGATGTCATACAAACTCTCTGAGGTAGTGTCTCCAGTAGTGCAAAGCTCATCCCCAGAAGGTCTTATTCCGATGGACAGTGATTCAGGTAAAATTATTTATAGTTGATTCTGAAGTTCTGTTTCTTTTTCCTAACCGTTAAGAACTGTCTTTTCATTTATTTACTTATTATTCAACTTAGTAGTGTTGGATAACTGATTTTTTTTTCTGTTCTTAATACAGGAATTTAACCTGTCCAGTTGCTTTTTAATGCTTAGCTGGAGTCAGCCTAACCATGATCTCTTTCTCCTCACCCCATCCTACTGATAAGTCTCCTCACTCAGTGTCTCCCATTGCTTATCAGAATTTATTGTTGTCTGACAAGACTCTGAGAAATATATCCAGAAAAGCATAAATGACTTCAAGGAGGGGATAGAATTAAGGCATAAATCCTTCTTTTGGAAACCAATGCTTATTTTCCAAATAGTTAGGTGTGTGGGAAATCTTTTTGATGACCTCTTGCACAGATTTCTTCAAAGGTTTCTTGTGAGTTGGTGTTTTTTTTTTTTTTTTTTTACAAGCCAAGCAATTAGAAGTTTTTTTTTTTTTTTTCCAGTTTAGGCCAAGATTCGCTTTAATTTTAAGAATGCCTTATTGCTTATATCTGATAGAAGCAACACTTCCTGAATGAAATTGGACTTCAGTTCCACTTCTTGTTTAAATTACGTAAGGACATGGATAGTTGCTTCTTTCCTTTTTAAAAATGCTTGGAGATGCATTGCTCTTAAGATGCTTGCAGCTCCTGAGTTCAGCTCATTGGAAGTCCGTAGGTAGCAAAATTCGTATCGGGGACAGCTGGTGCGTATCTCTGAGCTCTAATGTCTAGTTGGATTCTTATTTTGGGAGAAACCAAGCAATGGCTTCCTGAGATTGATCTTGAAGTGTGTCAGGACATAGCCTCACCATTTTGTGAGCAAAAGTGATGGGGAGCCTTCGTCCCTTCTAATCTTGAAGCTGCCCCTTACCCTACTATTTCTCAAGTCCTACAGCTCTTGAAGCTCTCCTGTGGAAACTCTGGTATGTGTTACAAAAACAGGGAAGTTGGTCACCTTGTATAGCCCTTTTTTTCTTCCTTAATCCTCATGTTTATCATAGTTTTACTTTTGTTGTTGTTTGTTTGTTTGTTAAAAACTTTTATGCTTAAAATGAGTAATATAAAAAGTTGGAATTCAAAAGGACTTAAACGGTCCTCTTGTTGAAGGTGTAGAAACAACAGATCGACTGCAGATGATTCTGCATGAGATACAGCCACAGGACACAAATGATTATTTCGTGCAAGCAAAGACTTTGAAAGAATACTGCAAAGTAGAATCTGAAAAGCTGGTTGATTGCAAGCCAACAGAAAATACTTGCACAGAAATAAAAGGTAATTCAAATACCGTATTAGTATTTAAAGCAAGATATTGCGTATAGAGTAGACATTTTATGTGGGTGATCAAAGTTGGAAGTTATTTGCTCTGTGTAACGTTTCACTTCCATAATAAATCTGTCAGAAGCTAGTTATTCATGGGCATGGTTTTAAAGACTAATTCACTGTGTTTCTGGAAGATTGTGGTTAATCTCTCTTAGAGCACAAGTGAAAAAAAAGGTTGTTTTGGTATTGACCTCGTCTCTATTGGCTTAACTGCACCGTTCAGGTAGGCTTTAACACCTTTTCTGTCAAGCAACTCTTTAACACCTTTCTTGTTGAAAGGTGTTAGTGTGATTTCCCTCTCCAGTGTACACAAGACTAGTGGGGAATTCATCATGCAATAAATTTTGGTGCATAAAATTACATAAGCAGAAGCTTGCATTCAAAAGATTGTAGGGATAAAGTACTAGATAGTATTTCTCTACTTTTAACAGCAGATGTGCATTAAAATGAAATTGAAGCTTACAGCGATAAGAGAAACGGTAAATTTCCGAGTTAGTATGCCAGTGTGAGCTGTTCTGAATTGAGCAGTTTTATGCTTTTGAAGTTAAATATATTTAGGTTTTCTTTCCCCATGTATTTTTCCTAGGTTTAAAATAATTTTGGTTGGGCCATATGTTTTGTTTCATGAAAAGAAATTTGTAAATATGTTATTGAATTTCTAGTAGTGACCACCAGATGGGGCCACTGCATTAAATAAAATTATGCTTTTGCTTGAGTAAAAGGAAGTCTGAGTTAAAATATAAATAACATGTAGGGTGAGATAGATTGATGAATGACATGGGAGTTTATTGGAGCCTGGATCCAAATTTGAGGTGTTTGTGTGCTTCTATTTGCAATCAAATGCTGATGTTGACCAAGAGACTTCTGTCCTTTAAAACAGCAGTTTCCTGGTAAAGTTGTTTACCGCTGCCCTTTCCAAGCAGCGTAAATTACAGTAAGTGTTCCAACCATGGAAGGAACTAGCCTCAACAGAACTGAATTATCTCTTGATTTAGCAAGCTTAAAAATTTCAAGATGAGGCTAAGTTAAATTTTAAAATCTTTGCATGATGCTTTGGGTTACGCTGTTGAATCTGTTGCTTTTTCTTTTTTAGGTAAAGACAGGCAAACGTGCGATGTCACAGCTCAAATGGTTCTTGTATGTTGCTGGAGAAGCATGAAGGAAGTATCTCTGCTCTTAGGGACACTGTGCAAACTTTTGCCTTCACAGGCTGCATCTGAACCTTCAGATGGGTTGATCACTGTAGAACAGGTAGGGGAATACTTTTTGCTCTACAATCTTAGTTTTTATGGAAAAATAAAAATATTTTAATTACATTTTGAATCATAGCTGCTGGATTTGACTTAAAGCTCTTTATTAACTGAAATTCATAGTCACAGATACTGAAAGAAAAGCATGCTGACAAGTCTAAATCTTGTCCTTCGTAACATGGGAAATTGAGTTATGGAGAAATTATATACGGTATGACTCTTTCCTCCAGATTTTTTACTTAAAAGAGATAAAAAATATTAACATGCCAGCTGGGTCTCTTGTAGAATGTTGAGTGAAGTGTTTACAAGAAATTAAATTACCACAGGAATTTATTTGAGAAATATTTTATATTTATTACTTTTTTTTTAATTGATGACATCTTCATTTCCATATGGTTTTGGCAAAATCCTTTTCTACATGGAACATGGAAACATGCAAGACATGCTTTCTTCCTCCACCAGAAAACAAATATTTTTCTGTAGGTGTTACAGCATTCTGTCGTAACACTAATAATATAAAATGTACTGCAGGTCTTATTACTTATGTTAGCTCTTGTTGCAGTGCCACAAAAATAATATTTTTATTCTTGCATTGTCTCTAGCTTATGTTTTCATCTGCTTAGCAGCTGGGCTTTTACTGTTGCAGAGCTCTCAAGTGTAGATGAGAACAGCAATGTGCTTCACCATTATGTTCCCTAGCCTGCTCCAAGTCAAACAGGAATTGGTATTTTAGCGTGAGTCAGCTCTAGCTGTAGCATCTCCATCTTTATTTAGAGAGCAACCATTAGTATTTAGCCTTTCAGAAATGTTGCGTTGTTAAGCAGTGTCTCCTATTTGTATAGATCTCTTAATAGTTCTTTTCTGCTTTTGACACCATCTTGTAAAACAGCAAGTCTGCATTCTGTTTGTATGAAGAATGTTATTTGTCAAGAAGTTGGTTTCAAACCCTAATTTTCTTCATGCTAATGAGGAAATAATATTTGGCTGTATATATAATAAGCACTATTTGTGTAAGTGACCTTATTGTATTGTACAAAAATAGGTGATTTCATCATAAAAGTGTCGGGGTTTGCATGGAACTGCTGTGGCTTCAGACTTCTATTAAACACATATTTTTCAGTGTTCAGAAATAGGAGAACTGAAATTCAGTACCTTATGTATGTACAGCTGGCCTTTAATTTGCACGTCTTTTTCTTTATTGTGTCAATACACCATAATAAATATATAAAAATAATATAGATACAAAAATAATGGGAGGAGAAGGAGAGATGCTCAGTGGAAACCTTGGTCATGCTGCCTTCAATAAGGGCTAAGTAATTGTTAAGAAAAATCGGATAGCACCACTTGGCCATTCAGTGTTGTCTTGTTGCAGTGACTCCCCTTCTAGTCTGTTTTTTTTTTTTTTTTTTTTTCTCCTTTGTATTGAGCATGCAGATGAGAAGAAAATACCTTTCACTGTTGATCCATTTTAAGGAACAACAGAGCTGTACTATTGGGTAGGCAGTGGTGTTAGGTAACTGCTGGCAGCACTGGTTCTTGATTCTTTCCAACAGTTAAATGCTGCCTTCCCAATGTGTACTTACATGGAAGTAGTTGGGGGAGAGACGGCTCTTTTTTGAGCCTTTATTTGTAACTAGAAGTCGGGGCAATATCAAATTTGCACTTTTGCTCTCTACTGAGTAACAGATTGGGTTTGCACAGCAATTTAATGCCACAAGGCTTAACGATGTCTTGGGACAGCTACAGCTCCTTGTGTGGAGATAACGTCTACAGAGGAGGCTCAGATTACAGTGTTGAAACTGGCAGGCTTCAAAGCCTACCCAGCATTGCCATTGGCTGATTTCCCTGAAAAATAGTCATAGGAAATGTCAAATATGTCTGCAGGAATCTTTCCATTCAAATACAAGGTCTATCTTTTATTCTGCATCTGATATGAGAAGTCCAGGGATGCCAGGCTCAAAGCTCTGCCTGGTAGCACAATTGATCTGAACAGTATCAGCCATAGAAAACACCTATCCTTGTGACAGCCAAGTAGGCCAAAAAAAATGATGCCTACCAAGGTGTGTTGATGTTCTGACATGATCTCTCCAATCATGAGACAATCCTTGAAGCCTGGGGAAACTTCTTGAGCTTTAAACCCAGAGACCTACCTCAAATTGTTGCTTATATTACCCGAAGAGATGATTTTTGGGGGTGTGAGCTTGCCATAACTTTGTATCAAAGTGAAAAGAAGGCAGTAGAAGTACAGGCAGAAGTACTGTCCCAAAGTTCTGCTTGTGTAAACCAAGTGATATGAGCCTTGTCCTGGAAACTTGTCAAGTAAAGGGAAGTCTGAGTATTGGAAAGTCCTAACACTTAATAGTCATTTGCTCCACCAGTAAAAAATGTGACTCCCATTGCACCTCAAGTTTTTCCTCCAAGGAACCAGAAAAAGAGAAAGAGAAAAAAAAAACAAAACAAAAACAAAACAACCTTACACCTGATCTTAATGTAATCTCGCTCTCCTCTGGAGTTCACTACGGTTGGTACTGGTTCACGGTAATAGTGAACACAAATTCCTTTGCTTGCTCTACCTGCTGGCACTTGAGGTACTGGTTTTATGCTGTGGAGGGTCTGAGTGCAACTCCAGCTCCTTATTCCTTCCTGGAGGAGCAGGAGTGCCATGGTCAGGGTCCCTATCAAGGTGGGGCTCTCTGTACTCATGTATTTGCATGAGGATCAATGCTATGACATCTGGGAGAGTTTAACCTGTGGTGATTTTTTTTTAAATTGGTAGGAATGAAATCAGAGTATATCAGGGTTTAATTTGACATAACTTAGTCAATGTGGCTGTTGCAAAAAGCTCAAACTTAGTTGAAAGTTCCATGTCCAAAAATATCTGTATGAACTATTCTAAAAATGTAAGGATGTTGGTGGGACGGGACAGTGATTTGATTTGCGTGTATATGGTTTTCTTGGTTTGGTTTTGTTTATATGCTTGGGGAGTTTGTCTATGGGTCAGCTACTTCTGAGAAAAGGCCCTCATTCCTGCCTTTGAGCTAGACAGCTAAGAGCCTGCAACTATGAACTGGCTTAAAATCCACCCAGAGGAAGTTATTTTAGCTCAAAATGTTCTTTGTTTCATATTGCGTGGGTTTCATAAGCTGCAGGAAATGTTATGCTTAGTCTTCCATCTTACTCTAACTCTTCTGCCTTCATCTTTTGGATAATGATTTACATACAGTAGGGTGGAAAATCATTTGTAGATAGGTATGGAATTAACTCTTCTGACATTTTAATTACCTTTCAGACTACTGTGGTATTTTAAAGCAGAATTTTTCAAACTTATTATTTTTTAATTTTGATATTAATTTTATATAAAGAATTGTTTTGCTGAAGCACTTTTAGGAAATATTAGTGAAAAAAAATGTGTAATAGGATTTTGTATGTGCATTATGTATTTTAACCAAATGATGCTGTCAGTTTAGGCCTTTAAAGTTGATGTCAGTTAGAGAACATAAAAGCAACTCTTCTTGCAGAATGAGATTGTGTAGTATTTTAAAGCTGTATTGAAGCTTACATGCTTGATATCTTGTTAGAGTTGCAGAATCAGTATCAGTAAAATTTTAGTTATAGCAGTTTAGTTGCTGTCAAATTGTCAGTGTAGCTCTCATTACTAGGTCTGTGCAGTGTCTTTATTCTAGAGCTGTTTCTAGCAGTCAAGAGGCAATTATGCAGAATCCTGAGACCTTAAAAATTGTTCACTTTTGTTTTTCTTTTTTTTCCTCTTATTTACATTAGAACTCCTGTTATTTCTCTGATATTTTTCTAGATACTTGTTTCTGATTTTATGATTTAGTAGCTAGCTTTCTTTGGGATTTAAGGTAAGAGTGAAGGGAACCAAGAAAGATCATTTTTCCTCTGAAAGTCAGTGTTGTCCCCTTCTTTTCTTAACATTGCAAAGTACTCCTCTAAGACCTATAGCTAATTTTGTGTTATTTTATGATGTTTTTGCCCTTTGTTTTCTTCTTAAGAAAAAAGTTGTAAAACTACACTGCTAAAATAAAAAATGGAGTATAATATCTGTGTTCCTTAAAATAAGTGCCCTTTTACAATAGTGCTTCTAATTGCCTCTTGCTTTCAACATGGCTTTTTCAACCAGAAGGACTTTGCCTTTAATGGGTGTTGTGGTAGCAGAAAGTGCATGTAGACTGCTTGTATTTAGAAACAGCCCACTCCAAAGTATTTTGCGTTTGTAAATGAATTGCTCATGTAGTTTCAAATAACTTTCTCCCCCTCTCCCCCACCTTTTTTTTAAGGTTAAAAATATTGGAGACTACTTTAAACATCATCTGTTGCAATCAAGACACAGGGGCGCATTTGAGTTAGCATATGCTGGCTTTGTGCAACTTACAGAAATCCTGTCCAGGTAAAAGACCACCTCTTATGTTTTTAATATAGTAGTTTTACTGAACTGTGGTAATTGCGGTTCATTTCTGAAATGGGCTGTGCAAGCAAATTCTTGATTTCATGTGGATTTTGTGAGAGTTTAGTGCACTGGTATGTGAGCATGTGTACGCCATTAGTTACATGAAGCTGTAACTTTGGATTGTGTTATTTCTTTTGAGAGATGGTGCTTAGGCATTGAAAGAAGATAAGGCCACTTAATGCTTTTAATTTTCTTGATTTCTGGAGTGTCAGTTTATTGAACCACTCTCAGGAACTCATGGGAATAGAAGTGTAGACTCTTCCCCCCCACCTCTCCCCTTCTTTTTATGAAAATGAATGCCAGACTTTTTGTTTTCAGCCAGGATGTTTTCCTGGAAATTTTCGTTACTTGCCCTTGGATGAATTGCATGTTCTGACATTTGGAAAACTACCTGGCAGTGTATCACAAGATGTGATATGCGGTCTTTTATTAATTTTTTGTTTTCTCCTGTAACTTCATACTTGTCTAGAAGAATTAATGAGCAGAACTGTCCTGAGGTCTAGGCTAGAGAGCTGGGATTCCCATTAAGTGGTTAGTTACCTATTTCTGAGACTAGACACAAGAGTTGTTAATGCTTCCTTGTTGTCTAGGATGTATTGTGGTCATATCATATTCAGTTTTCAGTAAGACAAGTGAGTCTCCATTGGCTTTATTTGGTATTGCAGTGATCAGTTTGAGGCACTATGTATTTTTTGTGAGATTTCTAAAGTAAAAATAAGTCTGGTAATGGAAACAGATTTTATTTCTATTGCTATTTTGATACAGAACAGCTTCATGATCAGCTCAAACAATGTGTTCCCTCAATTAGTTTTCCAGTCAGGACTGAGGGCTCAGTTGCGGGGATGTGAATGTTAGTGGGGCAGCTGCTTAGGTTCACCCTATGGCAAAAGAAGGATTTGCCAGGTTATGGCAGGCAGAATGTGCTGCATGCGAGGTCAGCACGGAGTGCCACTGTGATCTTCCTGCTGATTTTGCTCTAGGACTCCGTCTTTTCCAGTTTTACTACTCTGAGTACTGAGAGAGCAGAACCTGCTTAAAGAAAGAAGAGGGGAAGGGAAAAAAAAAAAAAAAAAACAAACCCAAACTTCACAGAAGCAAAGTGACTGGGAATGTATCATGGGCAATGGGTGAGGTGTTCCCAGGTATGTGGGCAGCTTTCTAGAAGAGTGATCCCATTGTAGCACCCATTAGTAAATCTCATGTAAAAGGGATACAGCTCAAATGTTTAGACCTCTTCAGATTTTTCCAAGCTGAGTCCAAGGCACTGGTCTGCTGTCTGCTGGATATTCTTGGCTGCAGTTTATATATACGTTAGCAGACTAGGCAGTATTTTACCCAGTTTCTGGAATCAGATGTGGCACTTCCAGTAATGTTAAAACAAGCAAACACCCCCACAAAACCAAGAAAAACTTCCTCCTTTCAATTGCTTCTTTTGCAGACCCCTGACATAATTTAAGACTTTCTGTATTCTTATCTATGTAGAATTTTACATGTGAAACTTGCTTTTTTTTTTTTTTTTCTTCCCCTCAAAGACACTGAGGCTCCAAGGTCTTTCTTGGAGCTATGCAGCAGCAAATTGAAACTTGTTGGCCCAATAACTAGTATTTTATTTTCAGGTGATAATTCTTTGAAATTTTTTTTTTGGAAAAAAAAAAAAAAAGTATTCCAAATGGAGTAAGCTGTTAAAAGGTACGGAATGTGTAGAAAGAATTGCTGAAAATGACAGGATGTTGTCCTAGGCACACTGGCTGTGAATATAAAGGTGTACTGATTTAAAAAAAAAAAAAAAAAAAAAGGAAGTTGTGCTATATGATCCACTGCTTGTTTTGAAGGGCTTTTCCAATCAGTTTGGACTAGCCATTGGAGCAATGCTATAATAATATAAAAAGCTTCTACCACCACCACTAGCATTTTTAAGGGAAGAAGAATCACAGAACTTCAGAATGATTAAGGCTGGAAGGGACCTCTAGAGATCGTCTAGTTCAACCCCCCTGCACAAGCAGGAACACTCAGAGCACGTGGCACAGGGTGGCATCCAGGCAGGTTTTGAAGATCTCCAGAGAAGGAGACTCCACAGCCTCTCTGGGCAGCCTGTTCCAGGGCTCTGTCACCCTCACAGTGAAGAAGTTCTTCCTCATATGGAGATGGAACTTCCTGTGTTTCAACTTACGCCCATTACCCCTTGTCCTGTCACTGGCCATCACAGAGAAGAGCCTGGCCCCATCCGCCCTACATTTACCCCCCAGGTGAACATGTTGATCAAATCTCCTCTTAGTCTTCTCCAGATTACAGTCCCAGCTTGCTTAGTCTTTCCTCATCTGATAGATGCTCCAGTCCCTTAATCATCTTTATGGCTCTCCACTGGACCCTCTCAAGAAGCTCAATGCCCTTCCTGGACTGGGGAGCCCAGAACTGCACACGGTATTTCAGGTTTGGCCTCATCAGAGCTGAGTGGGAAGGGGAGGACCACCTCCCTCGACCTGCTCTCAGCGCTCCTCCTGATGCAGGCCAGGATCCCATTGGCCTTGGTCACAAGGGCACATTGCTGACTCATGGTTAACCTGTTGTCAACCAGGACTCCCAAACCCCTCTCTGTGGAGCTCCTTTCCAGCAGGTCAACCCCTAATCTGTAGTGGTGTCTGGGGTTATTCCTGCCCAGGTGCAGGACCATGCACTGTGGTGTCTGTGTTGAACCTCATGAGGTTGCTCTCTGCCCAACTCGCCATCCTGTCTAGGTCTCTCTGAATGGCAGCACAGCCCTCAGGAGTGTCAGCCACTCCTCCCAGCTTGGTGTCATCTGCAAACTTGCTGAGGGTGCCCTCTGTGCCCTTGTCCAAGTCATTGATGAACAAGTTGAAGAGCACTAGGCCCAGTACTGACCCTTGTTGGACACCACTGGCCACAGGCCTCCAATTAGGCTCAGCCCCATTTATCACCACCCTCTGGTCTCTGCCATCCAGCCAGTCCTCAATCCACTTCACTGTCCACTCCTCTAATCCACACTTCCTGAGCTTTCCTATGAGGATGTTATGGGAGACTGTGTTGAAAGCCTTGCTGAAGTCGAGGTAGAGAACATGCGCGGCTCTCCCACTGTCCATCCAGCCAGTCACCTCATCGTAGAGGGCTATCAGGATCGTCAAACACAACTTGGTGAATCCATGCTGACTAGTCCTCATCACCTTCTTTTCCCTGACATACCTAGAGATGGTCTCTAGGATGAGCTGCTCCATCACCTTTACAGGGATGGAGGTGAGGCTGACCGGGCTGTAAAGAAGAAATGGATTCAAATAGCTGCTCCACTAGACTGATCTCAGGCAAATTCAAGACTGCCTGGAATGCTAGGTTTACAGACAAGGCTACCTGAAAAGTAGGAAATACTGAAAAACATAAAATGTTGTGACAGTTTATAGTGGACACATTGCCATCTGTTTTTCTTTTGATTATCAGTTTTAAAATTTCTTTTTAAAGCAGAGGCAAATCGAACAGAGTAACAGACACTTAGACTTCAAACAACTTTCTCATATGCTTGTGCCCTGACAGATCATGACAGCTTCTGGTAATCTCAGTTCCCATTCCCCTTTCTTCCCACTGTATGTAATTTAGCATAAACTGCTTAAGAGCAGGTTTGTGGGATGTTGAAATGTAGAGTCAAGAATGCTGCCTGTCTGACGGTCATGAAAACATTAAGCAATGTGCATGTATCACCAAAAAAAAAAGCTTATTATTTAAGCTGTTTTCCTCTTCAGAATTAACACTGCTCCAAAATAATATTTTGATGATGCTTAATGTTTTGAAAGTTAAGCTATTTTAAGTAAAGCAAATATTCCTTTGGAAAAAAGCCATCTTGCAAGAGAGTGTCTGTGTTGAAATATCTATTTCAACAGGAGATTTTTTGCAAGGAAGTTCAGTCTCCAGGTTAGGATTCGTGTTTAAAGAAGCGGGGACTGATTTCAGAATAGGTAATATACTTTGGGTCAGTATTTTGGGGACATGCTGTGGTTGAAACCTTTTCTCTGAAATGGGCAAATGGAGTCTCTTGGTGAACGCAGTTGCCCTGTTGAATGCGCTGGAGTCTCCAAAGGTATCTGGTGGGAGCCCCGAGCCTCTCTGCTGCGGGTAATAGGAAGTGGCCTTCCTCTTTCCGTAGCTGCCTGACACAGACGGTCTTGAAATGTGTGTCAGAATCGACTTTAATTTACTGTTGCACCCCCAACTTCTGGGGGAGGAGGTCTGCCTGGCCCAGCTTGCAATCAGGTGCCTCTTCGACACGGTCCTTTGAACAGAGCTCAACTTGGGCTCCATGGATTGCATGCATGGATTGCATGCATGGATCGCATGCATCTCTGACGCTTTGCGACTTTACCTGGTGAAATATAACCCGTGCAGACTGCGATAAATCCCTTCCCATGCTTTTATGAAAGATGGCATTGAAACATAGTGCTTCGCTTCGACAGCCAGACACTTGCATAAAGTCCCACACGAGAATATTGATCCTTCTAGCTTGGGTTTCACGTCTATGGTTTAGTCCTTAAGTAACTGTCTTGATAACCATGAGGAGACTGGTTTCTAGATCGAGCAGTGGTCTTCAGACCTGGCTGGGTCAGTGCTCAAAGAAACCTCTTTCCTCCATAGAGATTTATCTTATGAACTACGTGAAATTTGATCTCTGTTTTGACATTCTTTTGGATGTAAATTGCTGAGTTTGGTCTAGCTTTCTGTGCCCCATTTTCACTTTTATTAGGGTATTCTGTTCATCTTTGTTAACATCTGCCTGGTATTGTCTGCTGTTGACAGCAATTACAAGCTCAAGTCTCTCAGTTCGATTCCTATCTGTTTCGTTGAAGCTTTTCTGAGAGAGCGAGGAGAATGTGAAGATTTTAGGAAATTTCAAAATTGTGGTGTTGCATAGCTGTGGCTGTAATGCTTCACTTCGCCCAAGGAATGCAAGGGAAAAAAATTTGGAGGAGCTACATTAAACAGCACAATGTATTTATTTGGGAACAATGTATTCTGGGGATTTTAAAAGAAATCGAGCTTCAATGCACTAAGTCTTGTTTTTATGTATTATGTTAAGGCAAGGTGTCATAATTTTCTGTCAGAAAATAAGAGGAAGGAAAAACTCTAATTTGGCGAACATGAAATCCAACATCAGTGGGAAAAGGCTAATCTGTCAAACACAGGGTTGCTGAGCTGTAAGCTGTAGGATTTCTACTGGGGAACTGGGAAAAGACCTTCCCGATCCTTTGCTGCACACTCCACTTCTGATTCATTTTTGTTGCGCAGAAGTGGCTGTTACTTGTTGCCTTCCCTGGCCCCTGGAGTCTGCTGGGAAGACTTGTAAAATCGGAAAATCATGGATGGGCTTTTTGTTGAAATGGGCTACAGCTGTTACTAACTTTTTGATAAAATTATAATCAAAGTAGTGAAGGAAATAGTCCAAAATTAATGGTAGTTGTTCAAAAATCAAAGGAATTTTGTCCAATGTGGAAAAAAAATGCTCTCACTGTTCATTGGGGTGTTTATACAGTAGTAAGAAAAGATGGGGCTGATGGTGCCATCTCTCAGTTTTTAAGGCCACCAAGGTCCTATGCTCTGCAGTGTAGCTGGCAAGGCCTCAAACCAGGAGCTCTTTCAGTGCAATTCTATTGCTTGGAAAATTTTGCTTCATTGAGAGCAGCTGCTGTGAGAAAGAAGACATCCGTGAGAGAACCAATCTTTCTAATTCTAGAGGATATTTTTAAAAATGGACTTTTTGAGGGTAACTTGACTAGGAACACGTGATTCTGAGGTTAGATGCTTGTCTCCTTGCAAAGACAAGAATAGAAATCATATCACGTATGTGGAAAAAAAAATATATTGTAGTAGTTCTAGGGGAGAAAAATGGTGAAAGGAAAACCTCTTTTCCCCAGATAGGATAGATTACAGCGATTGCAAACACTGAATTCTGGATATACCCATATAGAAAATGCTTCTGGTCATGTGAAGTTTATGCCACAAACCACCAGCATCCAGGAAAGCCAAATCCAAGACTGACCCTTTGTTCTTAACATACCATTAATTTTGGATAGGAGAAAATACAGCCCTATGAGTTAGAGAAGGGGCTTTAACTTCGAATTACCAGCCCTTCTGCATTGGCTCAACCTGACCACAGAAAATGGCTTGGATACGTGTGAAATTGTTACAACCGGAAGACAGATTTGTGGAAAAGCCATCACTGCATCTGCTGCATCTGAAGCAATTTACTTGTGGGGTTATTGCGCAGAGTCTTGATTATCAACATTATTTGCTAAATCTGGTAAAAATAATTACCGATTCATTCTGGAAAAGGACATTTGAGCTTGAGACCACCATTTTATATTATAAAGCTTCATTATTATTCTTAAATTTCAGGGCCACATGCTTGTTAAGACAATATTCTTCTTGCCAGACCATAAAGAAATGTGGCTGCCAAATTTAAGGGAGTAGTCTCCTCCATTGCAAAGTCAATAGTCTCTAATGCTTTTTACTTTAAAGCAATAACACTTTCATGTTAAAAAAGAGCCCTGGTGGGTGACTGCACAAGGTAGAATTACTTGTGGCAAGATCAAAGCAGTACAGCTTTCAGGGAGTCTGAAATTTATGGGATTTCAATATATTTTTCCTATTTCAACTACTATTGAAAGGGAAAAAGCCTCAATTTACTTAAGAATAAAATACTCAGTATGCTGCATAGCAACTTTTGAATATTTTCTTAATGCTTTACTTTGTGCTCTTCTGCACCACAGCAGATGTGAGTTTGTGTCGTGGGATGTTTGTTTTATTACTAGAAAAACATACCCAAGAGAGATCAGCACCATTCTTTGCATGGATAAACCAATGCATTTAAATTCTATTTCACTGATGAGGTGGGACCAGCCGCAGACAGGATCAGAGGGTTTTGCACTGTGGGCTGCCTTGGATTAAGAGAACTGTAACGTACAGTCTAGCTTGACAGAGCCGTGGGGGCGTTCGCTGCAAGTTTGGTGTGGTTTCTGGGCCAGAATCGCATCCCTCTTGTGCATCCTAAAGCCTGTGCGGTCCTTGGGGCAGCTGGAGGAAGGCTGAGAAGCAGGAGCTACTTGAGGGCTGTAGAAAGAGGAGAGTGGAGGGAAAGCGGCGGCTCATTTCCAGAGGGAAGGCACTGGCTTGCTGCTTTCTGGGCCTGGGTGAAGGTGGCCTTCCTTCATGTTGTAATGTTAGGGGACATCCTTCCCGTGCAGCCCTGTTCCTCTGGCTTTCCAAAGTGCTGGTTTAGATGCCGGCCGCTGTTTGAAGAGCTTCCCGGAGAGAATGGGAAAGGACTTGGCAGCAGAGTGAGAAATTCACTTTAGAAATCCAAGGAATATCTTTAAAGAGTAAAAAAAATCTGTCGTGGCTTCTCCTGACCTATCTGGTGCTTCCTGTGACCTCTGTTTTCTCCATTACTAATTTTGCGTTTATTTTGTAACAGAAGGAAGGGGAATAAGAGGGTGGAAGGCGATTGTTTTCTCAAGACTTGGAAGTTTAGGTATGGTAGTGAGCTAAACTACAGATGAAAACCTCACTTACTGCCCAGTGTTGAGTTTTTAGCCTGCCCAAATTCGTATTTTGGGAGAGAAAGGAAGCAGGGTGAGGGAAAGATGATGAAAGGCAGAGAAGATGTGGACTTCCCATTATATTTCAGTCTTGAAGTTTGTTCCTGCTGCATTTTAGCTTTACTCTTGCTCCTTTATTTCAATCTCCCAAGTAAAAAAACAAGCTGACCTCGCTCTAAGGTCTCACTGCTTAATTATGAATTTAATTATAGCTCACATTTTTAGGCAGGGGAAATCCTACATGACTGAGGTAATTGCCATTGTATTGACCACAGTGATTAATATTTTTAGCCAATCTGAATCATGTATGTCAAACTAGCAGGCCAGGTTTTAATAACAAAGCTGTGTTAATAGATTTTTTTATTTTTTATTTTTTCAACAAATAACACTCCTTTTGGAGCATTGACATAAGATTAATGATTTGGTCTTTCACATTGAGTATGTTGCATTTCATTGAACTTGATGAACACTGGGACTTTTGAAGTAGACTTGAATTCTGCTTGCCCTTGCGAGTCCTTTGCTATCAGGTAATGCTGGATTGTATGACTGCACAGGAGAAACAGTTCATGACCAGAGAGTGATTTAGCTGCTTTACTGGAAGTTTGACTAAGTGATTTTTGAGTGGTGGTACTTGTTTTTCGTTCTGCTGCTCTGAGGCTTGCAGGGGTATTTATATAATATATATTTATTGTGAGAGGCTTCAGTTGTTTTGTATGGTTATAAACATGGTTGTGTATGTTAGTGCCTATGGGACAATAAAGGTGTGAATTTGTACTGTCACTTCCTACGCAGTAACTGATGTGTTCATGTTTTATGTCCTCGCCTCCAGAGAAGGATGAGGGTGTTCTTGGCAGAAGGGAACTGTGAGCTCCTGGATGATAGAATTCTATTTTTCTGTTTAGTGAAGTATCTTCTCCTGGTGACACTTATTAAGCAGGGCTAATGTTTGTACAGGCATTGGGGGAAAAAAAAGTAAAATCTCTTTTTAAACTTTTTTCTTGTAAAGTTCTCTCTGTGTGTATATGCTTGGGCTTGTTTGCAGATGATAAGAAACACTTTAAAAATATTTTTAAGTTCACCATTACTTAACTTTGACTTTGACCTGGCTTCTTTCTTGCTTACTTTTTATAGATGTAACAGTGAGAGTCTGCGCAAGATGCCAGAGCAATGGTTATGCCATGTCTTGGGAGAGATCAAATCTTGTGATCCCTCATCTAAATTATGTACAACCAGGCGTAGTGCTGGAATTCCATTCTACATACAGGTATTAGTTGATTTTATCTATATACAGTTATATCTATATATTTATTTTTCCTATTGAATGTTTATTTATTTTCTACCTCTGTTTGGTCAAGTAGTTTTTGTTTTTTTTTTTTCTTTCCCTGCAGAGTTTGACAGCATTTGTGCAACCGCAAAGTAATTAAGCTGTTTAGTGCAGTCTTGCTGGGCAAGTCTACTCAATCTTTGGCTGGAGGTAGATTCAATAATTGGCATTTCAGAGATCTGAGCTCAGGGTGGCTCCTGTGAAAATCCCTGCAAAATCATTAATTACTCCCCTGATTAAGTAAGCTTTGTTATCGAGTAAGCGTCTGTTTTCCTTTTGGAGAGGGGAAAGACAAGCAGGAAAGTATATTGAGTTATGAAGGGACAATGACAAAATCATAAAATTACCTGCTTTTCTTCCCTCTTGTTCTTAAGGTGGTCGTGACCACCTTCCTCTCAATTAACCCCCATCATTTTAATTTTTGGCCAATTTCCTAAGAAACAAGCCCAAGATAACTGCGTGATTTGTAACCTTCTCTCCTCAGTCAGTGTGTTCCCAGAGCGTGCGGAGCTCGCGCTGCCAGGAGAATCCGTGCTGTTTGCTTCTCACCCTCGCTTGGCCCGGGAAAAGCTGCCTTTGCCGGGCATCTCGGGAGGCAGTTGTGGCTGTTCTGGCTCGGCCACGTGCGTGTGTGCGCTACACAGCGCAGATCATGGGAAGGGCATTGGTTTTAAAGCTGTTTTTCCTTTTAAAGTTCAGCAATTACAGATATAAAAGGGAATTTTGATCCTTAAGGCCTCTGCAAAATGAATTTGGTGAGTTCATGTCTGCTGGTTTCCCCATTCACACTCTAGTGTTCTAATCCAGTGGGCTTTAATGCTGAGTATGTGAGAGAACAAGCATATTTTAGTCAGGTTTTCATGTAAAATGTAAGGCTGGGTCATGTTAAGGACTGCATGGACCCTATAGTCTTCTATTTCAGCAAACATTTGTATAGTCTGAACTTGATCAACTTTACTAAGTACATATAGCAGAGCTTGCACTGTGCCATAGTTGTTTGGATAAACAGATGCCTCTGTTTTGAGATTTCTCAAAGTTCTTGAAGTTTTTCTAGCCACTTAATGAAAACATTTGGAATTTACATCGTTTTTGGTCTAATTATTTTTGAACTACAATTTTATGTTAAGGAAAGGTGATGGTGTTCTTTGGCAGTGCTGGCTTTTAAACAGTGTGTTACATTTAGATTATAAAAATATAAAATCTCATGCATAGTGTAGTA
Organism: Tinamus guttatus; assembly: GCF_059628265.1. Lineage (NCBI taxonomy): Eukaryota > Metazoa > Chordata > Aves > Tinamiformes > Tinamidae > Tinamus > Tinamus guttatus. The sequence continues at coordinate 792,930 of NW_028288820.1, forward strand.
GTCTTATAAGGTCATTTTATTAATGCATAAAATCACAGCTCAGTGTGGTCTCTTTGCCATCTGCTTCCTGTGACATTTATTCTTGGTTTAGTGCAATATTTCTGTTTTAATGGTTATGCATAATTTTTAAGATTATGAGCATTCTAAATGACCTGTTTTAAACAGTAATATTGTTAGCTAATAATACAAATGGATGCAGAGGAAATGGTGGGAAAATGCTGGTTATGGCCTTCACATTTTTAGGGTAGGGAATTCTAGTAATCACTTCATTCTCCCGGTTGTGTGGTGTCTTGGTGGGTTTCTTTGTTTGTTTCTCGTTTTTTCTTTTTTTTTCTTTTTTTTTTCTCTCTCTCCCGTTTCCCCCCTTCTTTCTCTGTACATTAAAGCCATTATTAAAATGTCAGGGACGACTATCAAATATGTGCCTAATATCTACACTCCAGGACTAAGCACTTTGAAGGCTTTTTTGGTTTGGTTGTTTTTGTGCAGTGTAATGTACTGTTAAATACTCCCTTTGAACATATCCTGAACAGACTCTGGACCACATAGCTGAAATTGGTAATCATTTTTTTTTATTAGACATAAGTAATTTATGATTATCCATTTTTGCAGAGCTGAACAAATTCAACTAGTGATATTAACAGAGAGAAATAAGAATTTAAGCTTAGAGGATAGAATTAGAGTATTTTCATCTCAGTTGAGTGCCCTAGCCATTGAATGGTTACTGTTTAGAGGTGGATGTTTCATTTCTCTGCTTTTATAAATGAACTGCTGCTTTTATGCACTTCTTTATTTATTTTTTTTGCAAAACAGGATTTATTCTTTGGCTAGCTTATGGCCAACATGTACATATTATAAAGCCAAAGAATTGTCTGTATAGGAAATACAAGTAGACATGATGCAACAGATATTTTTTTTCTATAACAAATTCTCTGTTTTGTTAAATGTCATAACTTATTACCTGTTATATACCAATAGATTTTTCATGTGCAGAGGGCAAGTTTTCTTACTGAACTATTGACTCCCGAGGAGGCTATGAACAAGACGAGAAGAGTCAAAACTGAAACTTACTTTTTTCAAACTTTTTTTAGTTCTTGTATATGGTCATAAGGTAGGCTGTAATACAGTAGCTATAGGAACTTGAAGGAGAACTGATAGTAAAGAAAAATGTCTAGAAATATGTGATTTTTTTTGTTTGATTGTTTTTCTTTTTAAACATTCTGTAGGCTTTGTTAGCTTCAGAACCAAAGAAGGGCAAAGCAGACTTGCTGAAAATGACAATGAAAGAATTGCTAGCTTTAGCTGCACCTCTGAAAGAATCAGCAAGTGTAATTCCACAGGTAAGATACTATGTGTAATCAAAGGCAAATGTCAAAGAAGTGTTTGTTTTTCTTCAGTTAAGTACATTTTTGTTGTTGTTATTAGTGTTTTTTTTATCATCTATAGCTGCATTTTAAAATGCATTGACAGAGATTACTTCCATTACTGGGGTTACTGGAATTTGCAATATTAAAAAAAAAAAAAAAGGGACATAATTTCACCTTTTTTTTTTTTTTTTTTTTAGTGCAACAAATAGTCGTATTCATTTTGAATTTGTATGATCAATTTACTACTCATAGTAGAAGTTCACTGATTTATTTGTTTTAAAAATATACAAGGAGATTAGCAAGCATTTGTTTACATTTGAGGTATAAAAATGCATTACATAAACCATGGAAATGATTATTGTATGCAAAAAAAGTGTAAGAAAATCTTATACCTACCAAGTAATATGTAAAACTCAAATATAGGCATTTTACATGTAAAAATTTGTATCTTCAGAATTCAATGACCGAGTGCTTGAAAAGTGTTGGCAACAAATCATGGTTCACATTTACAAAAACAGAAATTAACTGGGTTCCAACCACTATGGCAGATCATCTTCTGATATAAATTTACGTAGCCTTATCAAAATCTGTGAAGCTACACAGATTACCACCTTCCCCTGCAGAGTATAAATAAAGATAAGAAAAAGCTCCATTTGGTGAGGCAAGCCTATCTGTCAGTTTTAGTTTAAAATTGGTGATTGTTTTCCTCCTTTGAGTTGCAGTTATTTTTTTCTCACAGTATCTGCAGCAGTATCTCAAGAATGTTGAGAAAGATTATTATCTACTCTGAAAGTTGTTTTTACAGTCATGATAGCTTAAGGAAAGGAGCATGTTGGCCTTCACTGTGATGACTGAACTGTATTTGTTAGAAGAGTATATTATAAAATATTAACCACTTTTAACACTGTTTCTGCTGTACCATTTCAATACGTTATTTTTAATGGCAGTATTTCTAGATTATACTTAATATAGACTTGAAGTGCAAGTGCGCATACAGATTATTTTTGTTTCGTGTTCATTGCTGTGATTAAGTTGCATTACATTTAGGGTCTTCTGCAGTTAATAGGTATTTTCTTCTGTTTCTCTTCCCCATACAGGTTCATGCTTTAAATATCCTGCGAGCGCTGTTCAGGGATACCCGTTTAGGTGAAAACATCATGCCTTATGTTGCAGATGGAATACAGGCAGCAATCCTAGGTTTCATGTCCCCTGTTTGGGCAGTAAGTTAATCCTTTGTTTTATTTCTGTAGCTTGAAAGAATGCGTAGTGGTACTCTTCAGCAGAGCTTTGGTAATGTTTGTAATAACAGTCCCAAAGTTGTTGGAATGTTGTGTGATGTAATATTCTAATGGAAAATAAAGAATAATGGAGACCCCAGAAAACTCAAGTTCAGTCATGGTATTTACTTTTTTTTTTTTTTGGTCATTTTTTTCCTGTAGTATGAAGCGTTACTGATAAGAACGAGGGACAAAGATTACCTTTCAGATGAAGATATATCTGTGACAGATTTTGAGTCAGTATGTCTAGTTAGTCAGAATTAATTTATATTTCTTCTTTCTGTTACTTTGACCATTCATTAAAATATGGAGTGGTAAGCTGTAATGTTTCATGACCTGCCATGGATAAGGGTGAATGCTTTATCTGTTAGAAATCTGGATACATTCCTGTAGCATACAAAAAGATATCTGCACAAAAACCCCTGCACTTTCTATTAGTGCCATCTTGACTTAACAGAAAATACTTTCTGAATGTATAGTTTCAGTGTACTGGCTTCCGAACAGTAGCACATGAGGTCCTTCACTTAGTTGCTTTTATGCTCCGTTTTAAAATTAAAAAGTTAGTAAGTACAACTTAAAGATCTTTTTAAATCTTCATCTTCTTTTCTTTTTCCTTTAGGTAAGAAATTCTTCTACTCTTCTTTTTAGTGCTCTAATTACAAGAATTTTTGGAGTTAAAAGAGGGAAGGATGAAAATTCAAAAAAAAATAGGTAAGCTGTTGTTGGTACCCATTTTAAATTTCCAAAACATATCCTTAGCTAACAACAATGGAAAATGCTGCTTGCTGTATGGATGTTTGAATCGTACTATTATAAAAACATCTGTCTAGGTTGGCTTAAACTGTAGTGTCAAGTGCCCAAGATGCCTGCTGAGCTGTAAGCTGTAGACTCTGCTGTTTGGCAGAGTTAACTTGTGCTCATGTGTTGCTGCACAGGGAAGGGATGCTGCTGAGAGGTTTGGGCACCTACCGCTCTTTCAGGTGATGAGTTTCTCTTGTGGTCATGAGCTATGGCTGCTCTTTTTGACAGCACAGGGAGGAGGGCAAGAGAGGCAGTGCTCACTCGTGTGTGTTCCTTTCCCTATGAGGCAGACCTACAATCTCAGCCCTACTGTTTTGCAATTTTTCCCTTCGTCCTTTTACTCTAAAACACCTATGTCTTTCCCTCATCTCTTTCCTCTAACCTTCAAAAAGTCTGTCCTGCAAAACAACTTATTTTCCCAGGAATTCAACCGTTGATCTCCACAGTCCTGCTCCAAATCCTCTATCTCACAGGTGCCTTCTGTCATCTCAAGTTTCTTCTGACCTCAGAACTGCCCATTCCTGAGTATTTCCATTTCTTGGAGCCCTCCTGCTAGAGCACAAGCAGAGAAAGTGTCTGCTCTTCCAAAGGGGCCCTTTCCCACCCCTGCACTTGTCCTGCAGCCCTTTAACTTCTGCAGCAAGACATGTCCCTGCCCTGTGCTCTGTAGCAGAGGCTGCTGTTCTAGTAGGGATTCAGAAATAATCCAGAAAAAAACTAATTAAAAATATTTATTGATGAGACTGCAGGGCCACTGAGTGTTCACATTATGGATAATTGCTATAAACATTTCAGAAATTTCCAGTAGATCTCCAAAACATAGAAAAGATGCTCAGTTTCTGAAAGAAGACAACTCTAATGCATCGCTTCTGAAAATGATGCTCATTTTTAACTATTAAGCAGCAGTTCTGTATCGCTGCTGTAGTTTCATGCCTCCAAAGATGTGGACTGCTAGTGGTTTCTGTGGTGTAACTGTTAGCTGTTTAATATGCTTACCTAACTGATTTCTGGTGTCACTCAGTCATAGGAGCAGTCATAGAATCACAGAATGGTTAAGGTTGGAAGGGACCTCTAGAGGTCATCTAGTCCAACCCCCCTGCACACGCAGGGTCACCTAGAGCACGTGGCACAGGACTGCGTCCAAGTGGGTTTTGAAGATCTCCAGAGAAGGAGACTCCACAACCTCTCTGGGCAGCCTGTTCCAGTGCTCTGTCACCCTCACTGTTAAGAAATTTTTCCTTAAGTTCCTGTGGCAGGTTATTTATGACGATGATAACACAAAAACAAGAGTGTTATCCCAGTGAAAAATTAGGTACTACTATGGACATATGAATATTAGAAAGAAGCACAAGTGGGAGATCACAGAGGGAGATTTCCCTTTAAATATAAATAATAATCTCTGCTTTTTCTTAAGCCCAGATCTCTCCTCATTCATACCTGGAATCCCACAGCCTGTGAACTCCAAGCATCTTTTCTTCTATTTTCATATTGGTTTTGTAACACTGTTTCTTGAGTTTTATTTTCAAATTTTGCTCTTATTGGGCAAGATCTGTACCTCAGCTCTTTCAGACTTGTCCCTCAGTGAAAACCTTAGCAGTACCCTCTGCCCTGCAAAGGTGGACAGGCTCCTCTAATCCTTGCAGTGTGAGTGCTCTTTGTGAACCTGTGCAAAGTCGTGCACCTCAGCATCTGCTGGACTTGGGAAATGCAAGAGCAGGGAAAGTTAATTTTCATGCATTGGCACTTGAAGTCATCAAAAGCACTGCTAATTCTTATATAACCAGCACTGTCAGCTTTGAAACTTTTTGTTTACAGGAATCTCCGTGTAGTGATTCGGTGAAGAGAGCTTAAACCTGACTCTCTTTCTTTTTCTTCTCACATTCTGCTGCATGAAAGACTTTATTTAGCCAATTTCTTATTTATAGGCAATGCTGCAAAATACATGATGGGAAAACATTTTTTAGAATAGCTCAATAACAGGGAGGAAGTATGAAAAACAGTTGCAGGACTTTCAGACTGCCTTTTTCTTCTTTTTCGAGTGACTTGAAATCAACTGGGTGATCTCTGTGGCTACTAATATAAAAGGCAAATGATACAGTTTTGCTGTTTCGTGTGAAGCTCCTCTTTCTCCCTGCAGAGCGTGTGGCTTGGGGGTAGTTTGTGCTCTGTGGGGACGCGACGTTTGGGCAGTGGCGGTGCCCGCCGCGAGGTGCCACGCGGGGTCAGTGTCGCTCCACGGCTCCTCGCGCAGCTTCCTGGGGTGCAGCTGCGCTCGGGCACCTCTCCTCTTCAGGAGCTCCAAACCTGTTTGCTTTAATACTTTGCTAGAACAGGATTTTTATGTTAAAGTGATTTTTTTCTTCTTCCCTTTTAAATCTGGTGGTTTGTTTTCAACAACGCCAGCATTGTAGCAGCTTGCATCTACAGGAGACTGTGTGAAAGCCAGGAGATCTCTGGCTTTGAGATTCTCGTTCTGTTGCTCAGAGACTTGTCTGTGTGCAGTTAAGTGGGAGCCTGTCTGAAGCCAGACAGAGCCTGCATCTGTGGTGTGGCCATTAGGACCTTGCATAGGTTTCAACTCTGCCTGATTTTTAGAAAAGGAGTTTTAAATGTCCTCCCTTTGTCAATGGGAGCTGCCTTACTGCTGGGCTATTCTGGGCCTCTATCTAAAACAAACAGGATGGGTTATGGTCATTTTCTCAACTAAACTTTGTGTGAAATTGATATGCTTTAGGTAAGGAAGTTTGTAAATAATTCAAGCAAGAAAGCCTTGTCAGAAAAGTACTGACAACACCCCTGCTGTTTCACCACACTGTGTGTTATGTTTCCCTTTTATTTTTTTTCTGGATGGAATGACTGAATGAACTAGAACCAGTGTTGGGTCCGTAAGCCATTTTGGTTTGCTTTTCTGGGTGCATGAAAAAATGAGCGGGTATGATTCGTTGTGTCTTGTCTTCCCCTCCAAACATTCCTTTGTCATTTCGTCCATTCATAGTAGAATAATGTGAAAGGGTTCCCCATTTCAGAGATAGGCAAGGGATTAAGCATGTTGACAACAGAAATACTAAGTTATATCTGCACTGACCATTTGTACTGCAGGCTAAAAGCAGGAGAGGAAGAGGAGCTGGGCTTTAGGAACATGAAATGGATATTAGGTTGGTCAGTAATGTAACCACAACAGTGTTTCTGGCTCTGAGGACGAGACTATACTGGGACTGGTAGAGAAAATCCTTTCTCTGAAAACTTGGGTTCTAGTTTGAGTAGATACTGGTAGAAGATGTTTGTCTTTGTTCAGGTGTTGGTGGGATCGTGCTGTAGATGGGTCATTTACCCTGTGTTTGCATCAGTGGCTGTACTGGAGCGAAGAACTGGGGCAGTGAAGGACAGGGATTTCTGCAGCAGAAGAGGAGCTACGCAGGTGTGAACAGCTTGTGCAGATGCGCTGCCCTCTGCTTGCTCTGTTTTTGTTGCCAAGTGTGTGGCTGACCTTTCTCAGCAAGTCTGCACGTTTGAAAGTAACTAGGTAGGACCAAATTGTTGTACAGTTGTACAGAGCTCTGATGGGGCGTCTGGGGTGGCTGCCGCTTGCAGACAGAGGAATTGCCTGTAGTATTCTGGGGATAAACTGAAGTTTTTGTGGCACCAAGGTGGCCGAGTGCCGCTGACACCTGGTGTGATAACTGGACGGCACTGTGGAGGTGTCACTGAGATGCTCATTGACTGTAATCCGGAAACGCTCCGCTCGGACTGGGAGAGGCACCGCTGGCAGGAGACCTCTGTGCCAGCTGAGCTGCCACAAAGCCTGGCAGGGGGTGAGCAGCGTGAGGGGTCTGCAGCTCTGGCATGGAGCGGCTGTGGGGAGGCCGCAGAGCTGGCCTCTCGGGCTGCCTTCCTCGCACCAACACAAATGTGGCGGGATTCATAAAACCTGCCTCGGAGCTCAGGATTTCTTGGACTGCCAGCTGCAGGGGAAACAGCTGAGGCTGCTTTATCTTGGATCTCGCCACTGCTTCCCTAGTGGATTTTCTGTAGCAGCCTTAGTCTGTCGCAGCTTCTTCCACAGCAGTTGAAATCCTGGCTCAGTGATGCTGATGTTTCATGAGTCACCTAAGGAGATTAAATGCCCTTGGTATGTCTGGGCCTTGCTCTTCCTCTGAGCTCCTTCTCGACAACATTTTGTCACCCGTTTTCCTCCATGCCACCTTCGTTTTTCCAATGACTGCTTGCAAATGGGGGTCTGATGCAGTAGATTATCGTGTGATGGTTTGTTTTTGTTAAAAAGAAAACACTGCACCTTCTTTCTGTTAAAAATAGGCCACGTTTATTTTGGTCAACTTTCTTTGTGCTGTTTTAAATGCTCTGGCTCTTTTTTATTGACTTTGACAGATTTGGAAGACTTAATGTCAAAACTATCTCAAGAAAGCATGCGAAAGTTCAGGTTGAATCAGATAACCATTACAGCTCTACTGATTAATAGTTCAATAACAATATGCTTGTTTAAATATAATTTGGAACAGGCTTCCTATTCCTAAATGTTTTTACGGTGGGAGTAACGGTGATAAGGTGCTATTAACTGGTAAATGTAAGATGAAAGTTTTGTGCAGAAACTCGCACACATTAAAAACAAGCTCATAAATCTGTTTTTCTCTTTATTGTTACCTGAATTATTTTATTCATTTCACAACTTCAAAACTATCTAAAATATTTAGCCTATGGTGAAAAAAATCGACTCTTCTCCTTGAGCTTAAGGATGGTGTTTGTCTATGTGATTTCAGCTGATTTTAGGAACAGGAAATGCCCATGTCTTTTTGAAATGCCTAGTGGCCACAGGACTGCTTTGACTTGAAGGTTTTATTCTGTAAACCCTTTGCTAGAACAATACTAATGTGCATGAATTCCAGTCAGATCTATGGGACCGATGGGGTGACACACACACACGCATCCACACACTCCCGAATTGGGGGAAACTTCATAATGTGATGTCCTATGTCACAGACAGAAAACAGAGATGAGTGCAGTAAAGCAAACTGAATAAAGGCTGGCCCACCGTAAAAATATGTGTGCTGCTCTGAAGTAATTTCAGCCCATTCATTTGTTTTAAATAAGTTAAGGGCATAGTGTTAATGTTTAACATAATGAGTAAAATATATTAGATGAAATAAAAAGCATTATAAGCCTAATCATCTCTGTAATTTAGTTTCTGTTGCAGTGATAAAAGCTTTCATAAGTTTGAATTGATGCAACTGTTCTATTTTGTTTCATGCATAAGGTAGACAGCCCCTAATTCACAAACTTTATATGTGAAGTAAGAAGCAGTTACTCTCCACAGAAGTACTGCCAGATAGTGAGAAAGAGTGCAGGTTATGATGTTAACTTGGTGGGAAAAATTATCAAGATAAATATATAGGGAGTTATTGAACAGAATTATTGGAGGCTTTTGTAGAGATATATACATTTTTCTTAATTATGCTTGTCTGTATGCATGTGTGAATGCACATGCATGCATATACACGTGGCTTAACTTTCTAGAGAAATAGTTGTTAAAAAAAGTATGTGTGTGTATGTAGGTATATATAAAAAAAATCTTATATTGATTAACGCATTGCCGTAAATGCAAAGACTGTGTCTGTGATGTTAAGTGGTGCATCCCTGTTTTTCTTGCGAGCCCCTTGTGTGTTTACTTCTTTGCTGTTTTATCAGCAGAAGTGCTCTTGGAAAAAAGACTTTACAAATTATTTTAGTCAACTGCATGTTGCATAATTATTCCTCTCAGTCACACTTTCCCTGAAGTATTTGTTTGACACAGGTGCACTTGCCATACCTGATTACACAAAGGTATCATAAATAGCAAACCAAGAGGGATAAAGAAAATTGTGCTTAAAAAGAGATCAAAGCAAACTAGACCATGCAGTCCTTAGGAAATCTTGGCTAGCTCTCTTGTAAATAAAAGTGCTTCTAAAGCAGAAGGTATTCAACTACTGTATTTATGTAGGCCTTGATTGACAGTTCAGTTATTAACCTTATAAAAACACTGCAACGTAAACTAATAAGAATGTTTATTCTAGCATTTCTATCTGAAGGGAAATGGAAACCGAGATATAGTGGCATATTCTTAGTTCCTCTTAAGTATTTATTTTAGGACTACGCAGCATAAAAGAATGTTTTCTCAAGTCAGTGAACTCGAACTATTTTGCTTACTGTTCTGAGTTCTGAGATTCAAGTATTTTCCTAAATCTTTGCAAAGCAAATGTTAGATTTATTGAAGGTGCAAACCCTACGTTTTTATAATGATTCTTCTATCCAGTTCGTAGTGTTTTTCATTTCATATGGGGTAAAAATGAAATCTGAATCTGTGTGGGTTTTGTTGTTGCTGTGGTGGTTTAAGCTGACTTGATAAGCTGGTGGACCAGTTGGCCTTTGCTGTCGCTGAAGAGGTGTCCAGTACCATGTTAGGTCTAGAAAAACAAGCATGCAATAATCTTGGTTAAGTCTAGAAAAAACAAGGATGCAGTAATCTAATATGCCTTTGCTCTTAGTCTTACTAGCTGATATATCACACTATTTTTTACAGTTGTTTTTTCCAGTCTTCACTGTGGTTCCCCAAGCATACCCTCAAAAGTACATGACAGCTCCGTCTTCCATTCTCTTAATAAGAATGGTGGTGGTTCACTTGTCCTCATCCAGAGGAAGTGCTAATCAGGAGATCTCACAAGTACGCTCCTGTCTGAATTGGAGAAAAATTAAATGGAGAATTTTATTTGGCTTGAAATGGGTATTTCAAATACTATAGCACACATTGTGCCAAAAATAATAGTTTATGCTGAAACTAAGGCGATGTTACTGACTCTTTCTAAAAAACATATAAATCTTGTTATTCCTAGTAGAAACTATTGTTTACTGAAACTTCAGTAGCAATTCTTGACTTTTAAATACAGGAAGGGAAGAAAAACACTGATCTATTAAAGAGATCTGCTGAAGTTAAAACCATGGTACTGGAGTGGAACATACCTTTGTGGCATGATAGAAACATAGACTGGAAAGAGGGCCCCTTGATACCATTTGGTTTTTTCCAGCTTGAAGCTCTGTCATCTTCGATTCCTCCAACTCATTGTAGCTTGCTGTCAGGTTTTCCTTTAGCTTGCTCTTTGTGGACTGAAAGAACCTCCCTCCCTCAGTGGCTTCTCCCAGGGGATGTCCTGTAGGCCCCAGTGTCCCACCAGCTGTTTGCTGGACCTTCTTCAGGTTTTTCTGATGGCTTTGGAACCTGATAGCTCAAAGCCAGATGCAGAATTGTGTGCGCAGCCTTGCAGTGCCAAGTAGAGGAGAACAGCTTCCCCTGATCTTCTGCCACGTTCCTCCTAGAGAACGGAGCCCAGGACGTGGTTTAGTCCCTTTGCAGTGGGAACCTGCCATGGGCTCGTCCTCCGCCTGGCAGCCTCGGCAACCCCCAGGTCCTTTCCTGAGGGGCTGCTCCTGAGCCAGCTGCTCTGCAGCCTGTGATAATGCTTGGGGCTGTTCCACCCAGGTGCAAACTTTCTCCTTCTTGAACTACATGAGGCTTCTGTTGGCCCAACAGGTCTAGCTTTTCTCCAGATCATCCCGTGTATGTTTTGGAAGATTCTTGCATATAGTCTTTTCTGAGCAGTGGCACCAAGGTTGAAATTGCTTGTTGCTAAAATATATGTACAGGTTGATATTTTTATTTAAATATGTGTGCTATATACACATGCATGCATGTGTAGTATATTTTTGCATGCACATGCGTATTGTGTATGCACACAAAAGAATTATCTATGTGTGTATGTCCATGTGCACGCGCATGCAGTCACAAGCACCTCTGTGTGCTGATGTATGTGCATGGCAGCCACAGTTCCATGAGCTCCTCTGCATGTGTTTCAGCTTTGAGGGTCGGCGTTTCTGTGCACACTGGCAAGCCCAGAATCACATGAACACATCATAGTAAGGGTCCTGCTGGGACATGGGCTCGGGTCCTTTCATAAGCACATAGCAAGGATACGCTTTAGTTTCTTTTATAAGCTAATCAAGTCACATCTTTAAAAGAATTTGCTTTTTCCTCACTATTCCTGTGGGAAGACTTCTGGAATGCTACCTTCCCAAACAAACTTCTCAAGAATCTTGCTGCTTTGATCGCTGGAAACTTAACTTGCAGCATATATTTATTCATGGCCATTTAATACTTATTTGTTCTTATGCCAGCATTGTACTTTATTTTAAATAATTATTTTTCCTCTCTGATGCCTCCCTTGAGCTATTTGTAGATGTCAGTCATATATCCCATCGGTTAATTTTGCCAGAGAAAACAAGCTGAGGCCTTTAAATCTCCGCTCCAGGAATTTGTTTTCTATTCTCTTGGTCATGTGAGTAGGTTCTTTAGACCTCTCTTTTATTTGGAAATTCAGCATGGTGTATACTAGGTTACATCCTACCTTATTTTTTGGAGCGTGGTATTAAAACTTTCTTGTCCATATTGGCTGTATCATGATAGATATATTGCAGAATCACATTTGCCCTTAGGTGCTTGTCGTGTTGATGAGGGGAACTCGCGTGCTTGGATCGCTTTGTTACTTCTATCTGATGAGCTCTTGAGTTGCAACACCTTTTTTGATTACTTCTCAGGTACAGCGTCCTTATCTGCTATTACATTCTGTGTCATTCTACTACTCTAGTCCTCAAAAGATACTCGTGATTGTTTTATAGTTTGAGGCTTTATTCTCTGCACACAATGCCTCCAAATTTTGTTTCATCAACAGATTTTTATTAGCGCTCTGCTGAACTCTTACTGTTGTCTTCAGTTAGAGTATTAAACAACATTGTTCCACGTCTAGATTAGCTCCACCAGCAAGCAACTTCCAGTTTGCTTGTTTGCTTTTCAACATAACTGGCTTTGCTGTTAAGGCCTGTTGTCTTTAATTTTTCTATCTTATCTAATTGCAACATGTGCCTCATCTAGATTAAGCCATTGTATAACCTACTCAAAACTGTAGTTAAAATGTGGACCTCATGTAGATTTTTTTTTTTCCCTCATACTCTTGCAGGGGGTTGTCTACTCCTTGCTCTCCTATGTGTCTTACAGAAATCCCATGGTATTTTCTAGCTGTGAAGGAAGAATTGTGGGAGGTGGATCTCTGCTGAGACCTAGAGAGCTGCCCTATGTGTGTGTGTGTGTGTGTGTGTGTGTGTGGTGTTTTTTTTTTGTTGTTTGTTTGTTTTTAAGCAAATCTTGATTAAAAGGTTTGCACTTCTGAATTAAGTTACACAAGACACCTTGAGATATCATTGTCTAGGAAAATCAGTTACCTTTCTTTACTAAGGTATGGGTGAGGTTGGTACAGCCTAGTTTGGTAAGATTTTTGCACATTCCACTTTATTCCAGTTTTAAATGATTCCCGTACCTTTAACTGTTCTCTCAAGCTGCTTTTTTCCCCTTTTAAGAGATATGTCTATGCACTCTTGAGGTCAGAATGAAGGTGTGTAGTTTTTCTAAATTATTCTCCCCACCAGCCCTTTTGAGTAACTTAATATTACAGATTTGCTTTGACAGTCATGCCACATTATGCTGTCCTGTTTTTTAAAATCCATTATAGAGATTATCTTCTGAATTGTTTGCTAAATTCTACGTTTTGCTTCCCTTTTTGTTTTTTAATTTCAGTTAATTTTCCTGTCATGAAATGGCAGTTATATTTTGCCATTTAATTGTCTGTCATATTCTTCAGTTATAACTGGGCAGTAAATGAATCATTTACCATCTGAGAGCATTAATGAATTAGCTTTGGTCTTTACTATAACCTCACTGTAAAACATCTTACTGTCCATTCTCTCCTTGTCTTTTTAGATAGATGAAGAAAACTTTTTGTCAGTTATTTTAATTCTGTGCATCTGAAGTGTTTTTGTTCATAGAGAAATAAGACATGTCAATTTATAGAAACAGAATGTGAAATCTGAGGTAAGAGGATCTACCTACTTAGTAAATGATGTGAGTCAGGTAAGGAACATAAATGTCAAGAAAGGCAATAAAAAACTGCTGCAGTTCTGTTTTCTTTCTATTAATGAAGGCAAAAGAAGCAAATATGTAAATACGGATTGTCTTTATAAATTTGTCCTTTTGGATAGCAATTATGCCAAAATCAGTCTTGGTTTAAAATGATTTGGTCAAGAGTTGTTTCTGCAGTGCAGCAAATGAATTTGTTTTTCAGGTTCCCCATTATTGCTCTTTGACTTAAAGGATCATCTGATGTGTTGCAGTTAATAATTTCAGTATAATCATTGGTGTAATGAGAGTCCATCTTGCAGGACACGATTAAAAGAGAACTTACATCATTATAAAAGCAAAAAATAGAGCAGAAATATGAAAATATATTACAGGTAAACATTTAGAGACATGAAGAGAGAGAACGTAGTTTTCATGAAAGTGTGTATTTCAAATGCTTAATATATATATATTTTTTACTTTGTCACGGGTTTGACAATGTATTTGTCACACAAGAGGTACTGGGAATATTCCTGTTTAAAATGAGCCCTGGAGACCCTAAATGCCCTCTGAAGGTTTGTCTCTAGATGTAAATATCACCTGTGTTAAACTCAACTATGAGCATATTTACTGCGAATGTTCTTTAACGTATCAGTTATTAAAGGCAGGATACAAGGCTATAAAGCTGTTAGTCCTTCTGAAAAGCATAGGAAAGAACAGAAGCAGGTAATCTCCGACACGTCACAGTAAAATGATATGTGTGCCCCAGTGTCACAGCAGCACTTTAATCTCCTGTTCTCTTAGGTCTACAGCAGTGCTTGGCCAAGTATGCTGCAACATCCATGAGTTTGTTCTCAGATGTATTTTCTTAAAATCCGTTAAAATTCACATATTAAACAGAAATATGTACTATTTTTTTAAAAACACACTGACTATAACAACACAGATATTAAACTGTGAAGTACGCAGCATTGCTGCATTAGCATCGCTAATTAGGGAGAAAAATGAAAAGTGTAATGAAAAGTGTAATAATTGGAGTTGTCGCAGTTGTTCAGTAGCATTTGTGAAAGAAGTAGGATGAAAAAGGATCTCCTAGGAACTATTTGGGCTCTTAAGCATGGCTATAATATTTTAGGAAGTTAGAATAAAGCTGCAAGTAAACAGAATGCTTTAATCTGAAATACCTTTTGTGAATTTGGTTATAAAAGTTTGATGCTACTTTACAACCATAACAGATAAAAACTTGGAGGTGTACAGTGTTTATAAATTGCTGTAAAACACCTCAAGTTCCACTCTTATAAGGGAAAGCCAAAGAACTAGTGCTGAATGAATAGAACAGCTGTTGACTGTCATCAAAGGTATAATAAAGGCTTCTGTTTTACCTTGTTTTGAAGAAAAAGAAACTGTTCTTTTTCCTTTTTTTTTTTTTTTTTTAATATGAGTGTTAACACTATAAGCTTTACTCTTGCTTGTGCTTAAAATAGACTTTTCCTTTAGAAAAACTTAAATCTTACAAGTCAGGTTTCAGTTTTAAAATCTCTGCCTTTGTTTTAAATTTTACTACTAGAGGTAGTTGTAAAGTCTGGATAGTTTACCAATGATTCACTTCTATCTTCCGAATCCTTGCCGATGGGAATCACGTTCTATTCTTTGTGGCATCACGTGCCTTTAGAGTAACTTGTCCATCTACGTGGTCTTTGTATTCTGTAAAATGGCTTTCTTACTATCATCATGATGTGTTTTTGCCTTTCAGATAAACCCTGGTACAGATAAGGGTGGGAAAGAATATGTTGGGCTCAAGGGCTCCTAGGATGGTTAGGAGCGGCAGGTAGAGCTTGATATTGTGTGGTTATGGCAGACAAGATCCCCCTGGGAGACTGTTTTTTAGTGGAATCTCTCCTCAGGTGGAAGACCTGAGCAGAAGCTGTTAAGAGACTCGGGTAGGTCTCCCGTTCTGTGGAAACACTCCTCATCAGCCTTTCTTCTGCAAAGTGCTAAACACGACTGCTCCGTGTAGCCTTCACAATTGAGCCTTAGCATGGCTGCAGTGTATTCTAGGTTGGCATCTGGTATTTCCACAGATTTGTTTGCTTATGATCATATATTGACAGTGTTAAAATGTGAAGTGTCTGGGGGGAATATGTTGCATCTTTCCTCCTACTTTTTTACTAATGTGTTGTACATATACATGGTTTTGCAAATAATTTTTACAAGTGATATTTAGAAGGATATTAGTGTTTTATTAGTTTACTTCTCAACTTTTTGACTTTTAAACACATTTTAAAAAAATGTCTTACACTGAGGAGGGGGATTTATTGTAAGCAGCATCAACCCACTGGTATATTTTCTGTCTAAGTAAAATACTTCCGATTGCAGTAAATAATGTGCCACCCATCAGTTGTTTAGATTTCAGTAATCCCATTTGAAATTCTGGATTATGAAACTGGCCTTCTTTGGGATCTGAATAGGAAAAAAAGAAACTACTGTTACAGAACATGTGGCTGAACATACTGTTAAAAAATGAGCTCTGAAGCAATATAAAATATTTTCATCTGGACATGGGAAAAATATTACTGTCTTAAGGCTCTTCCCAGTTACGTCTCTCATAAACATGCTTTAGGGTGGGTAGCTATAAAATCCCGTGATCCACCAAATGCTGGTTTTAAGGATTTAATTATGGTAGTTGCACTGCCAAAAATCTGTGTTTGAACTATGTCAGTGACTAATGGAAAGAATGAGTAGTTATCTGTATCTTCAATTTAAATCTATCGTTTGTTGTCAGATTTACTTTAGGAAAGGAGGAACAAGTTTGTTCCGTGATAACTGCTAACAGTGATTTTGGATTATTTTAGTCCACATTTAGTTGGTATGTTCCTTCATAATTAGAGATGTCAAATGCTTATCTTTTGAAGATATGAATTGCATTATTAATTACAAAGTCTAATGCACATCTGTGTGTGCACATGCCTTTATGCTTGGATCTTTTTATATCACTAATATGAATGAGCCTGATCTTAATGTTGGCTTTGATTTTTTCAAAGCAGTATATTTTTGATGAAATTAATGGAAAATATATTGCATGGTGTCCTGAACATTTTTTTTCCTAAGAGTAACTCCTTCATTTTGCAGAGTTTCTGCTAATACTTGGCCTTTCTTATTTCTTCTGGGAATTGGAAGCCATTTAAAATTATCACTTGGCAGTCAATCTGCTCATAGGCAGTTGTGTTTTTCTCAAAGAGCCTTTGGGCATCTCTTCTGCAGATGACTGGTGATTAAGGCAGCACTTTTAATTAGACTACCTTTTCCCCTCATGTAACCTGTGGAGCAGTAAACCAAGTAAAAGTTTAGGTAAGTTAACCAATTCAGTCATAGACTGTCCCTGTGAAAAACTTGTAGGAAATGACAAGAAAGTAAAGGCTGTCTTTCTAAGAATATGCAGTTTCATCATTTATTTGTTTTTTTTCAACTTGGCTGACAAATTTAGAGTATATTTAAAATGGGGCTGTTCAAAAATATGTATTGCATGAGACTAATAACAGCCCAGCCTACTTGCATGCCACCCTCTTCAACTTCTGACCAGAGGCCGTCCATTCCATGGGAGATTTGACATCTATTCCGCCTTTGCCTGATAGACTTGGGCATAGGACCTGGTCGTGTCACAGTGCCTTTTGAGGACTGATTTTTAAATACAGGATTTTAGTGTTTTAAGTACAAAAACCTCAGTAGGATGTATGCCATGTGCTATTTGACTTGATGCGTTTACACAAAGCTTGTGTTTTACCTTGCCTCTGGCTTGTACACTTTCAGCTTGCTGCACAGCGTTTGTACAGAAAATTTGAAGTTATTTTGCAGTTAGATTGGCTGAGAAGTTGCAGCTTTGGAGTCTGACTGGGACATTAGGAAGCATTTGGTTTCACAGAATCACAGAATGGTTGAGGTTGGAAGGGACCTCTAGGGATCATCTAGTCCAACCCCCTGCTCCAGCAGGGACACCTAGAGCACGTGGCACAGGGTCACATCCAGGTGGGTTTTGAAGATCTCCAGAGAAGGAGACTCCACAGCCTCTCTGGGCAGCCGGTTCCAGGGCTCTGTCACCCTCGCAGTAAAGGAGTTTTTCCTCACATGGAGGTGGAACTTTCTGTGTTTCAACTTGCACCCGTTACCCCTTGTCCTGCCTCTGGCCACCACCCAGAAGAGTTTGGCCCCATCTTCTTTACATTCTCCCCTTGGGTATTCTTACATAAGATCCCCTCTCAATCTTCTCTAGGCTAAACAGGCCCAGCTCACTTAGTCTTTCCTCATACGGTAGATGCTCCAGTCACTTAATCATCTTTGCGGCTCTCCGCTGGACCCTCTCTAGAAGCTCCACGTCCTTCTTGTCCTGGGGAGCCCAGAACTGCACCCAGTGCTCCAGGTGCGGCCTCACCAGAGCTGAGGGGAGGGACAGGGTCACCTCCCTCGACCTGCTGGCAACACTTGGGTTCTGTAATAAGAAATTACACGTTTTTTAAATAATCTGTGAATTAGTGAATAGATGTTGACATTTTAAACCATTCTTTTTAATGCTTCACTTCAAATTCATTCATAATTTAAAAGCTGTTACCTAAACTGGTTTTGTTTTGTTTTGTTAGAACTTACTGCAGAATCCTTGGCCATGCTTTTAGTTACAGCATTTCAATATGCCGTTCTTACGTGCCTTGAGAAGCTTCCTGAATCTCCTTGTCTGAACATTTGCTTCCATCCAGTGATCTGTTTTTTTGCTGTGTTTATTCTATGGCCTGTGGCTAAGGCATGTTTTGTTAGCTGAGTGCTGGATGAAGCTTTGGTGATGTTTGCCATGTGCTGATTTAGTCTTGCATGTTTTTGTTTTTCTGTTGTTGTTTCTTATGGTACACATATTTTATACAAACATTCAGTCTTACTGTCTCATCATGTTATTTTTGTAGACCTAGGTCTGCTGGTTTGAAGCTTTTGCAGTGGAGTCAGGCTAACATATACTTATTTTTGTTGATCGTGCGATCGTATGCATTTGTCTTTGTTTTTGGAACTCTATTTATGCAAAGAGCCTATGTCTCATTAAAACTACCCTGCTGTAACATTTAAAAGGCTCCTTGCTTAAAAGATGCGTAATGGTTTCCTATAAACAGTCCTCTCTTATCTGTTCAGAAGGTTGTAAAACAAACAGGAAAAAAATATCTCCTTATCTCTTTAGCTTGGATTGATATGCTGTTGTGGCTTGAACTGGGGTGCTTCACTAATTTGGGCTGCTGCTGAGTTCGATAGGCATCACTGCACTGTTCTGTTTTGAATGTGGTTATTAGATGGAAGGTACATCTACACAAGCAAAAATGTGCCCTGGAAATGCCACCGCCGACATATGATGGAAAGGGTGTGAAAGGGCTAATGGAAGGCCAGACACTTTTTACTGCTATATTTTACAGATCTTCTTTGAATTCTGTGATACTTCTCAGGACCATTTAAATATAAGCATCCACTTAGTGTATTGTATATTAAATATATGGTATTAGCTATTTAACACATTAGCCATGCTAATGCAAATGCAGGCTTCTCTTGTTTGACCAATATGTTGTTAAAATGGTGCCGGAAACTAAGCTTCTGTGTCTTTTCTTTTTGTTAATTGCCTTAACATTCTTTTCTCCAAACAGGCCTGACAGTCTAGTTGATGAAGTCAGTATTCACACACAGAGTTATGTAAAAGGTGTAAACTAGACTGTATTGTCATTTCTAACAATAAATTTTACCTCCTCTGAAAGGAGTTCCTCATGGGTACGCGGTTCTCCTGGCTCTCCAAGTTCACTGTATCACCAAAAATCTAGTAAGATATTTTGAGGATAGCGTTTTAATGCAGAATGCTAACTGTAACCCTTATTCCTTCCCTTTTTCAGAATGACGGGAAGGGAGTTCTTCTCTCGGTTTCCAAGTCTTTACACTTTCCTTCTCAAACAGTTGGAGGTTGTAGCCAATTCACTGGACAGGTAAGGGAATATCTCAGCAAGATTTTCTCCATAAAGTGCCCCGTAAAGGTTAAACTGGAAAGAGATGTCAGGCGTACTCTAACGCTGTTCTTCTTGTCAGTGCTTCTTGAGCGTGTTTTGCTAAGCCTTTTTTTCTTGTAACTTTTGAACATTGCAGCAAGTCTCTGGAGTATGAACTAATGTTGAGTGATTAGCAGCTGCTTTTGTTTCTCCTGGCTGTTGCTATGTACCTAGGATTAGACTTTAAATAACTAGGATATCTTTTCAGAGAAAGATTTAAAAAAAAATGGGTGTTTGGCTGTTTGTCTAATGTTAAATGGTGAGTGTGACTTGCTAAAATGTTTAAATGATACAGGGTTATACGGCCTCATGTAACCCTACATGAGTACTTTTTAGCTCATGACGCACTGATCTTGGGGGAATGTCCTTGATCTCTTTTGAAGGCGTCCACAAATGGTGTCTGGGAGTTCCAATTTGATCAATGTGGATAATACAGTTTGGATGGCTGCTAATGCTATGACCCCCAGGTTCATGAACTTTTAAAGTAAACCTTTATGGCGCTGTGTGTTTTCCATGCTGTGGAAGTTCAGCAGCTGATGTACAGGCGATTCAGCCATCTGTGATGGTCTGAAGTGGGTAGGGGGGGACAAGAGTGTCAGCAGCCGTTAGGTGTTGCCCTGTCTCTGCTCCACGCTAAGGACGTGCATGTGCTGCAGGCAGTCTGCCCTGCCTGACGTTTGCAAGGGGGACAGTGTCATCACCAGAAAATATAAGGACATCTTTAAACTGAGAAAGATTGAATGCTTTTTATCAATGCAAGTTAAGACTTGTATTCCACTCCCCTCCAAATCTTTAGCTAAAACAGTAATTATTGATTGAATTGGATTGTATTTTTGATCATTTTTACAATATAAATATTAGCCAGTCGGCATTGTTTGCGTCTATCTGCCACAGCATGTTGGTTGCATCAGTAGCAAGGCCATCCCAGCTGTAAGCCCCTTTGAATAGAGGTCCGCAGTGGTGGGTAGGAGAATGTCCTGGGTGGTGTGTTGGATCCTACCAAGGTTTTCACGTTCTTCCAGCGGCCAACCTTAGGCACCTTCTGTAAATGCAGAAGGGTACTGAGTGTGCAAGTGTCCCAGGGCCAGTGTGAAGGATGATGTTGTGTAGGGTGGCTTTCTTTTTTTCTTTCTTTTTTTAACCAAATACTTCTTATAACTTATTTGTTTAGGGAAACTGAAGAGTTGAAACTGCATCCAAATTTGTTCCTTTTGCTTTTAATTCTGGGAAAGCTGTATCCATCTCCAATGGATGGCACATACTCAGCCCTGAGCATGGCACCATTTGTTCCATTTATTATAAGGTAAGGTGTTTTTTGGTGGACTTTGACAGGACGTGTTCTTTTTGGAATCTGTTTTTACTTTTTCTCCCATTAAAGTGCCTTTTCTTAAAGGAAAAACATTGGTGTTCATTGGCTTCCTTTTCTTATTAGTGCTTTGTTTTCAGGGACTAGAAAGAATTTACACTGTGTGCAGATGGCTGTATGACTTGTTTTTAAACTTCATCAGAAAATACTGTACAGCTTGGCTGCTACCAGACAGAGGGTAAATGAGAACTCATGGGCTTGGCTGGCTTCGCAAAGTATTTCTTGTAATGCTAAAACTTTTTTAAGGTTCTTCAGTCCTGCAGAATGATTGCTGGTAACGCATAAATGTAATGATTCCCATATCTAATATATTTCTATGGTGTTAAGCTTTTATATATAGTGAAATCTTCATTTATGTAGTGGTAACACCAAGGTACTTGTAGACATTTTGCAGACATTTTGCTGTGGTGCACACTACAGCTGTGGGGGCTGAGGTGCTTGATAAAGGGACAGAACTGTGATAGGTGAGGAGAAACGATCAGTGATCTGTTGTTTGACAGGAAGTCCTGCTCTCGGTGTGAAGCGGGGTCAGAAAAGTTCTGTAATAAACCTGTGTCTTTGAGAGTGAAACAAGATAAACTAACAAGATAAGCTTGTTTCTATCCTAAGATCTTCCAGTTTTAGGTATAAGCAGCTATTTATATTAGAAAATAATTGCTCAGTTGCTTGTTTTTCACAATAGATGTGATGTTATAGTGTCTCCTCTTTCTTGCAATGTTTGGAACTTTCAAGAATAAATAGTATTCTACAGTGTTGGGGTTTTGTTGTTGTTGTTTTGTTTTTGTTTTTTTTTCCCTCTCTTAAAAGAAAGTGCATATGCATTTCATTTAACATTGTGTCTAACAGCATCTAAGAGCACTGTCTTAAAATTATGCTTTGTTTTGCTGCCGTCCTTGAATCTTGAATCCTTTTTGGGGAACTGTTTTGAACTCATTGCCTACATTACTTAACGTGTGTGTGTGTGTGTGTGTTCCTGTAGTAGATTTAAAAAAAAAATTATTGGTTAACTTTTGGAATTTTATAACATATTTTCCTCTGCTACTGCATCTGCCAGTTTTAGAAAGGTACATACCCCAGCAAAATAACTCATCAACAGAGCTTACACTTATTTGGTGCTTTGTCTTGTGGTTGTTTAACTGCTTTTAGAAGATGCAAGTAGAAAAAAAAACTGATGAAATATGTCAGCAAGATCTTAAAACATTGAAACTTTCATCATTGGGTCTGCTCCTCTTTACCTCCTGTTAACTCTACTAGGAGTAGTGGTGGGAGTAAAATAAGAGTGGTGATGAAGACAAATATGGTATTTTCTGGGTTTTCTTTCTACTGAACTTGACAGTAAGGACTGGGAATTCTGCTGTAAGCTTGGGACAAAATTCTTAAGTCTTGCTGATAGAAAATTATGTTGAACACAGAGATCTGCATTTTCTGATGGCTTACTTAGCAAAGCATTGGTATTTTTTGTGGTTGCCAGGAAACAATGCTAAAGATTCTGCAGGGGAGAATGTACATGTTTATGATAGAGGTCAGCATGACTTTACTGCCTGTATTTCTGTGTGCAGCTCTTACGCACTTGTTTGTGGGTATCGTGTTTATTTTCAGTTTATTCTAACTGCATTAACCAGTACCTGCAGGTGACTTAAACCTGGGAAAGATAAACCTAACTGCTTCCTTGTGAGATTTTTCTCTTCCTCAGGAGCAGATGAACTAAAGCAAAATTCTTTCCTAGTCATTCAGTTGTTGTTTAGAAGATGGTAGTGAAAATTATTGTGAGATGATCACTTGGAGAGGATCTAAGAGAAGGCCTGATGCCCAATGCCATGTTCGTCAAGACACTAAATCGTATATTCCTTTCACTCAGTGTATTGTATTATATAGTATGTATATAATTACACAGTAGCCCGATGCTGCTACAACATTTAATTGCCATATTTTGCTGTGAGATTTTTAGGTTTCTAAGGCAGCAGCCCTCTGTGAAAGGTAGGTACTGCTTACGCACCAAAGGAAATGGAAGGCTGTAAGTATAAAACATAACTGATCGTGAGACTCTTTCCAGGGCTCTGCCCACAATAAAGTGGCATTCACTTGTTGATCTGGGAGGATAAACAGAATTCTTGGTGTGCTTGCAGGCGACTGGGCAGCCCTCTGAACAAAACTGCTTTTAGCAGGAAGAATTCTCATTAGGCTCTTGAACGGTTTCACTTAAGCCGGAGTGGAATTTTCCATCTAGTGGGAGTTGAGCTGTGGTTGCTCTGACCGTGCTGAGAAGAATTGCACAATATGAGTGGGATTAAATGCTGCAAGGACAAACCTCAGTCTCCGTGCACATACTTGCTACTCCCGGCTAAGCGAGGGCATTTAGTTACCTAGCTGCAGTTCTATTAAAAGCCCTTTCTTCCCCCTTGCAGATGTTTTATTTGGAAGAGTACACTTTGATTCGCAACTTATTACTTCACTTGATTATTTTAACTTTTTTTTTTTAAAAGTTTTTTATTCTCTTTTTAATTTGGAGCTAGATATCTTCTCTTTAGTGATTACTTTCTAAGATGAAGGAATGTACAGAATGCCTTTGATTAGCAAGGGAGGTGATCAGGAGGTAATGTTTTAAGTATGAAATGAAAACAACCTCCCTTTCTTCTCCTCCTCCTCCTCTTCCCTATGTCCAAAAAATCTCTAATCTCTTCAGAATGATGCAAATTTGAGTTACCTTATGCCTTTTCTGGTACCATAGCATTGGCAGAGTGTTTGTTTAGCGTTAAGTGTTCGGTTCTGAATTCTCTGGAAGAATAAATTGGTATTGCTGCAATGACTTGGATATTCTTATCTCCTTGAAGTCTATCACTTTCTAGGAGTAGGAATTCTGAATAATTTAAGCAATTTTTTAAAAAATAAGCTTTAAAAACTCCTAGATATATGTGCCTCATGTTCTTCCTGACAATTTTTTTTATTCTTAGTGGAATTTCCCTTTGAAATTATTGTCAAATATCCAGATTTCAAAGCAGTGTTACCCCTGGTTGCGTGATGTTTCAAGCCATTAAGAAAGTGTCAAGATTTTTCCAGGAAATTAATATATTTATGAAGTAGATGGTATTTTCTTTTCCAGAATTGTGTAATTTACATCTTTCTGCAAAAACAAAGATAGATTCAAAAATCCCTTCATGAAGAGAAGATATGTGGTGTGTTTTATTGCCAGCCAGGCTAGGTGGTGGTGGAAGGTACCTTGGCAGTCCATCCCTGTCCTTCCCACACTCCCCATTATGGTACCATTTGGATTTTACACAATACAGACAATTAATAGACAAGAATAATTCCTCTGACTCTGCTAACTGGTGATGCACACTTGAATATAATGAAAACAAAATTCTGTACAATGAGGAAAAAAAGTCTCTAGGATGAGGTTAGGGTAGTAAGGAGCATTAGCAGCTGCTCCATTACCATAAGCAATTCCTAAAAGGGGCATTGGATACAGAGAAGCAAAGGAGAACTTTGCATCCACTAGGAAGAGCTCATGGAGCTCAAATACTACCATGATAACTATGACAGGAAAGCTCAAATAAATCCGTTACTTAGGTGGCCTGGGTGCAGTTGCTGCAGCGTCCACACATCTAGATCAGTCAAGTTATGTCCTGCCTTGGCAGGGCACAGGCAGCAAGTGAAGATGTCTGCATGCCCTTCCTGTTGGAAAGGACTGTGTGGAACTTCCTGATGTGCTGCTGGCAAAGTCAGCTGGCTGCTGGCTACGTTTCTTGGCTGTATTTGGCTGGAGTGGTGCAAGATGTCCAGAGTACCCCGTGATGTCCCTCCAGCAGCGCTGCGGTGGCGCTGGTGAGTGGGGACCCCTGGGAGCCGCCGCAGGACGTTGGGAGGGTCAGTCACTTCATTCTGCAGCTCTGCCTCCCCCCTCTGCGCGCGGGGGGATCTTCACCAAACTCTGTATTTTTCTTCCTTTTTGAATGGTTTAGACCCGAGAGACCCTGTGTCTCTCTGGGATGTGGGGGACTTAGGGATTTGGATTTTTTTTTTTTCCTGATATGCGGTAGTTAGCACAGATTTACACTCGGGAGCCCATTCCTCTGCAGGAAGTGATGCTGGTTATTGTCTCCATTTTTTTTTCAAGCTTGGGAAGGAGCCAAAAATCTGCAAGGGCAGGAGTTAAACCTTTAATCCACACGTGTAATTCAATTTTCTCCATTTTATTCAGTAGATAAATACAGTGTAGATTTGGTTAACTTAAGAAGGCTGTTTTTTTTTTTTTTTTTTTTTTTTTTTTGAAACTAAACACCAATCCAGACTGATGTTCAGGGCATAGAACATTTTTCCTTAAAGTTTAAAAGCAAAATGAGTGTTTCTGTTATGAAGGATCAGGCTCTTTCGGTGAAGTCTATGAGGAGTTCATTGTACAGAGTATACATTACACAAGTTGTCCTGTACAAAATACTATTAAGTTAGGCATTCTCTCAGATATAAGCAGGCTTAAAAAGCTATTTCTAAAATGCTGTAACTAAAAATACTAAGTTTGGATCGAAATACTTACATGAACTGTAATCTCATGTCCTTAGTTTTGTTTTGCAGTTATTCGTTGACTAAAGTGTATCAGAATCTATCTCGACAAATACTTGCTTGAAATATAAAAATACACCTTCAGTTGCACTCTGTGTGATCACAGTACAAAAAAATGCATTTTTAACTGTATTTTGATCGGTAAGATATTTGGGATCTTTCTGATGTAATGAAACAACCTAATGAAGTTAAGTAATTAATGTATTTCATAAATACGGATGTTTCAGGCCTGTCTTCTTAATGTGTTTACATTATTGTTCTGTCTTGCCACTGACTGATTCCTACCGGGTTCTTTGGTTTTCCTGTGCCGTTCATTTCTGTGCCATCCTGATGTGACTTGTCCTGCTTTTCTTCTCTGCCCGTTTGTTTTTCACTTCTCACAAACTCCTTGCCTCTTCCTTTCAGTCTTTATTGCTACCTACTTCAGTTCAAAAAAAGAGGGACTATTACTGCAAGAGTTCATAGTTTTTGTTTTTGAACAACAAAATCAGTTGTCTAGAGAGGCATAGATATAACTATGACCTCTCTGTCATAATTTTATACAGTTACTGGAAATCATTCACTATTTTAGACAGTCTGTAAAAGTGTGTGTTAAGTGACATTAATCCACATTTATTTTGACTCCTTAGGAGAAGGAGCACATGAACCTGGATTCTGAGGCTATACAGGAGTCAGAGTTGTCTACTATTTTATCAGGTGTAAGAGGTCGCTTCTGATCTAAACGAAAAATAGCTTGAGAAAAAAAGACCCAAGTACTTAGTATTCTAGGAGATGCTACAAATATAAATATTCTTTGATAAATAATGTTACTTGCATTTGGTATGATGGGTGGTTTTTGAAGAGGATAATCCTTACTGGCCTAAGTTATTTGGTCTTACAGCTCTGTGTTAAGTAACTTCTTTGTATCTGCTTCGTAGGCATTGGGTCTGAGTAAGAGAGAGTAATAAAGCAACAAAATCAAATTTTAAAATCAGAATGTCTGTTAGACTTTGAAACTGTTAGTTGTTGATGTTTATAACCTTAGCATTAAATAAACACAAGAGAAGGGGGAGTGAGAGAAAGCTTATAATGAGATACTTCAGTTTGTTTAGGAAGAGCTTGATTGCAATAAGTCTTGTGTATCATCTTAAAACTTTAAATAATACCAAAACCGCTTGTTGAAGAGCGTAACTGGAAACATTGCTGCTATTCTGTGCTATTTAAATAAAGCTTCCCTGCCTTGATTTGTTTCACACTTGTGCAGTTGCATATGTGAATTTCATGTGCATATTGCATATGTGACTATCCTCCTGCCTCTGACTTGCAGTCAGTTAATGGACTTTCTATAAGCCGAACACTAGTATCTTTGGTAAATGGCCAATCTAGATTGCTAAAGGGTTGTGTTCACTGTGTATCTTCTTTCTCTTCTGTTTTCTTTATTTTCGTGTGGACTAGCATCAGTTGGAGAATTAAAATGTGCCTGAGTTCAGCTGTCGTTTCTGTAATACAAGCAATTTTATCAAAGGTCTTCAAAATGCTTTTGTGAGAATACTGTTTGTATTAGGTGAAGAGAACTGCACGTGCTTGTTGCTGCTTTCTTGCATTAAAACATGTGCTCTTGACTGCAGTGGTTTGTTAAAAGCATACTGGTAGGGTTTTGTATTAAAAGCACTTTTTTCTTTGATGAACTATCTGGTCAATATAACTGTTCAAATGTATTATCTGAAAGAATTTATCTCGCATCACCCATTTGAGAGTGGTTCCTGTCCTGCGATTTGGGCCTCTCTCGGAGGGCTTCCCTTTGGAGTTATAGTTTTTCTCAGGGTAATCCTGCTTGCCCTCATCGCGTTGTTTCGCAATAGGATTCACAGGAAGGAATGAGAAAATGAAGAGAATATTGCATAAGCCATGCAGAAAAAAGTAACTGAGTCATGACAAACTATTATATACAGTGATACTGAAAATATCAGTGTTATTTAAAAAGAACAACCTTGGGTTTGAGAAGAGTCGGCATTGGGAAAGCTTTTTGGCAACAGACTTTTGGTGGCTTTGGTAGAAGAAAAAGCCTATGAGAACCCAGATCTGTTAGTGGTTGTTATGGGACTGGTAGTATGATGGGTCTGATAGTTTTGAAAATCACTCTTGTTGCCTTCAGTTCTGCAGCCAGCTGAAGCTCTCAAAATAATTACAAAAAGTTGAAACTTGGTTTGATTTCAGCTTTCTTTTCATAGAGTTGAAAATAATGAAATAAACACAGAATAGACGTTAAGTTCTTTGTTGTGTTCCCCTGTCCCCCTTCCCCGCCCCGTTTTGGTAGTAGGTGATGTTGTTTCCTTCTGTGATTCAGAGTTGTGAAACATCATAGTAACTTTTCAGATGTTCGTGTGAAGGGTTTTTAAAATCTTGCTTTTACGTGATCCTGACCTGAGAGCAGGTATTGCCAGCCTCCCGCTCCGCCAGTGATTTGAACCAAATGCTGGTGAGCAGAGGCTCTAACCTCAAGTAGTTTGAACAAACAGTTAAATAAACCTCAATTAAAGTTAGCTACATGCAGATGTTACTTGATTTATTGGTGGGGAATGCAACCAAGAGGTGCAGTTCAATCACTGATGCAATTCAGGGAATCTGCA